>NW_019174497.1:6373075-6394498 GCF_002260705.1 Seriola dumerili | reverse complement strand
TGTGTGTGTGTGTGAGATTGACAGATTTTTTTCTCTTCACCTCAGTGCTTGAGCTGGGTGTTTCCTGTTTACATATGTGGTTTTCTCTTGTTAAAACTTAAACTCACTGCTTTTACTGTACTTTTACACATATGCACACACACACACACACACACACACACACACACACACACACACACACACACACACACACACACACACACACACNCTTTTACTGTACTTTTACACATACACACACACACACACACACACACACACACACTTCATGATTGATACCACTGTAATGTTTGTATGGTAAACAGGAAGCTACAACCAGCAGAAAGTAAGCTTAGCTTAGCACAGATGCTGGAAACAGGGGGAAACAGCTAGCCTAGGGTTAACAAAGGGAACAACATCTACCTAGCAGCTCTCATCTCTAGAGCTCTCTCATTAACATCATTTCTTGTTGGATTAATTCATAAAAATGTTCATGTAAAAATGTCTAAATTTTTATTTTTGGTGTAATATTGGATCATTTGAACCATGGGAGGGAAAAATCAGTATTTGGTGGAGCTGTTAACAAACTCATAGACATCTGAAATATGACTGCGCTGCTTTTTGTGAGACGTCAAAAGCCAAAAAGGTTAATATGTCTGGTTTAACCTTTAATACTGTGTTGTATTGAAAAAGCTTGTTTATCATCCATTGTTTAAAATCTTCATCAGTAACTAGTAACTAAAGCTGTGAAATAAATGTGGTGGAGCACAACGAACAATATTTCCATCTAAAATGTGGTGGAGTGGAAGTATAAAGTAGCATAAAATGGAAATACTTAGGTGAAGTACAAGTACCTCAAAACTGTACTCAGGTACAGAAAATGAGTAAGTTCCTGTGGTTCAAAGACCAAAAATGCTCCATTGAGAAAATCCTCCATTTCCCATAATCCTGCTTCATGGTGTCTGATTTACTAAAGCTTTGCGTGCGTAAAAACGTGCGCAAACGCGACAGCACGCGCAAACACATGTTGATGCTGATCTACCAACAGGGCGCACCGAGGATTGCGTGCCTGCCAGAACGCGCAAAATATCGGGAGGAGTAGATGCAAATAGAATCATTTTGCGCACGCAATGTGATTTACCAAACCTGAAACTAATTGCGCTTATTATTTTTGCGTCTATATTTAGCACGTTTGAAAGTCAAGTCTTAGGCTACCTGGCACAGCTGTGCGCACAGATGACTGTGGTCATTGTTGCAAGGAGGCGGCGTAGGCACGACAGGCAACGGAGAGAACCATCTTTTCTGTTCGTGTCACTCTTTATGGAGTGGCAGAAGAAAAAATAATCGAGACATATCGGTTATCCGGCGATGCCATTTTGGAGCTTCTCCGTGAAGTAGGAGCTGATTTGGATCCAGTCACATGGAGGAGTCATGCAGTGCCTGCTATGAAACTCAGAAATGTGCTTGTTTGCCTCTTGTACCAGCACCTCCAATTCCGTGGCTTCAAATTTGCTCTTGCGCTTCCGTTGGGTCTGCTCGTTTGCATTCGCCATGGTGAAACCCTTAACTCGCGCAAAGTCCTCATTTAAATAGGGTGGGCTCAATCACTTTTGCACCTGTAGTCAATTGCGCTGTTAATCTAAGTAAATCACCCGCAAGCCCCAAACAGGCAGCGCGCGCAATCTATCCGTGTGCGCACGCAATTTAGCGCTCTTTATTTGGGATCTTAGTAAATCAGGCCCTATGAGTCTGATAAATGCCCACGTCTTTCAGACCCCACTTCAGTTTGTAACACAGGATTTTCATTTCCCTCTCCAAACCCAGGCAGAGATAACCCTGATCACATCAACAGGGGTTATTTTCTCAGACTTGCCTGCTCCTCTAGAGCCACAGGACACATCACTGAACTGTTTTCACAGGCTGAGCAGAACTAACTGTGACGGAAACTGATGTTAATGTGTAAAATCAGCGGAGTTTCCCTTTAACAGAGGAAACTCTTTGGAGAGTGTTCTTGGAAATTTTCCTTGAAAATCAATTTCTGTGCCGAGTTATGTGCATGACAGCAAAGTGCTGTTTTACAACATGACAACACACGACCTGCATGCACACACTTGGATGTGTAGGCGTATGATGACACACATGTGCCACAAACACTTGGTTATCAGTGGTAAAACAAGTGATAAAAGCACGACCAGAAAATCCAGGTGCTTCGTTAAACCCTGCTGATCCACATGGGGCTGATTCATTTGTCTGATCGCTCATGCGTGGGAATACGTCTGGTTATGAGCTTTGCTCCGAGGTGAGTCAATGTGAAAAGCGTCTGCTTTCCAATTATTCTTATTAACAGCCATAATAAAAGCAGGGATCTAATATTCTCAACCTGACCATAAAAGACTTTTTCAGTGTGACCTGGGATTGATTCCTTTGATTGGTTTGAGCTCAGTGAAGAGCTTCTGATTTAAAACATGGGAACTGGGAGCACTGTTCACTTCAGTCCAGCTCAATTCAGCAGACCTTTATCGACAGGACACGGTTTCATTATAAACCCCATTAACAGGGAGCAGCTTTCAAACACTGCTTAGACATGAGGAGTTTTACTCTCGCACGTCACTAATCTAAAAAAAAAAAATTCAATTTATGATCCCAGTATAAAACACAGAGAAGTTGATCTTGAAGAAATGTACGAATTTTCTAAGTGCAACTGAAAGACAGCTGGATTTCTACCAGTAAACACATTTAAATTAGTTGTGTGGAGATTGGGAAGGAGATTTAATAGATTTTACTAACATACTGCCATAGTTTGGAATAAAATTTCATAGATTAAAAAAAAAAAAACACAGTGACAAAATGTCCTATTATTTGTTGTGGATAATCTGAATCACACATTCACAGCCAGTAAAAAAAAAAAAAACTACTCAGGGTGAAGGATTGAGGTTATAAAAATGAAAAAAAAAACTGAAAACAAAAAAACAAATATCAAATCACAACAAATCTCTCATTTTGAATTAAACAAAGTTTAATTTAACAAAAACCTTCGTCTCTTTTGGAAGCAGATGGTTCATTCAAGTGTTTCAAGGAAATTTAGATGAACAAAGGTGAAACTGGATGTAAAAAACTGTTTGCAGCAAAATTCAGTGATTTCACTATTTGTTTTTTTTTAATTACTTTGAATGTTTGTGAGTAAACAGAAGCACTTTTTGATTTTCTCTCTTCTGAGGTGATTTCACCTGCAGATATCACTTTTAATCGTGTTATTCTTACACATCAACATGAGGCTCAGAGGCTCTTTGGGGGTTACTTACTGTATTTCTCATCTTTGCATCTTTGAAGGATCTCGAGGCTCCTCTGGTGAACCGGGTGGTGGAGGAAACTGAAGCTGTCAACGGTTTTCACAACAGCACAGGGAACTGCTGCATCATTCCCTGAAATAATGAGAGAGAGAGAGAGAGAGAGAGAGAGAGAGAGAGAGAGAGAGAGAGAGAGAGAGAGAGAGACTTAATGTTTCCTATGAAGAATCACCATGTTAGATTACAGGAAAAAAAAAAAGTTTTAAATATTAAACATTAAAAAAGGGAAAATAAAGTAGTAGAAAGAGGAGAAGGAAAGCATCAGCTGAGCAGAAACAAGAAGAGAAAGCTGATAAGAATTAAAGAGGGAACAAAGACAAAACCCTCTGAGAGAAGTCACTGGTGACATTTTCAAACACTGCACTGTTACTCCCAGTTTATGAAAATAAACACTGGAGAAGAAGATCAAAACCTTCCTCCTCCTCCTCCTCCTCCTCCTCCTCCTCCTCATCATCATCATCTACAGCAGAAGCACAGCTCCAAGTTAAAACTCCTCACCTCCACAAACACACCCTGTTGTTCTTGGCCCAATTAAACCTTGAATTTGGCTGCATGCAGCACAGCTTTCTCTACAGTTATGAATTACAGCACACAAGTGGGAGTTCAGCGGTGAACTTAGGATTATACTGAAACATTACATGAAGCACAGTTATTGCTGCCTGCTGGGAGATGAAAAACAACTTTTGAGTAATTCCTATTTCTGAGAAAATGCAGGAGGAGAAATGTGTGTTTATTGGGTTCAAACTGTGTTTTTTATCACGTAACAGTCATTACTGCTGCAACTCCTGAATTATTTTCATTATGGATCATTATCATTTTTGATAAATTGACTGTTTAGTCTATAAAATGTCAAAAATAGTGACGAATGCTTCATGCAAATTCCCAGAGCTGAAGGTAACATCCTCACACTGCTTGTTCTGTCCAACCAACACACAGATACTCAAAGATCTTCTACTTACAACGATAGAAATCATAGAAAAGAAACAAATCCTGATTTGAGACGTCATAAAGAAGATGTGTTGAGCTCTTTTTCTTGCTAACTTTTTTATACAATTAATTCATTAACAAAACTGTTGTTGTCGGCCCACTACTTAATTAATGGACTAATTGTTTAAGCAAGAAAATATACTTTATTATGTTTCTGCTGTTTGCTGATTTTTCGCATGAGGCAATGTTGCCTCATTTGGACTCTACAGAAGGAGAGTTTGGTTTAGTGTCAGGTCATTTTTTCAAATCTTGAATATTTCTCTGCAACATCAAATATTCATGAGTAACTAAGCAACAATCACGTGAGATAACACATTATATATCATTTATAAAGAGGTTAATCGAAAACATCTACACCTGCATCCACAAAACAGATTAAAAGTTTTAAAGTTTTAAAACCTTTGAGAAAAATGAAATCAAACTAAGCTTGAGGTATTATCACTATCCAAGCTGCTGTCATCTCATCAATGTGCATCTAAATCTACCAACAAACTTTATGTCTGTTATATACTGATAAATGATCCTAACACTGGAATAAACCAACTC
Organism: Seriola dumerili; assembly: GCF_002260705.1. Lineage (NCBI taxonomy): Eukaryota > Metazoa > Chordata > Actinopteri > Carangiformes > Carangidae > Seriola > Seriola dumerili. The sequence goes on along the minus strand of NW_019174497.1, from coordinate 6,389,642 downwards.
TCATAAATCGTACATTACGATAGAGATTCAAGTGAAAAATTACAACCGGGATAAAATGTATTCATTCTTGAACAAAAACAAAGGCGGACAAACAATGGAGACCTGTGACTGGTCATTAACACAGGTTCACACATTTACAGCTCATTCATGTTTCTGCCTGACTGTAAGTCACTGAACAGAGTCGATCCAGAGATACACAGCAACAGCGAGCAGCGGTGAGAGCACAATATTGGAGCGTCTGTCCAACGGCTGCCAGGTCTGTTGGTAGACTCCTTTTTGAGAAAGAAGTTGCTTATGGAGCCTTAAAAGTCACCAGATCTACCACAACAAATCGCTAAATTGGCGACAGTGAACTGGAGCTAATCTGCTCCATCAGGACTGTGTGGGTGTGGTTTGATCAGATTTGATTGACAGTCACCAAACAACCCACCATGAGTCATAGAAGCATCCGTCCCAACACACACACTTACAGTTTTTACGAGTAGTTAAGTGCCGACTTGTGTGGCGTGTGTCCGGAAACTGCCATTAAGACTCAGAGCATGTGGATGTTTATCAGAGCTCACTGGGACACACTTTGTTAATGTTTACATCCTGCACCTCAAGACTCTATGGAGCCCAGATGTTTGGTTAGTTAAATTTTAACATAATGAAGTGGGATCAGTACAGTAACACACTTATAGTCAGGTGACAGTAAAAAAAAAAAAAGCACACACAAAGAGCTGTGGAATAATCTAATAAATAAAGAAATTAAATCATGTTATGTAGAAGAATGTGGGTTTACTGTAAATAAAACTTCATCTTATTTTGAAAGTCTGCTACAATTTTGAGGAAAGCCCTGATCACTTCAGACCAGTGAGAAAAAAAAATTATTTCTCACGCGAAATAACCACAACTGTTCAAACTTTGGCAGAAATAGTGTGTTCATGTGGGACTCCTAGGCCTTTCCTCACCAGTTTTTTTGTGGGTGTGTCTGCGGCCGGCCTCCCTGAAAGCCACCAGGGCTCTGAAGTAAGCTCGCAGCACGGCCCAGCGAAAAGTCGCCACGGGGTCGATTCCCATCAGGCCGCAGATGAAGGCGTTCTTGCTGCTCTTCAGCAGGGCCACGATGTCGGGACGCATGTGGTCAGTGTTCTTCTCCCTGAAGTCCTGAATGAAGGAAAGACAATAAAGTTTGTATTGTCATAATTAAGCAAAGGTTTGTCTGTTTCTTTATCCACTCAAGTTTAGCTTCAGTTTATGTTTCTATCACAACATCACAAATCGAAAAATCATCCACAACCACAGGGGAAACTTTGTGAAACTCATTAGTTATCTAAACAAACAGAATCATACAGCTCAATTACCATAACAAACACAAGCAAAAGTTATTGTCTTGTGCTGAGCTGTGCTTTTTATTGTTTGTTAAACAGTGGAAAGCCAGTTGGCAGCACAGTTTACAACTATTACAACTATTTATGGGCAAATGTTTCACTGCTGTTGCTCCACAGTCAAAGGAACAGTTTGACATTTTGGGAAATGGGCTTATTCAGTTCGTTTTGCAGCGATATAGATGTGGAGATCAACATCATTCTCATATTGTTTAAAAACAGGGAGAACAGCAGATCAGTTATTTGGGTCATAAAGGGCAAAATAAAGCTGTGAAAACATTCAAAATACACCTTACACTCGAACTGATATTGGCTTTTTTTTAGGTTGGCATGTTTTTAGGTGGCTAAAATATGTTTTTTCTCCTGTCTCCAGCCAGTACTCCAGGCTGCCCCTCCAAACTGGAGCTATCTTCTACAGGTAATACACCGACTGTGGATAAGAAGCTCATACAAGCCCGAGTCAAATAACCTGAACTATCAGTTTAAGTCGCTGACATGGTAAGTGACCCAAATAGAAGTTAAATGCCTGGCTCCTCTCTCACCTCCACAAAGATGACCAACCAGTGGGTGTGAATGTCGGACCACTTGTTTCAGAAAGTTACAGAAACGGTGGGCGGTGGTGGACAGGGGCACACCACTTAACCACAACATTCGTGTTTCCTGTCTGTCTCTAGACTGGCTGGTAGCATCAGGCTAGCAGCTTCTCCCCTTTCCAGCCTTTATGCTATGCCAAGCTAACCATCTGCTGGGTCTAGCTCCATACTGAGCATACAGATAGGAGAGTGACTCTTCATGTAACTCTTGGCAGGAAAACTAATATATACACGTTTCCCAAAATGTCGAAGTATTCCATTAAAGGGGCTATTTGTAAGTTTTTTCTGCCCCAGAATGAGGTTTCTTGCTGGGAGCAGGTGGCAGGGATTGTTGCTTGACAAGAGCTTCGGTCATTATTTAGTTTACAAGACAAGAGCTAATGATACTCCCTCTGAGCAGGACCACGTCTTCAGGGCAGATCGGAGGCTACAGTGAGCCGCTATCGGAAAGCGACAAGGCTAGCTGGTTAGCATGCTAACTTCAGTAGAAGAAAAGAAATGACAGAAAGAAGAGTTAACATTGGCGCTGCTTGGCTTGCGAAGTAAAGACTGGCTGTTAATGCTAACGTTAGCTATGTAGCAAGAACACAACTTAGAAATAGTTTCTTTGATCTCCGTGTTCGGGGCAGGGGAAAGTACATTTTTGTAACAATTTCGAACACCTCTCTTTCCTTTGTTCTTTCACAAACATATAACTGCAGATACCATCACGTCTTCTTCTGCCCCTTTGTCTGCAAGTAATTAAATATTTTTACTGAAGCCACGCCAGGATAACAGAGCCATGAACTATAAACCCATCAACCTATTCTCTCTCCACATGATACTAGTCAGCTACCGAGCCAACGTCAGACACATTTCACGACTGTGCCTCTTGTTACACACTTCACACCAAACAACTCCTTGGCTCTCAGTAGATACGTTTCCACATCCACAATAACCAGCTGTTATGGATTTATATCATACAGTCAAACAACAATATGCTGAGCCCACTCCAGCACATGTGCTTCTGATCAAAACACAGCTGGGAGGTGAACAGAGAATTAGATTTAGCTGGAGAAATAGGTCGACAGAACAACAAGGTAGGTGTGCTGCAGACTTTCAGGGTCCTTCAAGGCTTATGTGAAGAGAGAGAAACTTCAGAACTTCAGTTTTTATCGCACAGAAAGAAAACCTCTTTTTAATTGACATGTTAGCTCACACTTCAAATCCAGATCCAATACTGATTTAGAAAGAGAAAGACACCAGCTTCACTTCTGTTGAAGGAGACGTATTATGCCTTTCAAGGTTCAACCCAGATCCCAAACTGCAGAAAACTTTGTTTGTGATGACTTTTTGACTGCGCCAACACATTGACGTCAATATGAAACACCTGACGTGATGACATATTGGGCTTTAACGCTCAGAAGGTCTGATTTCAATCAAGGGGACTCTTTTGGATAGCAACCACAATATCGCAAAGAAAGATTGTTTTTAGTCGTGAAAGATTTTGTTTCTTTATTCAGTCTCCCAAATGAAGCTTAACTCAGATAACAGTGGATATAATTTGTGCTTGTATGATCTGAAACTTTCTTTGCATTTCACACAGCACTGCTTTGTCCATCGGGCTCAGCAGTGACAAGTGGGGCAGGTCCAAATTTCTTGGGCCACCCTGTAAATTCAGGACTGCAAACAGTTCATACATAAACCCCAATTGTTTGTTGTTGTTGTAGTTAGTTTTATGAAGATTACTAGATTACTGCAAGGAAGGATCATCAATAAGGAGATACTACAAGCAACTCAGCAGTCTTGGAAGACAATAGAGACTTATACTTGGTGCGTGCCTCAATTCAGTTGTTAGATTTGAATGGCATGTTCTCATGTGTCAGAGTAAATATGCCACACAAACCTGCTTGGTGTGAACTTTTGTATCACCATACCAGCCATAAACCAAAGAGTCAGGGTTTCACTTATGTTAACATACATTAAGAAAAGTCTCATTATATTATAGGATGCTTACAAGTGACTGAATAGCTGTTTACAGTATCAGTTACTTCATGTGCAAAGACATTAAACATTTTGTGTTTGTCAGCAGAGGATGTGTCTCACCTTGACCCCGTACTTGACTTTCCCAGCGTAGTGTCTGATGATGAAGGCGGGCTCCATGACAGCAGGGAACTCGATGTAGCTGTTTCCTTCATGCTGACGCTTGAACTTGTCCAGCAAGGTCTGATTGGAGGCCTGGGGGAAACTAGAGAAACAGTGACTTTATCAGGCTCAGGTTCAAAACACAAAACGCAGGGACATCGAAAATTAATTGAATTTATGGAAGGCATACAAAATGTCAAAGTCCACTCAGGGATTTAATTCAGTGTTCCAGCTCCGATTTAAGCCGAGGTACAGCGCCTCTACTCGCACGTTCGTCTTTTGTGTTTTCACCTTTGCTTCATGGATATTTTACCCATCAACCACTGACCTCAGCTTGGCTGGATTAACATTCCTAAAGGGATGTTTCATATCATCTAAACCTCTCCTCCCTACATCTCTGAAACACACTTCTGGCTGAAGTATATCCGCAGGGGTCTTAAAGCTTCATGCTGTTACTGTAGAAATGAACCCTCACACTCGCCCCTTATCCTGCAGTCACCTAATCCACTTCTCCAGAGGCCCTGAAGCTCCGCGAGCTCCACTAACTGTGAATGATGAGATCTCTAAGCGTCTTTCTTTCTTTCTGTGCAATCATTTAGCATGAAGCTCCTTCCTGTGGGAGCATAAACCCCGTGAGAGGTCCTGTCCCCCCTCATTTTTTCTTTAGAGATCCCCCTTTGACCCTAATTCTCCAAAAGTGGTTCTCCTTCTCCACATACACACACATGGATCCAAACATCTACACACCATTTGGTCCATTCCAGGCGTTATTAGATCCAGATGAACCAGCTACACTAAGTGGCAAGTAAGATGACAGCTAACGTAGATAAATATGACTGTGTGTGCACCGCCTGATGTGTTTTTATGCAGAGGGGGGGCCGGAGAGCGCTGGATTTGATTTATGGAGGACAAAGATGCAGAGGCAGCGTGCTGACCTGCAGGAGCCCAGCGTTTCACAATGGAGATGGGAGAGAAAAACCTAGATGTGATCCAGAGATGCTGGCAGAGGAATCAGCATCTTTCTATGTGTTAGTCCTGCTAGAAGTCCCAGCATTGGTATCAATCACGCTAATGAACAAAAGGAGCAGTTTCTCTTCCATTCACCAGTTGGGTGCAAAACATGCTTGTGCAGGGTGATCGAAAGGTCATTTCAACAAAGCGATGAAGTATGTTTTGTTTCCCACAACATTCTGACAAACTGGGGATGTAAATTATGAATAAGACAGAAAAAGGCAGTGGAAAAAAGTCCAGACCACAGCAGCGTAAAAAACATGACTACGCTGCAGACTGCAGGTGTACAGGAAGCAGATTTGAAGATATACTGTACTTCATTATCCCTCAAGTACGGTGGCCCTGAGAGCTCAACGCACTGCAACTTGAGAAAACACATGCAAGTAGACACAAGCACAAATTCAGAAAATATCCTCATCAATATGACAACACATGTGCTGCAAATACTCACAACCCAACGGTGGTGTTTCCTGCAGACACTAAAAAGTGATGAACCTCGCTGGGACGCACTTGTTCAATACATAGTTATTTTTTAGGGCATTTTTTTGCCATTATTCTGATAGCGACAGGAAAGTCAGGGGGGATGAAATACAGCAAAGGTCCATGGGTTGGACTCGAATCCGGGCCACTGCGATTAGGACTACGTCTCCATGGTACGTGCTCAGTTATAACTTTTTTGCGTCCGCAGGAAACACCACTGTTGTGTTGTGAGTATTTGCAGAACGTGTGTCAAACAGATGAAGATGTTTTCTAAAATATTTTCTGCTTGTGTTTTGTCTATTTGCATGTGTTTTCTTAGGTTGTAGGGCCACCGTACTCAAGACATCACACTTACACCTACAAATCAATACTCTGCTCTTCAAATTGGCATGAAACAACCACCAATAATCAATTATATTTAAGTACAGATTTGATTTTTCCAATAAAACACCATTTCCACACGTTTGGTGCTATTTGTTTAGATATCATTTGAAATAGTGGATATTTTGTTTCATAGTGGAGCTAAAGCAGATGTCAGGAAGCCACCAAAAACATCTCATGTTAACCCAGCCATTAGTTCAGACCTCCAATAAATCAAATTGGTGCATTTGATATGAACAAACAAGCACAAATAGTCAGGTGTATCTTGGTCAGGGCATCCTGAAACATGTTATAGTGAAGCCTGAAACACAGAGCACCTACACGTTGGACTATGTTTTAGGAAAAACATGCAGTGGTGCTAATTCACCCGGCAAAGGCCAAAGTGTTCGATGAGTGAGACGACTGTTTCAACCGCCGTCTGGTGCCTATATTAATAACAGAAAGAGATCAGGATCTGTCTGATGTCAGGCACAAATCAAACCTGTGTTTTCAGTTGGGAACAAACAGCCTAGTCATTCACAACCAGGTGCGCAATCAAGTTTACAGTTCCTATTGACCATCTGTAATCCTATCATCAGTGGCTGTGGCAAACCACGACACTGATGTCATTTTTCCAAAATCCACTTACACTGATCTCTGAATAAATCTGGAAAAATGTTTAACAAAAGTAAATAAAGTGTAATTAACAAAATGTTAAGATGGTTTTACCCTTTACTACATCCCTAAGTGCAACCGTATGCCACCATATCAAAATATCCTCTATCTTAAAGTTAACCAGGTCACTGCTGTTTCCATGAGCGCACAAATGTGTGGTTATATCATCTTAACCAGAAACGCCCAACTCTCTTTCTAAGTTACTGTATCTGCTGCATCTTAAAGCATCAGTGTTATTTCAGCAGGTGGCGTACTTGCACTCCTCATCCAGCAGGTGGAACAGAGCTGTGGGCTTCTTGCTGATGAGGTTGATGCAGCCGCTGTTGTCGATGTAGTCGATGTTGTGCCAGGTGATGCCCTCTGCCCTGTACTCCTCCTGCAGGGGGAAACACAAGAGGAAGGAGTAAATACACGAAGCGCAAATGAATTAGACGTCCGGCTAAAGCTGTGACGGAGGAGAAACCACTGTGTTGACCCTATTGACTATTTTCAACCTTTACCTGAATGTGACTGACTCAACACTTTTCACATGCGCATACACATCTACTGTTTGACACTGAGCGGTGACACAGGAACAGGGCAGGGGTGCGGTGCCTTGCTCAAGAGGAAGGAGATATACAGATAGAGTGGATAGATTCAAGTCTACAACTTTAAAGTGAGAAACCTGCTGTCAACATGACTAAGAGGGACAGAATTGATTCTACTTTTTTTTTTCTTAAGTTATTTTTTGGCCATTTCAATGCCTTTATTCGACATGACCAGAGGAGACAGAAAGGAAATTCAGAGCCATAACCATTCGGCTATCAGGTCGCCCTGCATTTACTATACTTGAATAATTGTGAATTCTCTTCAAGGCATCAGACTAAAAAGCCCAGGCAACATTTTCCCAGAACTAAAAACCTGCATCCCTGCTCTGAAAACACCGGGCTGTTTGTTGGTTGCCAGTAAAACCAGAGTCAGTTGGTAACGTCTATATGCCCCCGGGGGCCAATGATGACAATGAGGTATATGACCCATGTCCTCTTAAATACCCCTATGGGAGAAACTAGTTAGAAACCCCAGTTACCATACCCCTGCCAACTGGGATGGAAAGTTTGTAAAAAAAAAAAAAAAAAAAAAAAAGTGGAAAGGGTGGGACACGGTGAGCGTTCTCCTCTCACTGGAAAGCTACTGTTGAGGCACATTTGAGCAAGGTATGCAGGCAGCTCCTGCTCCAGTAGCTTTGCAGGTCCCAGTGTGTCGTAACTGCTGCAACAGAGCACGCACACTCAGCAAACCTTCCTCTGAATAAATACAACTCTGCTTCTTCAGGGTCAGCGCCAGCAATTAACTGAACCTGGCTGAACAAAAACATAAGAGAAGGAGGTGGGAGGGGGTTTGTATCAGGTAAATCAATAACAAAAATGATTAAAGCGTTTATGACAATCCCTAGATGCTGCAATGTTCCTGACATCCCCCAATAAGATAGTACTAATTGTGCTATTCTTAGAGCCTTGCCAGTAGTTAGATGAAAAGCACTGGGGTCATTGGAAACAAATGGATTTATCCCTCTTGGAAGCTTCAGTATGCTGAGAAAATGTTATGGCAATCTGCCTTTTATGTGGAACGCTGACAAAATACTCCTCTGAGGAACATGAATGTGCTCAGTGCATTTTCATGGCCTTTTACGCAGATATGTCTTTGATACTAATGGGAATTTTGTGCTGTTGGTCGCTGGAGCAAAGAGGTTACAAAAAACTATCAGAATAACCCTGTGGGGATCACGGCTGTCTGCAGAAGATTTCATGGATATCCAGCCAGAATTCATTTTTTCCAATATAACAAATCATGGACTAAACTGTCTCTGAAGGTAAATGTTGAGCTGATATTGGTGCAAGTCAAGAGAAAAGCAAACTTTATTCAGATGCTACTTTGCAAAATAGAAGTAACAAAGAGCTTCAAGGGGGAAAGAAGTCGGAGAAAGGAGACGGACAGAGAAGAGGAGAAAGAGAAGACAATAGTGTGTAAACCACAAAAAAAATGAAGTTATAAACAAAGAAAACAAATGGGTTTCGAAATGCTTTTTAAGGATGTGCACTTTGGCTTCTCTAAAACCTTGTAGAGGGCTCCTCCAAATTCAAGAAAAGTAAGTAAGTAGTTTATTTATATAGCACCTTTTACAGATAAAAAAAGTGACAAAATGCTTTACAGTATAAACAAAAGTTCAAGATGAAAATATAGGATAATAAAAATCTAAACAATTCATAAAAAGCAATAAAATAAAATGGAGGAAGTATTCAGACAGACCAACCAAAAGCCTGTCTGAATAAAAATGTTTCAGCTGCTTCAAGAAGACATCACAGGAGTCAATGGATCGAGATCGAGAGGGGGAGAGCAGTCTATAGTCTGGGTGCCACGGCTTCAAAAGTGAAGCCACCTTGGATTGTATAACAGGTTTGAGGGACAGCCAGTAATTTTTTTTCAATAGGTCAACAATATATTGTTGTGCTTGACCATGCAAGATTCTTAAAGTGAGCGCCAGTATTTTAAATGGATATGGAATTTGATTGGGAGCCAGTGGAGGGAAGATAAAACTGTCGTCATGTGTGATCTCTTACTTCTAACTCTTATCTCTGGTTAGAAGCTGTGTAGCTGCATTTTGGAAAGTTTGGAGACGGTTCAAAGAAGTTTGATTCAGACTTGTTAAAAGAGTGTTACGATAATCTAAACGCAAAAGAATCAAAAGCTTGGATAATCATCTCCATCTAAACCACAAAAGCTCAGGAGGAGTCAACAAATCACTAGGAATCATCCTCTGGGAACCATGAAACTTCATGGCCGACTACATCGCCATCCTTCAAGATGTCAGTGCGCCTCAGACAAACTTCTTGTCATTGTCTTGCTATTGCCAGAGTCTGCCCTCCAGACCTTTCTCATATCAGAACAGTGGGAAATGCACCTGACAATTTCTGCAGCTTTTCAAAACAAACAATCTGACAAGAGCTCCCCTGCCACGCTGAGGTTGGCCAGGTATGGAGAGGTGAGAAAAACAAGATGACACTTCTTACAAATGAAAGTGTACCCCAGGATTCAGGCAGTCACAAAACAACTGTAATGATGTGTACCAACTCTAAAATAAACCCAGCAGTAGATACAACTCTGTGTGTGTGTGTGTGTGCGCGCGAGTGTATTGTTTATGTGTGCATGAAATAGTTTTATTGTTATGTTGTTATTATGTACAAACCAACTATTTACCAACTATCCAACTATTTGTAGGTGTTGCAACATCTCTACATTTGCATGCTGGTGCCCTTTTGCATGTATCTTTGAGAGTGTGCATGTGTTTTTTGAACTGGCATTATGGTAATTAAGGAAAACATGCAAAACTTTTTCACAATCAGTTGGAACACATGCTACACAATTACTACAATGAGACAGCGGTGAAGTATTCAAAACAGCGCCGGAGCATACTCGAACATATGCGGCACGTCTGCCCTCCCCTCCTTTTTTTAGGCTGCTGAATAACTGTCAAGGCATCCAGAACATGTGGCATGTTTGGTTTCATTCAGAGGTTGAACCGGATCAAGCAAAACGAAAACAGAGCCGTTGAGAAAAAAAAAAAAAAAAAAGGTTTGCATGTGTCCGCTTTTGTTTAAGTCTCATCAAGCCGAGCGCTGACCGACGACTGACTCAGGTCATCTGGCCGACTTTGTTGTGTCTGTGCGAGGGTTTGTGAACATGGGTGTTGACTCAGAGACAGAGCCAATTAGATGCAGACACACAGATGAAGAGATAAGCGCGCAAACTCATCAGCCATTTTATTGCATACACATATTTACAAACAGACTACAAAGCGGTGACTCAGTATGTGAAGCATGCACAGATGCTGGTTCAGTTACAGTTTGAGGAAACAGCAGAACGGCTGAGAGACTTTGAGTTTCATCATTAAGTGTCAGACATGCTGGGTCCAGCAGCTAAGAAACAGCTGCTTTAGGAGATTTTTTTTTTTTTTTGTCTTGCTAGCTGCAACCATCGGAACTAGAGCTGAAACAATTAGATATCGTTCACTGAGTAAGACAAGTAAGACAACAACAGCAGAGTTTGTATAACTCGGAGCATTTCAAAGTCTGAGTTGCCTGTAAAAGGGAACAGCCGATAGCAGCGGCAGCAGCAGATCCGGCGGCCTGGCGTCACTCCTGTCACCCAAGACCACAAAAACGAAGACAGAGTCAAAGCTAAACTGAGAAACTGGAAGACTGAGTAAAAAGGTGGGCGGAGCTTGGGTTATGACTGAGAGTGGTGACTGCTTTGTTGTGACATCACAAAGTTCCAGAACTCCTGACGGCTGGTTTTAAGGCTCAGTTTCTGAATACAGGCTGTGTGCATTTCTCTGTGGACTGAGGCTTTGATACTTTCACTGTATTAATATAGAACCTAGACCTGCTTTAAAATCAAACAACACATGGACATCTACCTTTATTCCATATGGGATCTTTAACACACAGTTTTCAGAGAAATAGTCACTATAAAGTTGGAGTTTAGGCAAAAATCTTGCGGCTTTAGCAAATAAATCCAAACCTATCTGCATCGTACATCTTTTTGTAATTTGGGTGAATTGACCCTTTAAAGTGTGTACTAAGAAGACAGATGGAGAGACATCACAGATATTGGGGGATAAAACAGACAGACACAGATGTAATAAGCCAAGACTTAAACCAATCTGTGAGCAATAAAAGCCCTAAAACTTCCTGCTGCTGTGAGGAAAGCAAGGGAGTTCTGTTGCGGTCGGTCAGGATTTGTGGCCATCCCTCTGTCCATTAGTCAAATCTGTATCTGTTCTCTGCTGCGTAACGCAGTGCAGCATTTGACTGGCCTGAATTGTGTTTGGCACGACGCCCCGGTGTCGAGGTGAGGGAGGTTGTGTGCGTTTGTGTGTAATTCTCAATCTCTCCTCCTATCTCTGTATTCCTTCTTTCTTTCTATTCCTCTCTCCCCGAGCGCTTGTCTCTCTTGTTATGACAGAGGAGTGTTTTTATTGAGCAGACGGGAGGAGCTGCGGTGCAACCATGGGAGCTGGAGCAAGTTCTGGTGGTTTTAAAAGCACAGAGAGAAGGAGATGTAGAAACTGACGAAGACACAGATGACATGCACGCTGTGTTGTCATTCAACATGCTCTGTTAGTGGGTTTTGCTTTTAGCGGTCGAGTGAAACTGGGACTCGATCGACCAGCATGACTCACAAATATGACGTCAAGGAGTGAGCTGGCCTGTATGATTTGGAATAAGGGCGGAGAACCTGGAAAATCTGTATCAAAATGTCAACTTTGCTTTTCCAATGTATGAATAATTAACTTCTGCTTTATTAGTGTGACCATTCAAAGTCCTGCAGTTCCTCTTGAGGAAGGAGGAACGCGATTTAGGGATTACCCTGGTACCTTTCTGCTGGACTCTTACAATAAACTCAATAACAGGAGTCGTCCACTTCTGTCAGGTGAAGGAAAACCTGGCCACATGTTTTCATTTCTATACTCAGTCAGTATGATATCTCACGAGTTAAACGTGATACAGTGTTTGCCTAAGGCGGTGGCTGTCGTGTGTTTTCTCACTTAGCTGCTCTTATGCTGCTCTGAAGGTAAACACACACTGCTGATAAGACCAACTGTTAAAGACTGGAGGAAGAAGAAGAAGAGGAAGAGGAAAACCCCCCTGATGGAAAGCCTAAATCACCTTTCAAAGTCAGGATGACAGACTAATGAAGAGCAGTGGTACACACTTTTTCCACTAAACATTTTACAGTTACAGAGTCCTGGAGACCTTCATTACATGTTTTCATTTTTGAACTGATGACACGTTTCGGCGGTCTCCTACAGAAAACATTGCATTACTTCTTTCTGTGGCCTCAGATATCTCAGCTTTCCACTGCAGGATTTCTCATCACTAAGCCAACAAGGTCAAGAGCTTGACCTCGAGTTTTGTAAACCGCTAATTTCAAGGTCAAGGATGAACCATAAGCTAAAACCTACAGCGTCATGATTATCTGGTAATCTCATGCAAGCTGGGAAAGTCTCTGTATCTTCATCAGGTAACTGGACGCTGGCTGATCTGAGGTCAGCAGTTAAAGACTCAATACAATACAGCAGTCAAGGTGTGGAGAGCTTTCTCTCCTAATGACGTCAAAGTGAGGGCAGAAGGGGGCCCGCAGCGTGAACTGCACAGCTTTATTCAAACAAACACAAATCAGTAGAGATTTGGCAACCCTCGATTAGGAAGCTATACCAGCCGGCCTCAGAGGGGCCCCGCAGCTCGGGTCCACCTCAACTGTTGTCCTGTCAAATAAACTCAGGGACGGCAGAGAGCCAAAGGTTTGGAGGACCCCCGTGATTAAAGGATAATAAACGTGAACTCTGCTGAAACAATACTGGGCCGGTACTGTGAGGGCGAGCGTCTCAGCAGCACTTTGACACTTATTAGTTGAACATAACACAGGAACAAACCTTCAAGTGGAAGGTTCAATCAAAACAGAGATATGGAGCACCTGCCGTCACAGGACGACTAAAATAAAACTATTAATGATACTTTGAAAAGAACAGCAGGCAACTGTTGACAAAACACTTGATGATTTAATAGAGCTTTTATTTTATTTTTCCTTTTTTTCCTCCGTTTTTTTTTTTCAAAATCAACTTAAGAGTACATTACAGCAGTTAATAAAGAAAACACTGAGACAGAGGTCAGCTCTGTTTCATGTGTAATCACTGTCAGTCAATATAGATGAGACAGCAAACATGTATATCATTGAAAAAAAGTTTATTATCTTTCAATTTAAACCCTTATTACTCATTCATTTGTTACTGGAAACTTCTTGTTTATGCTGAATTGTTTGTTTATGGATACATTTCACATGTTGCATGTGTAGCTCACCTGCTGTACTCATTTAGAAGCATTTAGCATTTAGAAATAACTGGACGTGTATCATCTGATCACTCTCTATTTGTCCAATAATTAGTAACAAATCATGTGGTTCTTTCCAGGAAATGTCTTAGGAGATTATTTTAAAGTAAATTGGACCCATAAAGCGTTACCGAAAGAAAAATCAACAAGACAAAAATGACACCCTGTTGGATACCTTGTATATGTTGATGACAATGTAAATAAAGTGGTTTTCTAACCCACGATGAGGATATCAGCTGAAACATGGGTGTTTGATTCAGGTTAAAGCTGTTTGAATAAAGTTATTGATAACAGTAGTAGTGTGGTTACTCCTCCTATAAACACAGTGGAACAGTCTCTGAACACATTAAAATAAGAGTATGCGAGGCGACTTCCACAAAACCAACATCTGTCCATCTACAAATATACTTCTCTTTGGATTCTACCTAGATGGTAAGAAACTTTAGAAATAAATATGTGCACTTACTCTTACTTATTTGGTGATGACAAATGCAATGATAGTGAGGAATAGTTATTGCTAACTGTAGTTATTGCTAACTGTAAAATGCATCCTGCCTTTACTTGGTCACATAATATGTAATACATGCAATTTTTCTATATGCTTTTTCCATTGTTAGGTTGCTACCTCTTTCTTTCTGTTGATCAATGAGCACTGTCCATGACAAGCCAAAACTGCTTTTATGCTGTTTTATACTTGAATTGTTTTTCTCCTTCATCTACTTTTCAACAAATTGTATTATGGAGTATACGGTTGTTTTATGTTTGTTTTAGTATATGCTTTTTATGGCTATTTACCTCCTATGTTTGCTGATGAGGATGGAAGGATGTTAAATGACATGTTAAATGAATTAAAACGTGGCCCTTGCTAAAAGGAAATAAATAAATAAGCACCCAGAACGGCATAGAAAAAATAATTTTCTGTCTCTGGGACTGATTTTCAGTATGAATACTAACTTACATTAGTTGATCTGTATATATTTTGATTTGAAGTATTTTTCGTTGTCTGTTTGATGGCAGTTTATTTTAACTTTGTCCTGGTATGACCATCAGCTTCAGCAGTGGAAAATCTAGATTTAAACTTAAAGGCCCAGAGTGCTTAACTGTCAATTTTTCATTTACAGTAACACAACCTGTTTTCTGGCACATGTTACATCCTGCTCTGTGTGTGTTTGTGTGTGTGTGTGTGTGTGTGTGTAGGGCCTGAGGGTTAACTGTCAGAAACAGATAACAGAACCATTAGCGCGGGCCGATTGGTCTGTGATCTCCATCGAGGGTGAAGGGACGCTATTGCACTGGTTTACTGAAACACTGCTCTTTTTTTCCTCACTCTGTTCCTCTCCTTGTTTAGCCTTCAGCGATGGGCCCGCCTGCTAAGTTGCCACGACCTATCGCGGTTCAGTAAGGAGCAGACGAGAGCCGACAGCTACTGTGACACAGTCCGACTGATTGAGACTCATTATCTCCCCCCAAATGTCTCCCTCTCTCTTTTCTTTCCCTCTCAGTGCTCCCTTGCTTGTTCTATGGATATGATGTGAAAAAAATAAAACACACACAGACAGAATATTAAGTGGTTTGGCAGTTGATATCTGAATAAATGAGTATAATGAATACATAATATAGCTGGTCAGGGGTTAGTGGTTCAGTAATGGTCTTTCCGAGTGGAAGAGAGAGGGGATAGGGAGGGTGGTTATGATGCTGGAGCTGACGTCCGTCTGATCAGCACAGCTCTGATTGAGGAATGATGATGAAATAAAATGAAAAAAAGAGGCATCCAGAGAAAAGACAAAACATAAACAAACCAAGCCTGGTCAGAAAAACATGTACAATAACCTAAAGAAAGCTCTTTGCCAAACTAAATGTATTGACCTTGTTAGTGGCACTTAGCTGTCAGAAAACATCCAGCTCTGTTTGACTCCTGCACTCTAACCCAGCCTGTCAGCTTGTTCTGGTCATTCAGCACTTTCCCCTGACCTTTTACTTTAATGGATTTGCATGCTAACTTAACCTAGCTCCATAATTACAGCTGCTTGCACTGTAATGTCGGGGGGGGGGGCTATCCAGCACAAAGCACTTAGACAAGGGAATTTTCAACTTGCAAAGACTGGTTGCTTGCAGACGCTAAAGGTCTGACAATGTTAGTTTGGTGCTACTGAGCTTAAGAAGAAAGGCTGTGTGTGTTGTGAGGTGTTTTTCCTCTACATGGTGTGTGGAGTTTACAGCCAAGCGCTGATATTTAACCCTTAATAACTAAGCTACGTAATTCCTGCAATACACTGAACATTGTAGACTTATTGTATATGACAGATGGAAATATAAGGATGTTGGATACGAGGCTAGATATCGAATTTACTTTGACAGTAAAAGCAAAAAGACAGCCTTCTTCATTCTCATAAGCACTCGGTAGCTTTTCTGCAGATAGCACACCAAGGCTAAGAAATGTTTTTAAGAAGCCAAGCAAGTCAGTTTGTTTAAATACCACATCAGAGTGTGCTTCAGGTACTTGGGAAGTATAACAGTAATGTAATATAAAACCTTTTGAGGCTATATTTCCAGAAATAACATTTGAATGAAATGATGTCTGGTCGTCAGAAGGGGATGAAGGGAAGAAGCCTGGATACTTCAGCGCACACGAGGTAACGTGTAGACAAATATCAACAAGCATATTTAATCTTCGAATGCCCTGTTTGGAGTAATATGTTTACTCTTTTAATTATAGCTATGTTGCGATACCTTTGATTTATCAATCTAATTTTAGCTGAGTTGGCAGTGAATCCAGTTTTCTTCTTACTTTACTTCCAAAACTTTAAAGGCCACGTCTTTAGCCTTTATTAGAAACGTGTTAAGCTCAGCGAGCATAGCAAAGCATAGCAAGGACAAGAAAATGCTTATAGAAGCAACAACACACATCGGATTGAATAACCAGGATGTGTGAAAAACAACTTGGAAAACAGGCAGCATTACGAAAGCAGCTCCTCTCTTACAGTGGTAAACCCTATTGTACTACATTCAGAGCTTTCTACTGAAGAGGAAG
>NW_019174497.1:6060575-6370575 GCF_002260705.1 Seriola dumerili | reverse complement strand
TTAAGTGTGTTCATTCCTACCTTTGAACTGTCCTCCAGATCCTTGTTGTTTAGCAGAGCGTGGTTGGTCCTGAACACAATCCAGTCAAACAGCGCGCTATACAGGGACTTGGCCATGGAGTCCCTCACCGTGCCCGCCTAAACACAAGAACACACACACAGAGGATGTCACTTTATTCCTAATCATGAATATATGGATTTCTTAATCAGGAGCAGGAGCCAATATTGTTTAAAACCTACTCTGAATGTGTTTTATCACTCATAGCCTTAATGAAGAGAGTCCCCTCTGCTGCTCAGCCATTTTTTATTTCTCAGTGGCGACCCACAAGTGTTGAAAGGCTAAAGTGGGAACACTTATGCAACCAATAAAACATTTCAGTACTACTCTTCTTCTTCTGCAGCACAAAGTGACCCTGTACTGTGGCTACTGTTACTGGTTACCACTTTAATAACCGTTATAGGTAGCATGTGATAGAAACCTGCCGACTTCACCACATCAAATCCAAACACCTGCCAACTGCAGTAGATTAGGCCAGGGCAAGAAGACAAACACAACATTAATGTTCCCTCTTGCTTCTCTGGAACCGGATCAGTGTCATATTAAACGTGTGAAGTGGGCAGACGAGAGGTCTAATGAACTACTGCACACACAGGCAGGAGCTGAGTCATCTGTCGGGACTGACTGAGAGGAGGAGAAAGATCTAGAAACCATGAGGAAAAGTGGAGATGGATGGGTGAGAAATGTTGTGGTAAACTATGTTCAAAATCACCAGAGAGATGATCAATAATTTGGATCCATAAGGAAAAATGACAAAGTTGCTGTTTTAAATGATTTTGAATTGAATATATTTGGGTTTTGGACTGTTGGTTAGAAAGAACAAGCATTTGAATGCTCTGGGAAACTGAGGTAGCCTGTATGCTTCTTTTTTTCCGATATTGTATTGACTAATTTGATTCACACTGGTTCGTGTGAAATCTTTAAGGACTAGATAGATGGATAGATAGATAGATAGATGGATAGATAGATACTTTATTTATCCCCTTGGGGAAATTCACCTAAATAATTGTACTCAGACATTTTGGGAATTAGCTTATTTGCTTTTATTAGATGTGAAGATCAATATGACTCTCATATCTGTATGCCAAATAACAAGCTAAAGCTAGGAGACGATTAGCCTCGCTTAGCACAAAGACTGGAAGTAGGTGGAGACAGCTAGCCTTTGTTAGCTAGCCTTAAGCTGATAACATCAAATTTTACTTAATAAAATATTATATCTTGTTAGTTTATTGCATACACAAACAGAAATTGATGGCTAACTCATTCCCCCTGTTTCCAGCCTTAATGCTAAAATGAGTTAATGGCCAGCTGGCTCTAGATTCATTTTTAGCATAATGACAACTATCCTAACCCTCTAACCAAATAACAATCTAATGATCTAAGATCCATAAATCCACATTATACTTATCATTTTTGTGGCTGTCTCAAATGCTAACATGCAAACAACACAATTGTTGCAGCAGGCTGTTGAAATGAGACAGTCAGCTAGCATAAATCTCTCAAGGAAGATTCATTAGCACACCAATACCTATTAGCTCAAATAAGCTGGCATCAATGCTAAGAGTCTGCTAGTGACTGTGCTACTGTAATTTAAAGATGGGAAATGCCAAAGGGATATAACAGCAACCACTTTATATTTAGAGCCTGTGTTAAAGCTCCCACACTGCTCACAACTCTGAGTTACTGTTCCTGGTTTGGTAGTCGTGCTGTGTGCGGTGCTGTAATACTTGGTGTTTTCAGAGCCAGAGCCTTAAGTGCCTCCAGACCTGCAGATCACTATTTGGACAACTTTTTTATGGATCACTTTTTGATCCATAAAAAACAACACTGCCAAGACGAGCCATTACGTCTCAACAAGCCAAAGAGCAACTATGCTCTCCTTAGACATGATGAAAGGCATGCTAAGCTAACATAAGAAGACTTAAATGGAGACTTGGACACAGGAGCACGTTCTTTGGCAGCTGGAAGTGTTATGATTGAATTGGGGAGTGGAACAAGACAAAAGAAATCTGCTTCAACTGGGTCAAACATTTTCACACCAAGAACCCTAAACCAGTTGTCCATTACAACAGCGACCCCCATTTTAAATGACATATGTTCTGTGTAATCCAATCAGAGTAGATTTAATTTAGCAGAGAAAGAAAATGAATAGAGAAGGGTGAAACTGGACACTATGTGTGTCAACCTCTGGTGAGAGAAACAACAGAAAACCACACTGCTCTTTAGAAACACTAAGCAGCCAATAAAATTTTAACAAGGACCTTTGGATTTCACTCTTTTACCAAACACTTGACTGGTTAACCAGTTAACCACAGGTTAATGAAGAGCACGGATTTCTTTATATCAAATACAAGAAAGTAGTGACAATAACAGATTGTTTTTGGTTTTAGTCGTGCCAAGCTGGATGTCAGGAAAGAGTGTAACACTGGTTTCACATCACATCACATTTCCCCCCTTCATAGAGTGCAAGGAGCCACTGAAAGGTTTAATGAATATGAAAATGATGTGAACCATATGCTGTGGTCTTCACAGTCACCAGATCTCAACCCAGTTGAACACCTATGGGAGATTTTTGATTGACGCTCTCAGCCACCATCATCAAGACACCAAATGAGGGAATATCATTTAGAAAAATAGTGTTCATCCCTCCAGTAGAGTCCAGAGACTTGTAGAGTCAATGCCAAGAAGTACTGAAGCTGTTCTGGTGGCACATGGTGGCCCAACACCTTATTAAGACACTTTATGTTGGTTTTTCCTTTAATTTGGAACCTGTCTGTGAGTTGTTGCTATGTCCATCAACAGCCATTTCCACCAGTAATGGAAATCAATAAGATCTTAGTAGGCAAGATTAGGAATGGGGGTGTCATCTTTCTATATAGACAGCTCAACAAGTGTGAATGACATAATGAAGAGGCAGCTCAGGTAATTTTTCTGAGTAATTCAGTGTAATTGTGTGGTTGGCTGTCTCTTATAAAGGGGCCCAATACATTTGACATTTTTTCCTACACTGTAACTAAGACATGTTCTATGTTTGTGGTTTGCCTGGTTAAATAAAGATTAAAGTCAACATATCATATATACACTGTTTTACTACCTTCGCTCAGATGGAAGCAACATAAAGGAGGAAAGTTAACACAGGAAGTTGGTCTGAAGATCCCCGAAACAGTAAATAAAAGCAGGCGCACAGACTCACTCCACAAGAGCACACCGACTGAAAAAAAAAAACACAAAATGTCTCAAATCGGTTACATAACAATAAATAAAAAAAATATTCCTCCTCCTTCAGAGGCCTTTATGGGACACTGTGAACCTGATCAAGCCCCACTGCGGATGCACTCTCTTTGAAGGGCTGTTTGAATAACTGCCTGCTGAGGCCACATGCAGCCAACGGCCGTGATGAAGCAAAACTGTGCATTTTAAAAGCTGCCTCTTCGCTCTTGCATTATTGATTGTTTATGGTATTTTTAGCAGGCAGGCCTGTGACGTCCCTCTTCCCACAAAGTTATATAAGCTTGTTACGAATAACACAACGTTTCAAAAAGCATCACGGTTTAAAGGCTTCAGCGGAAACTCGGGGGATTGGCAGATTTTATGCGAACATTTGACATGGTCGCTGAGCATTCATTGTCTCTGTGTTTGCCATGTAATTCAATTATTCACCACAATGGGACCAGTTAGGAATTGGGAGGGGACATGGCTGGAAGCGAATGGGTTGAAAATGTTTTTCTACGGGGCCACCCAAGAAACTGACAAAATAATTAGCAGGACTTAATCAGAGACTTTTGTAAACTGTAATAGTCCAGGCTGTTAAACCAGCTCTCAGCTTGTGATTATGTTTGTGATTACAAGGGTCTGCTGAGGGGAAGTTGTTGTTCTCTCTTCTTTCCATCTCTGTCTCTCTTTCTTTCTCCTGAAAACCACAGGAGGTGTGAAACACCAGCATGAGCTCACACTGCACGTGGCCCGCTAGCTTCCTCGCTGCAGGATGTTTTGTGTGTGTGTTTCACCACAATATGCCAATCCGCATGTGTTTTTAATTAGTATTTATGTAGTTGCTGTTTTCGTCTATCTGTGTGTATGTATGTGTGTGTGTGTGTGTATCTATATATGTTAACTGATACATTTTACAATGCCCCAGCAGTGGGACAGCACCGCTACACCCTCCCTGCGAGGCTTCAACCACTTTGAAACAGTTTTATAATATGAAGCTTCACCTTTTATATGAATGCAAAGCACATGAATGAGGGTGTGACTCCCCCCCCTCCCTCACTTCACCTTGCCCATGTGTGTCTTTCACACAGGAAGAAGGAAGTGGTGGCCTTGATATAAGTCACTTCATCACTTCTTTCAGATTTTGTGGGGAAACAAAGAGTGGTTATTATTTCTTTCTTTATTCACTCTAAATCACACAGGCTGAATACAATCTACAGTCAAGGTTTTTTTTCCCTTACTTGTGAATGTACTATTTTCTTCTTTCTCTGGCACTGGGACATGGATTATTTAACACAAAAGAAGTTCACCTTCCCAAATATACATTCTGTACCAAGATGACTGCTTAAAAATCTCCTTTTCAATTCATTTCTGTGATGAATGTGTGATTTGAGGCCTGTTTTGCTTTTAATCAGAAAGAGAGAAATAATTTTCAATCTGAGAACATGTGTGAAGCCTGGTGTATGACTTATTGAGCCTGTGAGAGGCAGAACATAAGGACAAAATTATGGGAGGTGTGAAAAGAATGAAAGGCCAGATTCAAAACTAAAATATTATTAAAACTAAAATCAACATTGTAACTTAACCACAAAAAACCCTTCTTTAGTTTCCCTGGGTAGCACTCGCAGACAGTAGCAAGCTCAGCTCCAGATTCTGGCCTCCTCGCCAAGCAAAGTTTCCCTTCATGAACAAGGAATCACTTTTACTTTTATTCTCACTATTATGCTGGAACCAAACCCGAGCTACTCATAAATTTATCCCACTTGACTCAACCAGGGTCCATCCACTGAATCCAGGGGGGCTGTCTACTTTGCAGCACACTCAAGATCAGCAGGTCAGACGCCTCATCCAAATCTCCCCATCTCGACTGTGGGTGGGTGGACGAGGTTTTCTCTGCCTTTCTCATCCAAGTAGGAAGAAATCATTTCTGAGAAGAACCTGGCAACATTTGCCAGGTTCTTTTTTCCACATTTCCTTTGTATAAAAACAGGCGTGTTATGGATTCCACAGGTGGCCTCAGCTCGCTCCCATGGCCCT
This sequence comes from Seriola dumerili, assembly GCF_002260705.1. Lineage (NCBI taxonomy): Eukaryota > Metazoa > Chordata > Actinopteri > Carangiformes > Carangidae > Seriola > Seriola dumerili. The sequence goes on along the minus strand of NW_019174497.1, from coordinate 6,365,271 downwards.
CGGTCAGATCAGGGCAGGGCTTCGCTTTCGCTATTCTTGTGGTGTACATGTGCGTGTGTGTGCTCTCACATTTTTCGAAAGTGAGGACATGTTGGCCGATCTTCACTTCACTTCTTCAAAAGGTTGTTTGAGGGCTGAGACTTGGTTTTAGGGTTTAAGGTTAGAATTGGGTTGAGTTGTAGTTAGGATACAGTTTGGGGTTAGACTTACAGTTGATTGTTCAGTTCGGGGCTAATGGCTTTAAGGTATTAAAAACACATGTAAACTCCATGTAATGAAATACAATTTTATACATTTTGCAGGATCTTGCTGGTAGTTCAACTACTTTCAAATGTGCATTGTGATTCAATTAGTTCAATTACTTTTTTTTTTTTTTTTATAATGTCTGTGTAGTTAACTACTGAAGCTACAAATGACTTTAGGCCATAAAAAAGAAGGAATGATATATCATTTTTATTTTAGCATTGCTCCTCTACTGCAACTGAACCCCCTTTGACCAGCCCCAGCCACTGTGAAGACATACCAGGCAATGCATGTGTCCGGCACTCAACACCACGCACTTTGGGTCGTGCATGTGCAAAAACTAAGGGGCGTTGCTCAAACAGCAACAACCCGCAACATCATGGATAAACCTCCTTAATCTCGGTCTGAGGAAGAGTCATCATGGCCATGATTAAGTGGTTATTGTTTATAGCACTTTCCCATGGATAGTGGGGTATTTTATTTTTTGGTTTATGTGTGACCTGTGAACAAGTTGGCGCAATAAACTGGCATGTGACTTTTTTTTTGTATTATATTTTGTTATAATTTCACATCACATGGATCTTTTTAGTAGTAGTAGTTTGAACAACTCTTTGTGAGCAGCTTTAGTTGACCGAACTAGATTTCTCCCTCTGGTAGCTTTGCTGTAGTTCAACTTTTTCCATTGTGAAGTAATTAGTAGCGTGCAAAGCTAAGCTTTCAAAGTAGCCTCCCCAACACTGTATACCATCTGTGTATCATCTTCCTCACTACCTTTGTTAGTGTATTGCTACGTTTGTTGCTGCATTGTGACCACCAACTGTCAATTAGCAGAAAAGCAGAAAAGTGATGACTTCCTGCATGATAGAAACACAAACTGAGCCCACTCATTAAAGCATTGCTTCATTGCTCTGCTCGTGGTCAAACACTCTACAGGGTATTTTAATGTAGGCACAGACATACTGCAGTGTGGTAACAGGTCATTTCCCTCTCTTTGAAGATACTGTTGCAGATTTCTTCTAATGCTATTCTATGTTCATCTTTAAGGACAGGGGAGAATTTCCATGGCATGACACCAGAAGCTGCAGGACAGGGTTTATCGTAGCTGCGGCCCCCCGCCCAGGATTAGGTTTCTGATCACACCGTCTGAGCCTCTGTTGCCGAGCCAGTTTAGAAAAAGTGAATTTATGTGTTTGATATGTGTGTGACTGAAGGAGAAAGAGAGCGAAAGAGGCAGAGACAAACAGACAGACCCAGGATCTGGTTTCTGGCCTCTGTACTGTATATTCCAGTGGAGGTTGCACATTCCTGAGACAAGACCACATGACTGCAGGGATGGGGGTGTGGGAGAGCGGGAGCAACCATTGTTGGGCTAAACTAACCCAAAGATCAGATGGAGGGGGGTGGAGCCAAGAGGAGTAATAGACTATCTATGTGTAGCATTTCCTTCCTCAGACAAAAGACCCTGCAGCCACAAGCGGAGAGAGCTGGACCGAATTCAATCCTGCACAGAGCCATCAAAGGCTGCAGGGACGGAGAGATAAACGAAAGCTGCTGAATATTAATGATACTACACACTATGATACACATCATAGGAGTCTATCTAGGTCAGTGGAGGCATCCTGAAGCTAGATTTCACAGACTGTAAGTCCAGAGGGCCGCATGGACAGGATTATGTCGCACTGTTGCTTGGCTCGACAGGAAACAGGAAGTTGCAGAGGAAGAGACCCCTATCAAAAGAGCCTCAGACAGAAGAGGTGGGGGCCGGGGGAGTGCCACAACGAACTCCCCAGACAAGCTCCAAAGCATGTACACACACAAACACAGAATCTCCCCCGCAGCTGACGCACTTCATAACAAAACATTCGGCTCCACTATGCTTTCTTGAGACAGACTGGAATTTACTCCACCCCCACCTCCATGACACACAGGCCCTTCTGACCATTATTAGCAGAGAAGACAATTATAAAAAAATGTTTAAAATGTCCCTTGACGTTTAGCATCTTCTAGGTTTTGGACCTGACAGGCTCACGGGGGGGTTTTACCACTAAAAGGTCATCACTTTTAGAAGATCAGATAAAGTCTGTGTGTTTGGGATTCAGGTGTGTAGGTGTCACATTTTGTTGGTGTGTGGATGGCGTGGTTACTAAAAAGGTCACCTCAGCAAGTTTGTAGGGCACGATGAGCTTCTCTCCGACAGTCACAGTTTTCCTGGTCGTCAGCGCTTCAAGCAGCATCTCCTCTTTCACCTGGATAAAAAGAAAATAAAAACACAAGGTCAAGGACAAGAAGGATCCGGATCAGAAAGATCAGGATGAGGGTAACTGCACACAGAGACACAGTGTTAAACTGGAGGAGTCTGTGATGTCACCAGCAGCTCTTACATGCTGTTGGAGGGATGTGTAGTTTAATGTGACTTGTTATGCTTTTGTTTTGACAGTGTGACTGGATTCATGAGGAGAGACAAGGTATAACATGCAGCAATGGTCCAGTTCCCGGACAGATTTGTACTGGGGCACAACAGTTATGTGGTGCTGTAAGTGACCACTGGACACAAGGATGCCCTGTAGGGGGGTTATTTTATCAAACAGGTTATCAAAGCAATTTAATATGCAGTTCCATGGAGCTGCGGCACTTACAAGAGACAAGAAATATCAAAACTAAAGCAGCAGAGACTAAATATCCTGAATTTTAGTTCTGGATCCAACATTTCCCTTAATACATTCAGTTACACCTTTCCTGCCTATCCATTGCCTGTCCATGTCCTTCAAACTCCATCCCCCCCTGCTTGTCAGAACCATAGTCTCTAAGCAGAAGTTGAGAGGACCCTAGTTTTGTAATCAGAAGTTATTTTTCCAGAGCCACAGAACACATTATACGACTGTTTTCAGAGACTGAATAGTAGTCCACATGACCAGTAAACTAATCCCTAAAACCAGTGTAAAATCAGTGGAATTCCCCTTTAAGCTCTTTGACATTTACAGGAAGACCATACACTTCTACCAGAGGCCTGAACTCTTGTAACAGTAAACGTCCGCCCTGCCGAAGACGCTGAAAATCTATCAGTGTCTATCTGAGTCCAACTTCTGACCAAAACATAATTACAACAGTTTATCACAGGAAAATAATATTTTACTAGAAGTGTGCTTTGGATTTTGACTCTGAACTCTATTAAAGGGACCCTGCACCAATTGTATGGAAACATTAAAGGTCTATTTTCTACTGCTCTACTTGTTAAAATGGCTGTATAACAAATATCTTGCAATAGAGGGAGCTCTGCAAGGAGAAAATAAAACCTCTTATGCCATCAGTGTGAAACTATTGAATATTAGTCAGTTTGCATTCCACAATGACTGAAGTTTGCTTTGGGCGATATAGTAATACATATCACTGGATGATATATGTAGGGAGTTACTAAAGCATTTATGCAGGGAGAAGTACCTGTTCCTTTAAAGGTCTCATGTTGTATTAAAGTAGATTTCCATGTTTTTTCTGATTATAAAGCAGGTCAAGGTTCTACATTAACACTGTGAAAGTATCAAAGCACTTAGTCCACAGAGAAATGCACTGCTATATTTTTATTTGATTACTCAACAGTCAGCCAATCAGAAGACAGGCTCAGAGCCTCCTCTATTCTGATTGGCTCACTGACCTGTTGTTACTAGAGCTCCAGAGAGAAGCCTGAGAGAGGAGATGAAAAACTACATTGAGATGGTTTTTGGCTCTGAAAACCACAAATATATCTTCTAATGGATCATCACTTCAAATAAAACACAGGAAAAGTGTAAAATATGGAGCTTTAATAGTGTAGATTGATTAAGGCGATTGTAAGTAATGTTGGAAATAAGAGAGTCGGACTGCCTTATGTTCACAATACTGGATTAACTGGATTTTTGTATATTAAAAACAGACAGCCCATTTATTTATTTTATCTATAAGATGACTTAAAAAATATACTATATCATGATATACATTACCATAGTGATACAATTTAATCCACAACAGCCCTCCCTCACTGACCCTTCATTCTACTAAACTGAAGCTCATAATATCCCTGCTGCGTCTGACGAATATAGCTGGCCAAGATTAGCAGCTCTGAGGATAGATACACACTCACACACACACACACACACACACACACACACACACACACACACACACACACACACACAAACAGCTCTCACACAGACTGTACAATACTATGTGGCCTTGCATGTGAGTTCGCGCAGACTCTAAACTTGGCCCCAGACAATCCATTGATGACAGGGCCACAGTGGGAGAAGCAGATGTCACCGCACACATCTCCTCCATCTACAGGGATTATGGGAGTGGGCCAAACAGCTGCTGCCAAGACCACGTGACTGCGAGTGTGTGTGAATACATGTGGGGGCATGTCTTTGTGTGATTGCCTGATGTCTTCACATATAAAAGGCATGGGTGTTAATGTCATAGTTAATACCATTATGGACCTATATTTGTCAGTTGCCGACTTTGTTGAGGCTTTGACATAAACACTGAGGGCAGGAAAGGAGGAGGGCCGCGCGCGCGTGTGTATGTGTATGTGTGTGTGTGTGTGTGTGTGTGTGTAGTTAGTGGGTTGGTGTGGGGGGTGGTGGTGGTGGTGGCATAATCAGACTTCATTTCACACTGCCTGCTAATCCCTCCACTAAGAGCAAAGCCTATTCTGCAGCCTGGTGATTGGTCTTTAGCCGGTACATTTTCATGTATTAGTCGCTTGGTAACAGGCTCACTGCTCTGTCTATGATCACAGCTCTAATACCATAATACACACACATTTTTAAATGTGGGTTTAGGGTCAGTGATTCCGCTCATATATTAACTTTTTCTTTGTACGGCGACATGGAGACCTCAAGTCGGATTCCATGTTAGCAAATCCTTTTTCTTCTATTATTTGTGCAGGCAAAACCACATCAGAGCTGACCGACTTTTATCACAATCACATCTTAACACACACTCAGACACACACTCAGACGACCCCGACCATCTTTCCTGTCTAGTGCTGGGATTTACACTATATGTTACAAACTACAAAGACACTCTGTATCCTGCAGGGTTGATTTCCAAATCCTAGAACACATCTAGTTAAATGTCATTAATGGATTAAGCTGTGAATAATTAGTCTCACAGTCACCTCAATGTCAGTAGCATCGCCAAGGACGCCTACTGTACATCTGTTCAAAAGAAACATTCATTTTAAAACAATAGTCACTCACTGCCACACTTCATATTCAGTTGTCAGTGTCAATCACCAACTGGTTTTTTATATTCAATAATGAACAAAGCAGAACTTTGCTCCTAAATAAATAAAAAATAAAAGAGACTATGGGAACCGATAAATTTGACATTAAATACTATTGTAGAAAAGAAAAAAACTGTTAATATCTGCATTTATGCTGCATTCATGCCATGTGAAAGAGAAGGTAATGATGGGAAAGACTGCCATGTTTACAACTTGCGAGTGTTCAGGTCATCATGCTTGTGCTACTGTTTCTCACTCATTGCTACCTAGCAAGCAAAACAGTTTGCGAAATAAACACTGTTAAACACTATTATACAAGAGTTTAATTGGAACAAAGTCTTATAACACTGACTGATGGCTGTTTTACTGTGTGAGGAATAAAAATACTGTGCTTGTTCACTATGGCACAGGATATTTAATTACCTTTAACAACATATTTTCCACCATTTCCTGATTATTTCCTGTTCACTGATGAGGGAAATGAAACAAAAACCTGACAGGAATTTATCACAATGCATCGGCCCACTGTATGTCGGGTTGTGGTGAATGAACAAAACTTTTGGTCTGGTCTGATCTGGTGTGTTTTCAGCATTAAAATACCATCAACGAATTCAGCGCTTTACTGGGATTCGCGCGTCTCTCTCTGGACTGGTGTCCATTCTGCGCAGGAATGTTTCTGGTTAGGTCAAATCACTCAGCTCCACGGCTCGGAGGATGCAGTCTGTCAGCCGTCCATCAGCCCCTATGAGCTCTACTTCCTCTTCCAGTTCCACCTCCACAGGAAACAGGAGGTCCCGGCCAGTTTCGTTCCTATTCATGCATCAATCCACACTCGTGCCAATCAGTTCTCCTCGAGAGGTGCTTCGCGTTGGTTTGCCACAGTGGCAGTGAGAGCGGCGGTTCACATCTCATCCTGTCTGAACCATTTTACATGTTAAATGTGAATCACAGACCGACTCCAGCAACTGGGCGTTTCATGCAAATTACGACCTCCATAAAGCCGGCGTGCATGCACTTTGGCTGAGCTTTCCCTCGAAGCGGTTCCAGCCGCGCATGACTCACACAAAACTACATTTAGCTAACCTCAACAACCTGCTGTATTTTAGCCATTTCGCCAGTCTCGCTTATGCAAAGGGGTTTTAAAATAGAGTCATACATCATCTATAAAACACGAGTGTCTGGTCTTTGCATCTATCTGTAATCCAAGAATCCAGCAAATTAAAATTTAAAAGTAATTCAAAGGCACGTCAAGTGTAAATCACAGTAAATACTGTACAAGCCTTTTATCAAGTTACAATTACAATTACAAATTACAATTTGTAAACTTGAACTTAATTCTCACCTTATCCGTTAATTTCACGTGTCAAAATATTATATTTTTTTCATCAAGACACTTCATGAAACTAATAAAAACCAACAGATATTTCCCCAACACACCCGCATCACATCATATAACAGTTTTACCATTACCCTTTCTCATCCCAAAAAAACAAAACAAGTTTCACCAGGAATGTTTCCAAATTAAAGAGGTAAAATTCCTTCAAAATGCTGTTTAATTGTGACTCTTTCATGAAGCTGTATTCTAGTTCCCTTTCTTTCTTCTTCTTCACTGTAAGAATGTTTTATACGTCCCTCAGGACAAGTAACCGCTGCCTCTGCACCAACTAACAGACATCCAAATAAACTTGAACTTAAAACACCAAGCCCCCTGACCATGTGGCCAGCATGTGGCTGAGCTCACGTCACTGCCACTCTGGACCTCTGCGGAGTCAGAGAGACCAGTCTGGATGTTAAAGGGGGGAACCCTGGCAGGGTCTCCACAGCCATAACATCCCTGCTGTGCTGTTGACAGGAGTCTCCGGCACACTTCAGACATTGTTTTGTCAGCGACTCAACAAGCACATCCGGCTAATCGCTGCAGTTTGTAACAGGGACTGGGAAGTGACACCATCGCTCAGTCCTGAGGTAAATCAGAACAGCATGTGGATGTTTGAGCTGTCCTCACAATGTGCTCCGATGTGTGTGTGTGTGTGTGTGTGTGTGGTCTATACTTAGTGTCAAGAATGAGCCCAAAGTCAGCTAAACACTATAAAGTTATAAACGCTGTGTGGGACGTTTTTCCATGTTTTTCCATGTGTCTCTTTGTCATGTGGACAATAAAGAGTCTGAACCCACAGACCAAAGGCTGTTTTACAGAACCTTCCTATCTTAAGTCTTTAGTTAAGACAAATAAAGTAACATTTTTCCAACACAGATATACAGATATTACAGAAGCAACTAACTTTAGGAATCCTGTCTTATCTCTGATGTACTGTTGTAACCCCTTAGATTCAAAAAAAAAAAAAAAAAAGGTCACTTCACTTGAAGAATATCCATTAGCAAAAAAGAAAAAAACAAAGTGCATTTGTCAGTTGCATCACAACCGGGAGAGCCCAATGTCTCCGGGTCGGCCTCTCCGAAGCTGGTCGTCGCGGCTCGGCAGGATCTGCCTGTATCTACCAACAAGCGTTTTGTCATAAGCCTCTGAATAAATAAATTGTTCCTGTTGACATTTTATTGGTTGTGTAAAAGCAATAAAAGAGCAGCCATATGGATAAAATAAGTTTACTAAGTGGTGGAAAAGTGAAAGTGAGGACAGATTAACAATTATGCTAAAGTGAGGAGAGTTTATTTAAGATTTGGGGAAGTTTGAAAGCTTGTGTGAAGCACTTCTTGTCTTCAATTAGGATAGGAACATGCACTCAGGAATTGTTAATCTATTATGGCTTTTTTCCCAAATCCGGTCCTAACCCCAGTTACCATGGTTACCAAACACTTAAGATAGGGTCTGCAGGTTAGAAAGTTTCTGTGATACAGCTTCAGACTGATAACTGTACGTTGGGTACTTCAGTTGTTGACTAGATTGTGGTCAGGAAAATGTCTGTACAGATCAAACCTTCCTAAGTAACTAAGTGCATTTACTCACAATACTGGATTTAAATAACAATTTTACAGCAGCTGCACTTTACTGGAATATTTCCATTTTCTGATACTTTACACTTCTACTAAATATTGTACTTCTAACTTCATAGCATTTACTAGTTACTTTGAACATTAAGATTTTACAGATAAAACATAATTTTGTATCTTAAACTACTGTACCCAATAATAAAGCAGTCACAACATTAAAAGACTGCTGACACATTATTACATAATAGTAAACCATAAATATTGTATAGGGGTCATTCTGCCACCTAATGAGTAATTCTACTTTTGACTCTTGAAGAACAGTTTGATGACAACACTTCTTTCTACTTAGGATAAGTGAAAAGAAAATTAAAAATGCAGGATGTGAACTTGTATTGCAACGGTTTTACATGGAAGTAAAACCAGTTTCCCTGGAGTAAATGATCTCAGTGTTTCCTTCGTGAGTGTTTGTGAGAACTACTTTTCAGTTTTCGTTCGTGCAGAGTTAAAACAGAAGTGAGGTTGTTAAAATACAATGGTAAAATATATCTAAATAGGAAAAAGAGGAACAATGAACAAACATGAGACTGTGCACAATGCTTCGATTCTGTAGTCTATGAATAGTCTCAAGCACTTTTACCTTTTGGTTATAAAACTAAAAAATCGGGTCGGTGAGCGGTCGGCTGAAATACATTTGAACTTTATTTACAGAGACAAAGTGCTGCCACTAACTAATCTGCTTGCAATTATTCAGACAAGTTCTGAACCAACCACAGATGTGACGCAGGAGCCACAAATCTGTAGCACTCTACCAAAAAAAACATTAAATTACAAAAACATTTCACCTCAAAATTAAGGAAACAAAAGCAAGTCATGAAAAAAGAATTACAAAAAAAAAAACATTGCTGGGATTTGTATGTCTGTTGTGTGTCTATAATAATTCAAATATGATGTAATGATGCAGGTGATACTGGGAGAACAACAAGTTGCTGTCTGATGGGAAAGCTCGCCTACGCAACAGCAGCTAGCACGAGAGCTCTGAAAATAGCCTCTATACAAACAGTACTTTGTGGAAGTACTGGATGGTTGGACGGCTCTCTGGGACCTGAAGCACCTCTTAACTTCCGCTGTCACCACAAGCTGTGCTTGTATGCAGAGAGCCCTCAGCTTCTTCTCTAAAAGCCTTTCTGTAAAAACCTCATATGGGAGGAAAACTCACAGAATACAGAGCAGAGAGAAAACTTTGCTTAAATGGACACTACTTGTTTTTTAAAGTTCACCAAGTCCAGAGAGTTTTAGGTATCTCGGGTGGGCATGTAATGGAAGAACTTAGGGAGACAAAATGGCAAAGAAAGGCTTTAGGGAGAATAAACAAGCCCTGTGGTAAAGCCCTGTTCCCATTCTTCATTTTTATTATCCTTCAAAGTATTTAGAGTATTGCATTACAGCATAAAGTCAGTGAGACAAAACGAACTGTACTTTTTGACTCAAACATGTCAATGCGGATCTATTTTCAGATGAAAACCAGATTATAATTAGAATGAAATGATCTTGTACAAAATAGTTTTTGATGCACTTAATTCCATAAAACATGTAGATTGTGGCTGCTTTAATGCTCCATTCTTGAGCTTTCGTGCTGTTGAGTCAGTGTTGGTGAAAAGGTTGTATCACACTCTCACCTCCAGCAGCTCTGAGACGATGGGCAGCACCTCTGGGTTGCAGATGTCGATTGAATCGTCCCTGTAGGTCTTCTTCTTGTAGCGGATGTTTCCCAGGTGGAGGATCGCCGACAGCAGGGAGAAAATCCTGTCGAGGAACAAAGACACGTATTGTTACCACATTTATATTGTTTTGTGCAAACTGACCCACTGTCTCACTGAGCAGGGTTTACAATGAATGGAAAGTCAGGGAGTGGATGGTCTCTTTATTACACCAAACTTACAGCGAAAAAATCCATAAATTATCACGTAAATTATTTCTCTTAAAATACTTCTTGTAGTGGAGAATGAGAGAGTGAACAGAATTGTAAATCTACATTTGATGGAAGCTCTGCATTGCCAAGAATCTGACTTTACACACTTGATAAAAACAGTTTCACTTCCCGACTCACGCATGTTTATCTCCAAAGAGTTTAACTACGACCTCAGAGGATCTGTTCATCCCCTTACAAACAACACTGTAAAGATTTCAATCTGGAAACGAGACAATAAGAACTAAACTAGACGTGCAATACGGCGCAAGAGTCTGTGAGAAATCCGCCCGAGAAGGCTCGGCTTGATATTCCATAATATTGCGATATTTCCCACTATGTGCAATATTTTTCATAATTTTTTATTTGCACAGTCTGCCTTGCTGCCGAGTCTTTGCTTACAGTACATTGTACCTTGGCATGTGACAAATAGAACTTCGAACTGCTGTTTATTGGCAGCATCACTTATACCTGAAACATAACATACAATGATATTAATATTGAATATCATATTTGGACTGTATCAAGATATCAAATTTTGGATATCGCCCAAGCCTAGCTGCAACACCATCAGATGAGCAGGAATAATTGCAGAGTTAGTTTCCTTATGTTACTGTCTATGTAACCGCATCTGCTGAGCTGGTAATACATTAACAAAGAGATGTAACGAGATAGGATTTCTGCACAGGTTCTGCAATCATTTATATAAAGGCACCGTTTGCATCTCGTAGCTCATCTTACTGTTTGCGTGTGGCAGGCAGGAAGCCGACCATCTCCATGGCCAGCTGCAGCCGCTCAAAGTCGTGTTTCAGATCCTCTCCCTCCACTGTGAAGCAGTCCTGCTGGTGTCAGGTGGAAACAAAGAAAGACAGAAGAAGAAGAAGAGAGAAAGACAGAGAGAGAGAGAGAGAGAGACATCAGCATCGCAGAGGATTTTGTAATGGATATGTAACACACCAACTTCACTACAACTTGTTTGATGAGTACCGACACGTGTTTGACTAAGCAGGGTTTCACACGTATAACTGGTCAATATACGAAGTGGGCCACCGTGTCTGAGATAAAATCTGGCACCATTAACGTCAGAGGAAATTATAACATCTGATAATGAAATTTATTTATAAAATATAACATCGATTATAAATCAGAGGCAGGACACAGTCATTGCTTTGCAGGTTAAAAGTAAGTCTTGAATATGACATGTCTACTCACAAGTCAATTCCTAAATGTTGCGTTTCAAGTCTTAAACAAGTCAACATGGACCTTTCACCAGATTGAATGCCATTTTAATTTTAACAGAAATAAAACTAAAACTAATTTGAGACCCTCTCAAAACTCTATAACATCGTATATTATGCGATATTATCGTATATCGCAATATAACTCTTGATATTCCTCTTATAAAGTGCTGTTCCTGTTTCCTTTCTGCTCATGAGATGTGACTGGCTGCTGTCAGATTGTCTGTGAAGATTCTCAGTCATCCAGGTCATGATATCTCTTAGAGCTTCACAAACACAACTGGACTTGAGGTCGCCTGAGGTTCTTGAAGACGATTCACCTCTCATCCGAAAGGCTTCTGAATAAACATGAAGGTGAAACGTCTTCAACAACCTCAAGCAACCAGTCCAGTTGCTTTTCTAAAAGGTCTGTTGGATTGATTCAAGAAACAGGAGAGTAGTGGATTGTCCTTCCTTTGTTTATAACATCGGTTTCAATTGTTGGGCTTGGGGAGAATGTTGAAGTGAAGTCATGAGTCATTGGTGCTAAAGTCAAAGTCGAGTTGAAAGTCTTTATGGATTTTGTCAAGACGAATCTAAAATCCAAGTTGTTGGTTCATCTTCAGCAGGAAGATCCGCGGGCTACGTCTCATAGCAAAGGTCACATATTTAATTAGTTGGATCATTGTTTAGACCACCGTGTAGACACTAAATTGATCACAGGCGACAAGACATCGTCACGATCGTCTGACTCAGCTCAGCAGATGACGATCATTAATCAATCCAATCGAATTGCTTTGAAGTAATTAATTAAAGCAGCATGTTGTAAAGTCAGGAAAAACTAAAAATCTTCAGGGGTTATTTCAGTTAAACAGATGGAAACCACCTCTGTTAACACATTTTCTGGGGGAATCCCTGCCAAGCCAACACTGTGTACCCAGGAGACTGTGAGACACTGATATCATACAGTGGTCGTTTGTGAGCTTATGAATGAATGAGTGTTGCCATGAATGAGATACTAAATGAGTGAGCGCCTGTGTTAAATAAGGGGTTAGAGAGCGAGGATGTGTGCTTGTACGTTGACTGTATTTGTGTGTGTGTGTGTGTGTGTGTGTGTGTGTGTCTCCTCAAGCCCTCCGCTCGGGTCAGCATGTCTCTGCTCCGGCAGCGAGCCTCTCTCAGGCTGTAATTAGCACATACCAGAGGGACCGGCCAGCGAGAGAAGACACAGGAACCCATAATCCACACTGGATCTGCCTGTTCTACACTTGAACATCCAACACTCCGAATCTGCTGCTCCATTGTTTTCCTTTGGCTCAGAACTTGTCAGGAGCTGCAGAGCCAACAAGAGGCGTACTTCTCCAGCGGGCTTCTCCAATTGCAACAAAAGGGGGTTTTGAGGCTTCTCGAGCTACGGCGAGACCCGGGAAAAGCCGGTTTTCAAATTGCCGGGTATGTTTGACCTCAGCGCCAAGCAGCACAATGTGATACGTTGAAGGAAGTTGAGAAAATAAAGAGATCAGTTGCGAGGGGAATACTTTGGTCAAAAACCAAAACCTTAGCTATTGGTATTAAGAAAAAAAAAAGTTCAGTAAAGGGATGATTAAGAAACAATCTGTTCTTCTCACATCAGAATTTGAAATTGTTATTTTATGCCAGTTGCAACACTCCTGGTGCAGGCTTACTCCTGAAGCCAGCAGCCCAGCTGACTCACACATGCACATGGAGCTTTTTAACAGATCCCTCATGGATCCAGTTAAAAGTTATGTGCATCCAGTTGAGGCTCTCCTGTTACTTACCCGTGTCTTAATCATGATTTATGTCGTTAGAGCACCCGATTGATTTTGTGTTCAATGACCAGCATGCCACCCCGTCACTAGACATTCCACACGACCAAAAACCAAAGACACCCAAACAGGCACAAAATGCAAACCCACAGCCACCGAGGCGCAGAACCAGACACCCGACTGCACACACCAGAAAATGTTTGGTCTTTGGGATCTTCAGTCAAATACTTGACTTTTTTTTTTAAAAAATTCACATTTGTTTACTTTTCTATTTTCAGCTCCAGACGTTGCATCTGGAATCTGTATACACTTGTGACTGTTCAAAGTGCTGAGTGTCTCTATTTACTGCAGGGTGCCCCCCACCTCCCTCCGTCCCTGAACAGTGACCAATGGTAGAGGTCAAAGGTTAAATAGGCTGAAAGAGTTGGTCAGATGCTCAGACAGCTGTCAAGGGCTGCTGAGCTTCTGTGTGTGTGTGTTTGAAGACAGTGACATCATGTCCTTGGACAGTGGAGGTCACAGACTGATGAGGTCATTGACTGACCCTCGAGAGAGAGACAGTATGTCAGCAACAGTGGGGGGGGGGGGGGGGGTTGTCTAAGGAAGAAATATGAGTGAGAGGGGAGCCGGGGGAAAAAGGAAGAGAGAGCTCCTAGTGGTCAGAGACATTAAAGGAGTAGTTCAAAATTTTGGGAAATGTGCTTTTTCGCTCCTTTGCAAGGGTGAGATGAGAAGATCCAAAACAATCTCATGTGTTTTGTTAAGGCAGGTTTATACAGTACAGACAGTATGATCGGGTGGGGTCTATGAATTGATGCTTGAGCTGATCTGATAGTTATATAACAGGTACATCAGACAAAAAAGGTTTGGAACCACTCAAATAAGCCACAATTGAATAATTCATTTATTACAGTGTTGTGTAAGATATAAATGATTAATCCCAAATTAAGTTTAAAAGATGGTGGCAAAGAAAAAAGTCAAATATAGAGGAATCAGGGCATGTTTAGCTTAGCTTAGCATAAAGACTGGGGAAGCAGCTGAGCTGGCTCTGTTCAAAGTGCTAAATTACACCTACAGAACCTCATATTTAAACGCTTTTTGTCTAACCCATATATGCACAGAAATATGTTAAAACATGATGTAACTGTTGTATTTCTTAACAAACAATGGTCGATCTATCTGTCCAGTCCTGCTATACAGTGGTTTCAGTGATAGCACGTGTTTCCAAATACAGGTTTTGCCATGATAGTACCAAACCTGGCAACCTCACTCCACACCACCATGTTTTGGCTTGTGGTTTTCATCACAATCATCCTACATAATAAAATGTATTTTAAGTGTAGCTGGAGTTTTGACAGTTACAGTTTTGAGTTTTTCTCCATGCTCCTTGGAAGCAGGTAAAGTGAATCCATACGCAACCACACTGTAACAACAAGATTTGGGGAGCTGGGCACAGCCTCTCCACCCAGCTGTTAAATAGTGTGGAAGAAAAATAAAAAAGCTCCAATAAAACCAGATAGTCTTTGTTACATTTCTGTCTATGTACGAGTCACAGGAAGAAGATACAGTGTGTGAATGCTGCAGCTTTAGACGCTTTAGACAGAGCCGGAATCGCTGTTTAAAGCTGTAGTCTGTAATCTAAACTAGGCTGAAGACGTCATGACTCCACATTTAAAACGTTCATATTCATCTTCTCATCTCACTCTTGGTAAGAAATAATGTAAGCTGGTCTGAAAGTTTGTACCGTACTCTTGCAGCATAATCCACTCCTTCACTGTCGATCCACATCTTCAGTATGATCCAAGCAATCCTCATTTTGCCAATAAATTGCTAAATATGCTACTTCTGGCAGGACTATGAGGTGCAGATCATTCTGCAGGAATACGCGAGTATTTGCTAATTTAAAAGATCGATTTTTGGGGTAGTATTTCTCTAACTGGAGGAATTTGACGTATGACTAAAAACCAGTGAGTGTCCTCAGAAACCCTTTCCTGGATAAAAGAACGGTTTGAAAAAAGTAGGAGACAAAGAGCCAAAGTCAAGAGGGAGATACAGTAAGACTAACAGATGAGCTGTGTTTTCACTGACCCACTCTGATGTCCAGTGTTTGCTCATTGGAAAAGTCAAAGTAACATAATCTTCTATTAGGAGATACTGAATCCCTTAACCATACACAACAAATCCCACTGACCAAACATTACTCACTTCAGGTGGAGGCTGGCAAGACAGTGGCAAGCTCAGAGACCAGTGAGACAGCAACAGACACGCACGCACGCACGCACACACGCGCACACGCACACACACGTGCACGCGCACACACACACACACACACACACATACACACAATGGACCACACACTCAGAGGGAAGTTGCAGGATGTGAGGTTATTGACCACAACTGAAATGTTCTCCTTGAATAAACAGTGCGTAGGAAATTATACTTTCTTTAAAACTATTACTTACTTACTATTGGTTTCCTGTTTACGCTTACTACATGTTTTTGACATAAGCAGCTGATATATTGTTGTAAGATTTTCGATTTATTTTCATAAGCAATCTATGTACCTCTTTACCTCTCCCACTAAAAGAGCCAAACCCCACTGATATTATCTCCTCTTTCTGTTATCGTCCTCTTTCTTTTTGATTGTCAAGTGTTTTGACACTGTGTGATTTTAAACTCAAAATAAACTTACTGGCTTGTTATTCTCAAATATTAAATTTCCAATACAATATGCACCCCTACTCACTGGCACTAGCATTGCAAAAAAAGGTTAAACCCTTAAAATCTTGAGTTCATCTAAGGTCATCTACAGTATTCATGTCAGCATGGCACTGACCTGTGGTCACTTTAAACTATCTTTGCCTGAACAACCACATTTATTGATCATAATGCTCTGAGTTTCCAATATTTCCTGCTTTTCATTTCTTCTCTGACCTTGAATTTAACAACATGCTGGTCTGTCCGCTGTACAATGTCCATGTTTCGTTCCTGCACTGTGTGTCACATAAGAAATGTAAATGTAGTGGTGAAGGTAAAGTCCTGAACCTTCCCTTTAAAGATGGTGGTTTCCAGATTTGACAGCATCGCCAATTTCCCAACAGCAAAGCATCCAAAATCAAAATTTAGTTTAAAGGGATTCCTTTATGTTTGGATTTTATTTGGTTAATCAGTGTATACTGTATATTGCCATGCTCCTTGGTTTCGAAAAGAAATGAGTAATGTAAGAGCTCCATTTCGTTAGTTACAATACTCCTTGGCTTTATTTCCAAAACACATTGTAAATTATTGGTTACTTTTGCTATCAGTCATTAATCCTTCAAGTACCTCACTTTAAATGAGATACTGAATTTAGTAAGATAAAAGTACACAACAGCAAATAAATCCTTTAGGATTAAAAACTAACTAAATGCAGTAAAATCATGACATTAAGGCATCCCTTTAAACAGTTTTTATGGAGCACGAGCAACTGAGGTCAGGCCAGGCCGCCTCCATCTTTAGTCCAGTTCAGTGAAAGCAGACGTGTGTGGACAGCTGAGACAGAACAAGACCAAGACTGGCACCAAAGAACCCCGAGTACCACGACACACCCATGAGCACAGACGCACACAAACAGCTTGTCATCCACGTGATACTGACCAGCTCGCTCTCATAGTAATTGTCCCAGTGGAGCTTGTGCGATTTCTTTGTCATCTGGAAGCAAGGCAGAGCGGGGTTAAAGAGGCAACAATTACACACAGGAAAACGCACAAGAGACTTTCAAGAGAGATTACACATGCTGTTAATGTGGGAGGAAAAAATTACTAATCCTCACACAAACAGACACACACATCTCCAGAGCCGCAATAAATGAATCCATGATGTGAACTGATCAGAGATGACGGTGGATACAAGACACCGCACGATCTGCATCAGTATTTGTTCGTGGAGAGATAACTTTGTTTCTTACACTACGTTTACTTAGTATTCAGATCTTTTACTTGAGTAAAAATAGCAACACAACAGTAGAAAAGTAGCTGCTGCTAAAAAGTCCAACTTAAGTAACTTAGGTAACTGCAGTTGCCATGGTTATTTTTTGACTGACCTTTTTTAAAATTAGCACAAGTTTGTTTAGTTGCACTGTGAACTGATTGACAAAACTACGTAACAAGTGTTTGCTGTTGCCGTAACCATGGAAACTGCAGGTGTCACCAAATCAACCAGAACTGAAATCCTAAACCTGCAAAAAAACAGATTTTTTTTTTATTTTTTTTTTATAAACACAACACTGAGACATCATCACCTTCTACACTGATGTGGTGAACCTGTGAGCAAACAGTTGCTTATTTACACATCCAGCAGTTACGGAGCAACATTATCCTTTATTTGGAGTCGTGTTTGTGTCACCTGATGAATGTAAGTCACACAATATTCAATACTCTTCTTTTGGCTCTGGTTTTGGTCTCTTCCATCTCCTGAGGGAAATGTCCAGCTCTGCAGCTTCACCAGCTGCTGTCTGACTGTGTCTGTCTGTTGTTTGGTGGTGGGCAGGTAGTGTACAGTGGGGTTTTTTTTTTTTTTTTTTTTTTGAGATTTTACAGTGAAAACAGTGACAGACTTGCTGCGGCTGGAAATGACACAATGAGAGCGGTGAGAATGAACCAAAACAGAAAAGCTGTGGCTCGGGCAGCCAAACAAAAAAACAAAAAAAAAACAAACTATAAAGCTGAGTGGAGCTGCAGAATCAGGTGATGTTTCTGTGTTGGTTCATCGCTATGTGTGTGACCCCCTTTCACGTTGACAAACTGTTTTTATGTTGTGCTTTGATACACTACTGATTATAATCGCTTTAAGTACTTGAGTCAAGGCAGTAAGTTCCACCGCTGAGAAACAGACAGACACAGCGACAGACAACAAAAAACCATCTTAGAGAGGGAAGAGAGCTAAATATGGGTAATCACTTTTGCTCCTTTGTGACACTGTTTGTATAAGATGTGTGTGTGTTTGCTCAGACAAACGCGTGCGCACACAAACACACGCGACCATCGGCGCCCTCTGCACGAGAGAAAGCCAGTGCCAGATTAACTCCTGAGTCTTGCTGTTGCCATGGAAACAGAGCTGCATAGTAACAGGCAGCCAGCAGCGAAGGAGGAGGGGGTTTGTTGTTGTGGGGATTAAGGCAGGACGAGGAAAAAATATAAATAAAAAACTGTTACTTTTTTTGGGGGAAGCCAGAAAAGATGAACAAAGAACATTTTTTTTGTTGCCTCCCCAGTGAGCTGCCATAAGAGGGGCGCTGGGGGGGGGGGGGGTATGAATCCTGCACACATCTGCTGCCAACTGCAGAAGATGCACACATGTGGGGGCTTTTGGCATGTACACAAGTACGTAAACACACTCAGCCACACACACATGAGACACACACAGATGAAGGGCTGAAATATTTTGGGCTGATGCAATCAACACTTCAGCGTAGAGATATGATGAATAAGATCCAACGGACAGAAAAGGAGTTAAGGGAGACAGAGAAATATTCTATCATCATCTTCTGAGTCTCCAGCTATCTCTCTACAAGGTGCCTCAGCTTTATTTTTTTAATCATAACTCATCCTTTTCTTGCATTTGAGATGAATGTTCATCATTTCTTAAGAGAGAAAATGGTTATTACGTCTTCAAATCTACTCACACAGTCAAATCTGAACTTCACAATGTTTCCTTCAAATCACAAATCAGATCTCTTTAATTCTTTGTATGGGTCACACTATCTTTTTGTCCTACAACTTGTTAACATTAAACAGCTTGTAATTCTATAAGTAATGCTGGTTTATCGTCTTTGGTGACTGCTGACAAATGACATGCAACCACACTGAATAAGTAATGTCAAGACAAGCAGTTTGTGACTCTTTACATGGTGATGTGTCACCAGTAGACAGGCCTCTCTGACACTCATTGTTTGAAAAAGGTTAAGCGTTAAATCAGGACATATTTGATAAAAGAGTTTGTAAATAATCAACCTGATGCCAAACCTTTACTATTTGCTATTTGACTGGTTTTAAAACTCAAAAGCAGGGATGGGTAATGTGATGATATGAGACTAAAAATTTGTTGACCGTCAGTACTGTATGTCTGGGTGATTCAGGGTATTGTGGGTAATGTTACAAATGAATGAGCAGGACTGTTATATAGTCTTATTGGATTTTACTTTGTCAGGTAAATACTTGGTAAAAAAAACAGACACTGTCTGATTATTTTAACCATTAACAATGTGCCATTTGATTTTACAGAAAATGTATTACATCACAATCTATATTAATATTGTGACATAAAATCATATATACTGTAACTAAGAATTGTATTTATGGTGTCCACCCCTTTCAAAAAGCATTGACGATGAATATCCAGCCACACTGATTAGCAGTGATCGTATAAAATATAAAAATATAAAAATAATAAATAAATAAATAAATGAGTGGAGTGGAAACGACAGACATTCAGAAAAATAAAATAACACATTATACAAAATATTACAAAAAAAGTTTTTACACTTGGCTGAGGAGGAAATGTTGGTGTATCGATAAAAGCAAAATGTGAAGTGCAAAGGAAACTGCGTCATCCTGTTGCACCCTCTTATTCATCAACAGTTTAAGCCACCAGCTGTTTATCTTTATGAGCCAACTTCTCATGTTATAACATAGTGGATGGGACGTGCATTGACTCGCACTTCCATTCGCAGATTTTCTCAAAATTCAATTAAAATTTTTTCTACATTTGGATGGACACCTCGCCGGTGACTGTCAAAGTTTCTCCCAATAACACAAATCCAGTTTCATCTGACAGGCAACACAACAGAGCAATCTGTATTTATTTTGCTTTTCAAATGAATTAAATGTCATGTTTGTGTGTGTGTGTGTGTGTGTGTGTGTGTGTACGGACCTGGTTGAGGTAGTGGTATTCCTCAGGTTTCAGCAGGTGGAAGGTCTTCCTCTCCTCTTCACTGGCTCCAGCCAACAGGTAGTAAAACACATGGTAGTTCCTACACACACACACACACACACACACACACACACACACACACACACACACACACACACAAACACACACACGTTAGAGGGTATGATAAGACAATACAGAACAAAACATCTTCCCTGTATTGATCTCTTGAACAGTTTCAGTTCCCTCGGAGGTGAACTGAGGACGGCCGCTTTCACGTCTCCTCGCTCCACTGAAACAACGACAGAGGAAGAGACTCCGGTCAAAGCTGTGGAGAAGAGCGCCGTGAAAAACTTTCTATCTGCAAAACCTGCGACTTGTAACAAATAAGTCACACCTTGGACCCGGCAGGCTTCACGTTTCAAGTCAAACAAAGCAGCAGTGTGGTGTGTGGGCTGGAGGTAAGGGCCTCTGATTAACCGTGACAAAGGCTGGGGCCTCGGCCAGCGCACTGAGATGTAATTCTATTACAGCTGGAAACGAGCTTCACCTCTCTGCGCAGGGACACTTAGAGCTTGATGGAGTGGTGGAAAGTTAGGAGGTCCAGGGAGGATATTAAAGAATCCCAGAGCGTAACTGGTAGATGGGTGTTTTTTTACTGAAACCTGTCTCCACGGTACTTGTACGCAGGAGATGCAGTAGCAGCAGCAGCAAGGCTTTAACGTGAATAACCTACTAAATAATATCTTTATGACAACTTTCATAACATAATACAACAACTTCATCGTGGGCAGAAGACGTCATCAGTGAGATGTGCGCAGGCAGCAGGCAGAAAACAGCTCAAAATGACTGATGGGGTGACAACATGAAATAAAAAACTGCATCAATCACAGAATTAATGAGTGGAAAATGTTCATCTCCAGAGGGAATCCTGCCTGTTAGCTCACAGAGCAGAGTTAGCTGTTAGCTCGTGTGATCTGGTCTTTGAGCCTTTCATTTTGTGAAACATGTGGATGGTTTTGCACTGAAAGGAATAAACACCTGATTTAAGGTTGAGACCGTTCACAGCGCTACAGTGTGCTCATGGCTGTTTAATGAATATTGCTAACATTCTTCAGCCTGTGGTCGACATGTGTTTAGAGTTTCAGTTTGAGGAGTTTTGGATGGAAAACGTGCCATGTTGTTATGTTTGTAATTTTCCAGAGTTTAAAAGTTAAACAGCGTCTCTTTTCATGATCCTGTGCGACCGATCAATGACACCGATTAAATTCTGTTTAGACTGCAGTCAAGTTTTTGAATGAATGTAACACATCTGGCAGATACATGTTTTGTGGAAAAAGCAGTTTTCACACGTGATGTAATACTAATGTTTCAAATATATTATGATAACTAGAATGAGGGCACCGGTGCTCTTAACTTGTGAAGCAGGCAAACAGCATGACAATGTGTTTTTTATAGTATCATTAATGTGAGGAGGCGTCTGTGCTTTTCATTTGTGCTGCTGGTTGTTGTGTTTGTTTGACTCTACCTGTGTAGTGAACTTAGTGTGGTCTGTGTTAGCATTAGCGTTATGGTTGCTACTCACTGTCGTCTCCCACTGGAACATTTTTCATATTAGCTACTAAAACTGACAGATGGCGTGTGGTTAAACAGACAGAGGTACGAATGCGAGGTTGTGTGTTGCATATAAAACAGTAATTTTACAGGTTCATTTCAAAACAGTGAAAATGTCCATCTATAAGCTATTATAACATTGTGCCATTGTGTTTTCTCCCTCACTGCAGACTTCATATTAACATTAACACTTTTCTACCATTACAACTCTAACAAATTGTTGTTACATAATCTCCTGAAGATGCTAAAATATTCATACTTTTTCCTTTCTGAACTCCATGTACTACAAAGATTCAGGTAAATAATTAATGGACTGAGCACCTCAAATAACTCTCATTGAACATTTCCTCGTAATGAACATTGAATGAGCTACAAAAATAGTCGACGAACTAGTCAGCAGGCCGGCAGGCTTAAGTCACCACAGTAGTGAAACACTGTAATGAATAAACACACATGCAGATCAGGTTGATTGATGGATCTGGTCGTTTCAGGGCAAAGGGCACTTGTTATTTCCCTTAACGGAGCCGTTATCCACATGGACACTGGACTAAAAACCGGAGCCCCTGAGCCCAAACTGCACTTGAGAAAAACAGGAGTCTTGCTGACCTGCCACAGGGTTAAAGGCAGCCTTTTACAAACATCGCTCTGCCAGAACACGTCCAAATCTCCCAAGAATCAGAATCAGACTTTATGCACCAAGTACATGTGCACAAGGAAGTTGTTTGGGTGCAGGTGTGCAACAGAAATACGACAGAAAAATAAGATTAGATGGCTGAAGAAGAGAGATAATGAACAACTTCAGTAAAACAATTGTAACTTATACACAAATACACAAAAATATATATATCCAACTAAGTTTACAAGGGAAGTAAGGTGGAAAGATACTGGTACTGTTGCCAGATAAGTCCAGAGTAATCAGTGATTTAGATAAGTCCATGCTGCAGGGCACATCCCCGACGCAATTCTGCAACTGCACTTTCTGCAATGGCTTCATACTGTATACCTTCGCCACGATGAACATAAAACAGTCCCGGGTTAAAACAGATTCAGATTTCTTTTTCTTTTTCAAAACCGCAGTTCTGTTTTTCTTCACCTTTCACCTGTCTTGCACCTGCGATGACTAGACTGCAAAGAAATGTTTTAAACGGCTTGTTCAACGAAAGATTGTTACATTGTGCTGGATGCAAGTAACAACCAAACTGACTAACTTACTAAATATTCTCAACATACTTGGTTATTTATAATCATTTCATTTATTTTAATAGTTTTCCAGGTCTGTTTTTAACTTTTCACAGGACAATTTTTAAAGTGGAAATGTAAAATCTCTGACTGAAAAAAGAACTGATTGGTGAAACAGTTTTAACTCATTAATTTTTGTTCAACTTATTAATTTTAGGAATTTCAACCCATTAAATTGCAGTATAATACCCAGCCCTGTACCAGCTACACTCAAGTCCTCTGTTATTATCACCAGCACAGTGTCTACTACTGTGAACAACTTCAGAGGGAACTACTTTTGTGGGATAAATGTCAGGTGTGTCACTTTTTGTGGACCATATTCTGACCTTCACTACCGTCCCGTCCAAGTGCAGAGTCATAAAGCCTGACAGGATCCCTGGAAAGCTCAGCTAGTTCTCTCCACTTGATTTTTTTCCCCCAGCACTGGGGTCGTACAGAGGCGGCATGTCAGGGAACAGGCTTTACGATTTAAGCTAGTTCGTACTTTATCATCAGCCTGCCTGCTCTCCCACCTCCTCTCTGTTCCAGGTCTGAGCCGACTGGGAGGTCCTGTCTTTAGTTTCTACCCTATCAATATGGCCGCCAGGCGCTGTCATCAGGATGAAATGGACACCTCAGGCCAACCGGGGTTAGAGGGATTAGATGACCAGTGGAGGGTTTTACGTTGTTTTTTTTTTTCTTCTGTCACAAAGACATTTTTTTTTCTGTTGCCTGAGAGAGATAAGAGGAAAGAAAAGAAACTGTGTGTGTGTGTGTGCGTGCGCGTGTGTGTCTGTGTGCGTGCGTGTGTGCGTGTCTCACTGCCTGAGATAGGTGATTCAAACATAGTAGGTTTATACTGTTTGTGAGTGTGAAAAGAAACAAGAAGTGAGAACAGACAAGTTCTGTTGTTGCATTAAACAGGAAACATAACCAATCTCTGCGATATATCTGACATCTGTATATTTTCTCCTGACTCCTGATGTTTAATTAAGCAATCACGTCCCGCTCGTATAAATGACCAAACTCAGACAGTAAACCTGACAGTTGAGGAAGGGGCAGAGGGTTATTCAGCCTGATGCATCTTCAGCTTGCAGAGGAAATGAAGGCTATTTCAGTATCGAGTTTCTTAGACGGGGAACACACGAGATATGGATTTGACATCTTATCTCTCAAATAAGCAGGGATACGGTTCTCAACGTTTCCAGTTTCTGATGTGGATTATTCATGGCTGCGTCACATCAGTCGGGGTTACTTTAAGTTTGTTATTTCCATTTTTTCTTTTTTTTTCTTTTTTTCACTGAATTAAAAAATTACTTCATAAAAAGGAGCAGATTTGTTACAATTGAGTTTCAGCTGGATTTTATGTCCACACACAGAATTTGGCAGGGTCGTCTTAAAATAAGCATGTTTCAAAAAGTGGGCAGAACTTGCAAATGAGCTGTTGATTATGTACAAGAGTCAGTCCAAGTAAGATAGAAAGACAGAGAGGGTTAAACTGAGGGTTTGTTAAAATAAATGTATTGATTATTTTTTGATTCTCACATTTAATAATCAAAATGAATGCTGATGAATTGTATCTTCAAATTACAGTCTAACGTCTGGGGGAAAATCTTACCACATGATCATGTCAGAAATGTGTTAAATACATGGCTATAACGTGATCGAACACTGGGACTACTAGGTGACAATATGTCGACACTGAATCTGTCAGATGCACCGGTGATGAAATGATCAGTAAGTAGCTCAGCAACTCACAAACCTGCAGCACATCAACCACAAACCCTGCCGTCAGTCTGATGTCTCCACTCACCTCTCATTGTGCTCCTGGTACACCAGACGTGATTTCTCCAGCAGGTACTTCTCCGCATAGGCTCTGAAAATGCCACACACACACACACATGTAAAACAGAGCTCTAGTGGTATTAACAAAATGCAAGGAACAAAGTAATGAAATGGCAGACATGAATAATTACAAAGACAGATAAGAAAACATACAAACTGACCCCCGCAGTTCAAGTTCTGATTGATTTAAACTAATCCATCAGTTTCTTAATCCTTCACTATCAATCTGTAAAAAGTTGAATCAGACATTATTAAAGTATCACCGAATATTAATTATCCAACTGCTGTTGATTAAGTCATAACACAATATCTAAACGATTGATTTCTTATTATGACCTTATGTGATCAATGTAGGATATCAATGAAGAGTTGTTTTTACATGATTATTAGCTATGACGTATGAATTAATTTATGGTGATCAATCAATAAATATTAATTATCCCACCTGTTTTTGTGCAGGCCTGTGACTACGGGTCTGTGAATTGTGTACCTGTATTCTGTACCGTTATTGTGTGCGTACGTGTGTGTGTGTGTGTGTGTGTGTGTGTGTGTGTGTGTGTCTCTCACCCCCTGACAGTGCCGCTCTCCTGGTAGTTGACCTGGATGAACTTGCCGAAGCGGCTGGAGTTGTTGTTGTGGGCCGTCTTGGCATTCCCAAAGGCCTGAGGAGAAAATGGAAAGAGTCACCTCCGAGTCAACATATCACCATGGAGACAGGCGATGATTGGCAGGTACAGCATCTTGACGCTTAGGTAACAGTCAAGATGAAAATGTCTGCAGCACTAATGCATGTATGGATACTATAGGTCTATAATGGCTTTACGTGTACTCTGTGTTGTTCTCATGTCATTCTGTACCTCTCGTGTAAAACAGAGTGTGTTGAAGATGGATCAACACTTAGAAAAAGAAGCTTTTCAGTTATAGATCCAGACGACAGGGTCTTAAAATACTGAGTATCTACAGGCAAACTTAATGATGGGAACTGAACTCTGGACCAAAGTGAAAAAATGTGTTGGGAGTAGAGGGAAAAGCTACCAATCACAGCACTGTAATAGAGGTCATGAGGCTCAGGGAAGGGGCCTGCAAGAGGCAGGCAGGCAGGCAGGCAGGCAGGCACGCACACAAGCACACACACACACACACACAAATACACACAAATACACACACTCAGACATGTCAACCATGCACTAAACTACTAAATTCTTATGAAGGCAAACACACTGCAGAGCTGGAAACAGACACAGTCACAACTCGTGGGAGTCTGTGGGCATTTCTACAAAAACACATCAACACACACGGTGTGTGCAAACACACACAACGCACACAGGGAGTCCATCATTACAGGCCCCTGGAGGACTCATTCAGGTTCTCATTAGGAGTTTGATGGGCCCCAACGGAGCTGGAGGAGAGGAGAGGAGAGGAGAGGAGAGGAGAGGAGAGGAGAGAAGAGGAGAGGAGAGGAGAGGAGAGAAGAGGAGAGGATGAAGGAAAGGAAGATTATCTAGGAAAGAACAGACGATGTAAGGAATGAAGAAGGACTGATGCAAAGAGGAGAAGACGAGACAAAAGATGAGAGGAGAGGAAATGAGGACAGGATAGAGGATCAAAAACAAAGGAGAGAAGAATTACACATGAGATTAGGAAAAGGGGGATGATTGGAATGGAGCAAGAAGAAGAAAAATGGAAAAGGAAAATGTGGAGAAAGCGTGAGACATTAGAGAGGCAGAGAAACATATTTTCATATCTGAGCTCAGCAGTTCACAGAAGCAGGGGTGAAATTTCAGGCTGATGCAATCAGTATTTGGGAGTTATGATAAATGACTAAATAAGACACAGCAGAGAGAAGACGAGACAAGGGAAGAGGGAGGGAGAGGGGGAGGCAGAGAGGCAGAGAGAGAGAGAGAGGAGTGGGTGTCAGATAATTGATTGTGGCTGCTGGGCAAACACTATAGCACTGGAATAACACGGTTAATAAAAGTAAAATCCTGCTCCTGAATAAAGCTTTGATCTCTGTGATGATTCATTCAGAAACATCCCCCCAACACCAACAACCCCCCCCCCCAAGAAAATACAAGGTTTATCTTTCTCTTCTGTCCATTTTCCATCCCTTCATTCTCTCATTCTTCTCTCCATCTTTCTCATTGAGGCTTTAAACATAAAAGTCCATGGGCTGAGACACATCTTCAGCCTCAGAGAGAGAGAGAGAGAGAGAGAAGAGAGAGAGAGAGAGAGAGAGAGAGAGAGAGAGAGAGAGAGACAGGACCAGCGGTAAGCTCTCCTCCATCACTTCCCTCGATCCAAAATGTAAATCGAAACTGCAATTCGCATGATAATGACAGACCTTTCATCCTCAATCATCTCTGGATATAAGAGCCCCTCTGTGGCAAAATATTTCCACTTTTCAGTTTCGGAGGAAAATCCACTTCCTGAAATGATTGAGCTCGGAGTGAAATGAGCGCGGCTCTAATGGAAACTGTCAATGACAATCAAACCACTGCTGGCACAAGACACACAGAGGGAGGAGAGGGCAGCCAGGGTTTTTTTTTTGTTGTTGTTGGAGGATGTATGTACTGTTTGAGCTGATAATCCATGCACTTCTGTATGTGCGTGTGCGCCATGTGGTGGATGCATGCAGCGTGTCGTGTGCAGGTTGTGTATGTGCTTTCTGTGTGTGTCAAAGAGATTAACGAGCAGGGCGGCAGTGTCTGGATGATTTAGTGGTGAACTCTGCTTCATGGTCAACGCCTGCTGTGACCACAGCACAGGAAAACACACACTGTGAATTGGTGATTACTCTGTTTTTGTGTATGTAGCATGTGTGTGTACGTGTGTGCGCTAAACATATGTGTGCGTGGAGGCAGAGAGAAAAGGGAGCAGGCGAGTCATTTTATTTAGCCACTGTGGTCCCTCTCAGCACCACTTTTGCTCCTTTTTTAGCCCCTTTGCTGCACGTCACGCCTGTCTCTCTTTCTCTTCATCTCTACTGTCGACTTGCAAATAAAGAATCCATCCATCCATCCATTTTCTGCCACTTATCCGAGGTCAGGTCACGCTGGCAGCAGGTCAAGCAAAGTAGTCCAGACGTCCCCAACAAGCTCCTCCGGGGGGATCCTGAGGCGTTCCCAGGCCAGATGAGATACATAACCTCTGGGTCTACCCTGAGGTTTCCTGCCAGTTGGATGCGCCTGGAGGACCTCCAATGGAGGAGTCCTAACCAGATGCCCACACCACCTCAACTGGCTCTTTTCAACGCGAAGGATCAGCAGCTCTACTCTGAGCTCCCTCCGGATGTCACGGCTTCACACCCTCTCCCTAAGGCTGAGCCCAGCCACCCTACAGAAGAAACTCATTTCAGCCGCTTGTATCTGCCATCTGATTTCCTTCGGTCACTAGCCAAAGCTCATGAGCATAGGTGAGATTGACAGGTAAATCGAGAGCTTTGCCTTCAGGCTCAGTTCCCTCTTCACCACAACGGTAACGGGATAACCCCCGATCCCAGCATCAATTGTTTGTGTCCCATTTTTTTCCCATTCCAAACTGTCTTATGATGTTTTTTTTTAAAGCATGAGCACAATTGTTTCTAAAACCATGATATATTCATCAGTGTCACCATGGTGACGAAGGCCCCCAAACTTTAATAAAACCACAATCTTTCCCTAAACCTAACTAAGTTGTTTGGGGTTTTTTTTTGCCTAAATCTATCCACACCTTAACCACAGTGCTGTCACATCATAAAACAGATTTACTCCTCAGCAGTAATTTGTGAGGACAACTGACAAATGAGCTGATCAGAGCTGACAACGCTTTCATGTGTTCAGTGCATGAAGAAACAACAAATTTTGTTGTTTACTTTGAAGAAGTTGTAGGTGAAGATGTCCCTCACTGCATCCAAAAAACATAAAAACAAAAAAGATTCAGTGAATAGACAAAGGATTACAAAAGATTTACTGTACTGATAAATGTAGAAAAGTGATAATGATGCACTGTTTACCTCTCGTACTGATGACCTACTTTATTTAAACATCAGTACGTTGTTGCTGGGAGCAGCAGGGAACTTGCAGCACAGATAAAAAAAAAGGTCTATAACATCTCATGCAGTCATATGATTATATAAAAGATACGATTTTTTTTTGTTTTTGTCAAATTAGCATGTAGCATGTGTTCAGCAGTCACATGCTATGCTGGTCCATGGTCCAGGGATTGGGAATGATTGTGAGTTCAGTTCAGCTTAGGTCAATTCTGAAAGTGGCTTTCTGTCAAACTTTAAAAATGTCAAAATGTGCTGTAATTTACACTTACAGATACAAACATACATGTCAAGAACATGTAACATTTTTTTGACAATGGTACGATTTTTTGTTTAGACTTCATGTGATTTCATGTTTTCTCTTTAAAAAAAAAAAAAAAATCACGTTGCCTGGAGGAAACACCAAAGAAGAAGAAGAAATACTGAGTGGCTACATTTGCAGTTCCCATAGACTTAAAGGGCTAAATTGTCATTTCAATTTGAAATTCAACATGACTCAATACAAACTGAATTAACCCCAGCCCTCACTGCATCGCCTGTGGTGCCATATGGAGTCCAGAAATAACCAACTTAAGTGTGTTAGAAACAGCTCGCCACAGCGTCCATTTACACAAATCAAAGATCCAGCGCTTAGCCGGCCATATGTTAGATTTTATGTTGAATCGAATACGCTGACCCCAAGGCTTAATCCTGCCACAACTGTGTGTGCGCATGTGTGTGTGTGTGTGTGTCCTTATGTCCAAATGGCAACATTGGCTTCATACTGAAAATATGCTAATGTATGCATATGCGCTGCGTTAGCCCCTGTGGGCTCTTCCACGCTGTCACGTTACGTTAGCCAGTTGTTTCCTCCACCACTGTAGAGAACCTCAGCTCCTCAGCCTCAGAGGTGCTGCGGCTATTTCAGAACAGGATTTAGCGTGTTAAGTGTTGAGGAGAGTGGGACAAAATGGGAGCTAGCCTGTTAATTAGCATGTCAAGGCTTTTCCTCAAAGCAGGGGATAAAATCAGCTCGAATACTTATGCTCATAACCTGGTGCTCTCCCCCACTCGTTCACTTCTTTTCTTTTTGTCTGTTTCTCTACTACAGCTGCAGCGTTTCCCCAAACACTCTCAAAACCTACTGGGTGACCTAGATTATGAAAAACAAGGGGAGACGTGCCAAATGACTGCTGGGCTTGCTTCCATTAGTTTTTTGTGTTTCATGAAGTGCTGAGTGGTTAAAATTATTGATGCTGGCTGCAGAGTCCTGATGTCCAGGTGATGGTGACTGCTTGCTTCAGCAGGATATTGTGTGGGGGTTTTTTTTGTGGGTTTTTTTTTTTTTTGCCTGCATGAATATTCAGGTCAGGGGGAGTTATGTGGGGGACCTGGGTAAGACTTACTTATCCAGACTTATTTCATGGTAGTCTGGGCCCTTGTTAGTCAAATCAGTTGTTATCTTGGTACGCAGATGTTAACATGGCCAACATGATCCTTGACCTCATATATTGGTTGGTAACACTTCATTTTATAATTTCAGAATTATTTCCCAATCACTTCAAATATGTTTCCTATGTAATTTAGCACTAGGCTAATTACAGGGACAATAGAGATGCTGTGCTATTTTTACAACCACATTGAAGTCATTCTAATTAATTTCTGGTCTAAGAGTCTTTGAGTTGATGAACAGTGTTGGCTGGACATAAAAAATTGAAGATCTATCAACTACAAAGCATACAATTCAACATGGAGAACATGGAGAAGTCTGAAATGAATCCCATGAAAAAAACACTTTAAAAACATATAAAAGATTATTAGCCTACACTTTTTTTAATCTACCTAAAGGCTTGTAATCATTGCTGGAGAACAAAAAAATAAAATTACCTCATAAATTACATCAACTTGATGCTTTTTTTCTTCAGGCTGGATTTACACTGGCCAAAATCCACTCGTCCTTCCACATTAGCCTCTTGTCTGCCTCTAATGCGTGTTTCTTTTGAAAAGCTTATAAATAATTGCCTATGTTTTTAACTAAATACACACATACTGTACTCACAAGTAAAATTTGTGCAACTTGTCATAACAAAGATAAAACGCTTAATTTGTTAGCATTCAACAGCTAGCCAACAGCTCTGGCTTTCATAGTGCTAATGTGGCTAGGGCTCATTTAGCTTACAATATGGACAAAAAAGCACTAATTGTGTTTCTTTTCAAAAAGCACAATAAAAAACTACTTTCTATTGTCATCTATTGCTGGGCTGAGGCTAGAGGAACAGAGATATGAATGACAATATGAGAGAGCATAAGTGGCATTACTAGTAGCTAGTAAAACTTTTCAGCAAATCCCCCTATTGAGCATTTGTAAGCAGTATAAAATAATTAATATATGGTTTATAACACACTGTAATGTTGTTGTGAGGGCCCATAAGTGGAAGCTGGTGTATAAACAGATAATGAATGACTACATAGTAAAACACAGTTGTAATGATATAAAATGTCTTTATAGGAGAAGTTGTAATTGCTGACAAATATGTACATTCATTTACACTTATATATATTATAAACCATTAATCAAACACTATTGCTTATAAATGCTAAATAGTGAGACTTAAAGTAAAGCATTACCATGTAACCTTAGCTATCATAAGCTAATTCAATATCCTTTAAAGCTCTGTGCGTTCAGTGGCTGTCAGGAGGTTCAGGGACTTTAACATGTTTTAATATTAACGTGTTTTTCCATTAATCATGGTTTGGTCACTTCCTTGGCTGAAGCAAATCCTGAATGGGGAGATTGAGTTTAATTTTATTCTGCAGTAGGGCTAAAGGGAATGATCATGTGACGCTCTGGTTGATTAAATCATTTTAATCAATTCATATTTAGCCATTACTGAAAAATGATAATGCATTTATAGAGCAGGCCACACTGGGTGACAGCTGTCATTCATAAATTATACATGAGACTGACAATGCTAGCACTCGCTGTAGAGCTGGAACTGTTTTCATGGTCGACTAATTGTTTAAATATTTTTTCACATAAAAATGCCAAAAAAAAAAAAGTGCTGTTTTCAGCCTCTCACATACAAACATTTCCTGCTTTTCTGTTTAATTTCATTTTTTAAAATTATTTTCTGACATGTTGTAGACGATATGATTAAATGATGATTAAACAAGAAAAAAAAATCTGCAAATTAAATCGATCATCAAAATGATCATTAGTTGCAGCCCTAATTCATTGCAATGTAAATCTATACTATACACATTGCCCATGATATTCACTTGCTGCAGAGGCAGTGTTGTGTTTGGCCAGAGCCCATCCAAACAGTGCGTTACTATAGTTTCATTTTGCTGCTTGTAAATTCTGCTCTAAAACCAGCAGGTAGGCAGAAGTGCTCAACGTTCTTTCGCCAATTCACCCCGACAAAAACAAACCAGAAAACACCGCTCTGCATTCACCCTGTGGGCACACAGCAGCAGCAGCAGCAGCAGCAGCACGGCCACACTATCTGCATGTCAGTCAAGCTGATACACACATCTGCTATCGAACGACCACACACTGAAGGATGTTGCCACGATAGCAGATACAGTAAATGCCAACACTTACATAGACACATGCACTCAAGATCACAGGCTTGGTGGGAGACACTTACCCCATTTTCTGCTTCATTACACGACTATAACATGACAGGAGGACACTGCCAAGTTGCACTGCTGATACGCATGAACAGTTACACACGCCATACTGCACTTCTGACAGCTTCATCACTGGTAAAACAGTCATATAGCAACTAGAAAATCCTCACACACACAGAGACAGGTCTGTAGAATAACAACTGAGAGGCAGAGAGAGAGAGAGGAAACATTTCTCATTTCATGAATTAGGGAAAAATTATTCAAGAATGCTTCCAAAAGAACACTGAAGGGATTTACTGCAAGTGTGTTAAAGCCCTGTCCCCTAATCAAAGGCTTCCCCTCTCAAAGACGTGTTCAATAGTCGGACTGCTTAGCACCGGTTTACTCCGGAGCGACTCATTTCAGCCCACTGGGCCATTATTGAAGCAGACGTCTGCTCCTTAGCGTCTCTCTGCCCTACAAGCATGTTACAGTGTGATGGAAATACAGAAAGACACAGTCACAGAGGGGCTGTGGGGGTAAGACTAAGAGCTACACTCAGTTAATCTAACGTTAAAACAGCGCTCCACCTACTTAGCATATTGGCAGATATTGCGATTGAAATATGAGTCACGATTTAAAGTGGAATGGTCATTTTCATATTTCATTTTCACTGAAAAATTATAAGAATTATGACTTTTGCTGGAGCTTGTACCAAACAAGCTTGTTTCCATACTTGTAGAGAGTATAATTTGTATCTCTGTAGCACCCCAACACTTCATTCATGGTCTTTTGTGACACATTTTATCTTTATCAAATAATTTCACCTCCCGTGATTTGGATTTTGCACTTGGTTTATTGGATTTCAATAATATTTCAATTAATTGTTCAGCCCTAGTTCAGAATCTATTTTTATTCCATTAATTCTTCGTCCTTGTCAAAAACCCGTCGCCTACATTACCCACAATGCTCAACAGACATTCAGATGCAGCTACATTCAGCCTCCACTGGGCCCAGGATGTAAGCCTGCACACCACGTGATGTTTTCTCGTTTCTTTTATCTTGTCTGTAGCTGTGCCGTTTGTATTTGTGTACTGCTTGTTCTATGAGCCAGATGCGCCTTTATTAAACTATTACTATTGTCATTATTAGATTCCACTTCAAAACAAGGGAAACAAAGGGTCCCTATGAAGGACCGAAAGCTAAAAGGTTGGCAGCAGTGATTTAATAAATTTGCCTTTGTTTCAGTGAGTGGTTTGCCTTGTTATGCTACATCACAACCAGCGACACTGATGAATAAAGTATGACTGTACACATTATGGGAGTCACGTATACAATATAATCAGAGTCACTGGGGACAAATTAGGTTTATTGAAAAAAAGATGGAACAGTAAAAAAAAAAAAAAAATGAATACAGGGGTAAAGAGATGCCAGTGCATTCATGTTGTAACTTTGGGTTATCCATCTCTCCTCCCTGTTTCTTGCTGTTAAACAGCATCTGCAGCAGCAGAAATGCCTTGAGAACAATCTCTCAGAATGATTTCATGCTGCGTGGATTCTCCCCGGGGGCCGTCTGACTCCGCTTTTAGACCCCAAGCTTTTTTCTTTTAGGCTTTACTACTTCCACATTCACAGAGGCGCTCGCAGCTCAGCGAGATGACATCACATCGCATTCCTCCACTAACAGGTGCAGCTCGGCTTCACATGGCAAGCTGAGAAAACAGACCATGTGTGTGTGTGTGTGTGTATCCGTGTGTGGTTTGAAGTAGCTTCAATGCCAGCCCTACCTCTAGGTGTGCGGTCAAGCCTGAAAACACACGCTCAGGCAGGGGAGCAGGTGTGTGTGAAGAGCTCTGCCCTTCATAGCGGCAAGCTGTAACATTCATAAGATGTGACAAATGACAACATTGTGCGAGTGTGTGTGTGTGTTTGCATTCAGCTCATGTGAACTACCTCCTTAATCTCTTTGAGACCCATTCAACACTGAGTTGGTAAACTCCCATCACACGCATCTGGACGTTCACAAGCCCTCATTAACTGGACTAACTGGTGTTTGTCACAAGCAGCTGGGAGGATGACTCACTGTGAGCGGAGGCTGCAAAGCTCCATCCTCTGCAGGAAGAGGGAGGAACCAAGGTGGTGTTAGTCCTTCATCACTGCATAAATACCCTGAAGCAAAGTACTAAACTGGGGCTGCAACTAATGATTATTGTAATTATTAATTAACCTGTTGTTGACTTTTAATCTGCAATACATTCTTTACATTATTGTAGGTCTTGAATCCAAGCCGTCATAAGCCGCGTTTTGTGCAAAACAGAATGGAAAAACAATTGCGTATGGTCTGTGTTTCCACTGAGCGATGTCATGCGAATAAAGCTGGGTTTTTCTCCTCTCGTGATATCATTCCAATTAAACATGGCGACAGATTTCCAACATCTGCTAATTGTTGGGACGAATTCGTCCACTGCTATAGCCGTTGTAGTATTTAATCAAAGGCAACGAGGGCATCCGGTGCTCGTAGTGACGTAAAGGCGAACCCCTTACATATGACAGTGGCCACATATCAGGGATTTTTGGGAGATAATAATCTGCAAAGTTTTTAGATGTCATGTGACTACTCAAGTGATGTCATGTGACTTAAATATGGAAAATGTGTTTCCATTTCACTTTTGCAAAACACTGCTTTATTGAACCGTCTGAAAAACCACCTCAAGCGAGCGTATAAAAAAAGTGTTTCCATTACATGTTTTTTAGTTTGTAATTTCAAATGGTGCATTAAGTGCACCATTACACAAGTTACTGTCGACAGCACTATGTAATAAGATCAAGACTGGCAACTCTGACAGTCTTCTTATCTGCATTTAGCAGAGAAAGTAAACCCCAGCTGCTCCCATAAACAGAGTGCTACAGTTGATTTGACATAATGCACATGAGTGAAGCACCATGACTGGGTGCATCTCTAAAATACCAATTTGAACAAAGCATCTCATCTTTACAATTTTCTCTCTGGCCCCAGACTCTTTTTCTTTCCTTTACAACAGACACATGGGATGAGCTCTCCTTTCTAGGAAAGAAGGAAGGAAGGGAGGGGAAAGGAGGTGAGGACAGAGGAGGAGGAGGAGTACGGTTACATAATCCTGGCAGGTCACACACTGAAAGGGCCTCCTCGTAAAGGCCAGCACGTGAGGAGAGGAGGTGAGTTAGTTTAGGTGTCGGGAAAACAAACACATTTATACAGTGTTTTGATATGACCCGGAATCCTGCACATAGTCACGCAAGCATTCATTAATATGAGTCAACAAGCACAGCTGGAGTATTGCTTCCTATAGCCTTTTATCAAAGACCATCATCCCTTATGTTAACATCTATGACATGTACTGGCTAAGCATTCAGCACAGTCACTCAAACATCTACATAAACACTTTGCAATTATTGTCTCCTAGTGTTCACTGAACCTTTCTTATGTGCCTTTAATATCTGTGCTTTTGCAATTAGTGTGAAATTAAGTCTATATTCCTATTTACATTAACAGTCTCCATTATTATGTTTGCTATGTTTCAGATGCTCTGTTCTTAGGGTGACTTGGTAACATCTGCACAGATGAAAAACAGCCTCTTGGCTAACTGATGCCATATTTTATTAATGTGCACTGTCCCTGTCAAATGAACCAATTAATGAATAATTAAACTAGCTTCATTAAAAGCAAAATGTTTTCTCAGAACCAAACTACAAATTTATAGGAATAGTTCAACATTTTGGAAAAACAAAAGTCAGATGAGAAGATCAATCCCACTTTCATGTTTGTCTGTTAATCTCGTGCTAGCAGCCGATTATCTTAGCATAGCATAAAGACTGGAAACAGCTAGCGTGCTCTGTCCACAGGTAAAGAAATCTACCTCCTCATATTTATTTAATCAACATGAAAAAGAAAGTGTAAAAAGACAAGTTAAGCTAACCGTAGAGATATGTCAGCGTCAACACTCTCATTTATCAGCAGACACACAAATATGTGTGTTTTCTAAAATTTCCAACTGTCTATTTGAAACCATGTTGCAGTTATAGTAATTTCTGAATATGAGCAGCTAATGCCTGTACAGGAACTTCACAGTTTCCCTTAATGAGCTACTATTTTTTTGCACAGTATTGAGCTGCTCTCTTGGTGATGCATGCAATAGGGGTTATTCATTTCCTTTAACAAGTGTCTCTGTTCTAAAACCTGTCTGCAGCTACATTTCCCTTTTAATGGAAAATTAAACTGGATCCAAAATAAGGCATGGATGGTAAAAACACTGTACTGTAATATATTAGACATAACATGGTTCACATT
Source organism: Seriola dumerili (assembly GCF_002260705.1). Lineage (NCBI taxonomy): Eukaryota > Metazoa > Chordata > Actinopteri > Carangiformes > Carangidae > Seriola > Seriola dumerili. The sequence goes on along the minus strand of NW_019174497.1, from coordinate 6,328,324 downwards.
CGTTACATCATCTTTATCACCTGCAGAGTCGACTTGCTTTGGTTTCAGCTCTCTGAGGAGGCAGCTTCATCGTGGCTCTCCATGTGGGTGTAGCTATTGGTTAATACTGCTCTGCTATTAGGTGACACACTGAGGCGGAGGTTCGTTTCATGTGGCGAGCGCGAGCAGTTAACGTCATGACCTAATGACTGGTGCTTGACATGAAAAACTCTGCTCGGTGACTATCACACAGTTGAGTAAATGCCCAGTATTTATTGCCGAATTTGACCACGAGGAGGTTTAAAACGGGGCAACGAGCTGATTTTGGCCCGTGGATCCACAAAAGGGTCTAACAGACACAGCTGTAAAATATAAAAAGCTTATTCTGAATATATGCGGTTGTACTCAAGTGAGCGTTAATATACTTTCCAGTTGAGAGACATACAACGCTGTGTGACAGACACAAAATCAGTTAAAGAACAAATTTGAGAAAATATCCAATGATCCCCATCCAAGCACACATGGCTGTGCGTGATGAAAATAAACAAGTAGTCATCGTTTGTCTTGGCTTCAGAGGAAATACTGACACTTTCCAGAGATTCAGTGTTCAGATTCAGTGTTGTACAAGAACGGCCTAATCTCTCTGCACATATACATCCAGATTCATCCATAAACAGGCTGCGGTGGGTTTTTCTTTGTGCCTACAGAACAGTGTCTGTGTGCACATCCAGGATGTTGCTGCATGAATGTACGGCATTAGTCATCTGCGGCTCTTCATTCTTGTGTGTTGCGGCTGTCTCAGGGTCATCCTTTTCAACAGGGGCCCATTACTCCATTCACACACATGCACACACACCTCTGCAGAGAGAAAGTCATGCAAGTTCCTTTTATGGTCCAGGAAGCCAGAGACGCAGAATAATACATGATAAACACACACACACACACACACACACACACACCTCTGTGTTTCTGTACTTGTGAGGACCCTTACTGACGTGGTGCACTGCGCATCCCAACTCGCTTAAACCCAAACTCTATTGTAACCTTAACAATTAGTTAATTAATCAATTACCAAGTATCAACCAATAAGTATTTTAATAATCAATTAATGATTTAAGTGAATTTCTAAGAAAAAGTACAAGCACTCTCTTGTTCAAGCGTCTCAAATCAAAAGTTGCTGCTTTTCCTGATCTCAACATTATTGTGAACTGAATATCTTTGTTTTTTCAACTGTTGGTTAGATGAAACAAGACATTAGGAAGTTGTGATGGACTGTTTTTCTACTGTTTTCTGATGCCAAATAGACCTAATGATTCATCGAGGATATAATTAACTATGAAAATGATCATTAGCTGCAGCCCTGAACCTAATACTGGAAGCTAGGCCCTCTCTTCGTCAATGCAGGACAAACACAGCACTGAGCTGTGCAGGAGCTGCCTGTGACTCTGCAGGTATTAAAAAACATTAACAAAAAAAAGTGACCTCTATCAGAAATCAGCGTTAATGTTAGCGGGCTAGGCTAACTAGCCTCCATTTTCCTCCCACATGTTGAATGTTGTAAAGAGAGAACAGCGCTGCGTGTCCTTGTTGACAAAAGGTAAAAAAAAAAAAATAGAGAAAAATGAGAGTACACTTGAGTCACTGAGGTAACCATCCGTTTCTCAAATAGATAATTAACCAATGAAGTTTAAAAACTGATCCAAGACAGCAGTGCGGTCAGGAACAGCGGCACGGCACCCTCAGGTTTGTTTTTCACTTTGTACTGTTTTTATGTGTCTTTAAATCTGAGTTTTTATGCTGCTTCTCTTGCACATTGATGAAGAGCTGCTAAACTGACTTTTGCTGTTTTTTAACAATAACAATAGAGATCTATTCCTATTCCTGTTGTTCCGAAGGTATTTCCAAAATCCAATCTGGATTTTCTGCAGAGGCAAAAAAATTTGGACACTCAAATAAAATAGCGTGCAGTAAATGTAACAGGCTGAAAAGAACAGTAAATAGGGAGCGACATTGGATACAACTTTAGACACTGTTTCCAAAAAGTATAGCGGTGTCCAAAAGTGATTAGTCTCAGACTTTTGGACCTCACTGTATGCAGAAAAATAAAAAAGAAGATTTTATTCTCTTTTGAAAACTGGAAAAAATATGCACAATAGCTGCAGTATCATCATAGTTTATATTTCCTTACACAAAAAGCGAGATGTAGTCAAATTTCACTTCAACTTTCAGGACATGCAACAAAGGTCCCCAACTGACCTGTGGTTACGTGGTATGTGCCGAACCTATTTGTAACCTTTACTCTAAAAGCCAGTATTAAACCTCAGACAGGCCTTTGAACATATAAGGAATGTCAAAAATGTCCCCTGGTCTCCCCTGGTGTTGCTTAAGAAAGACAACATAACAATAAACAAGCTGCCAACGGCTTCATCCAGACTGTGTCACAATGAATGTGTTTAATTCTTTCATATGAAGAGAAAACTGCAGCACAAATCCCACACAGCCAAACACATCTGCACGTGTGTTGAGGAAAGTTAAGTGGCACGTGGAGAAGATGACAACTCACGTCTTTCTCACACTCTCTCACACTCACAATAACACACACACACACACACACACACACACACACACTCTCTCTCTCTCTCTCTCTCTCTCTCTCTCTCTCTCTCTCTCTCTCTCTCCATAAATGGCTGCTGTCACTAGAGTGCCGGTCCACATCTGGATCCCATTGGCCTCAGGAAGGGCTGAACACACAGGCCCAATAAAAGCCTCCTTCCACTGCACAGGACTGTCAACAGGCCTTCTACCACCGTCAGAGGGGAGGTGGAGAGGGAGGGAGGGAGGGAGGGAGGGAAACAGAGAGAGAGAGAGGGAGATAAAGAGAGAGTGACGACAGGCACTGAAACACGAGGGATAAGAAGTGGGAGAGGTACAATGAGGAGGGAAGGAGGGAAGGGAAAGAGGCAGAGGAAGGAGACGAGAGATGGAGGCAGGAAAGTGAAAAAGGAAGGGATGAAGGAGAAATGGTCAAACCCACCACACACTGAACTGAACCCCACCTCCACCCATGGCAAGACAGTAGAGCAGGTCAAAGACTCCAAGTATCAAAGTAACTTTTGATCAAAACATCACTGCTGTCCACAAGCGAAACTCAGAGCGCTGTTTGTTGACCTCCAGGGCGACCCGTGCGGCTGTACTGTTCCCTCCGCTGCTTTAAACCATCTCCAACAAAAACAAACTCACCAGCATCACATGTACTGCCTCCGAAATCCTCTGTCTCCTAACACCCAGTCTCTCAGACGCGAGCGACAGAGCCATCACACGCCCTGCACTTCACATGACTACCATGTGGTCAGAGATACAAGACTTCTATCTATCTATCTATCTATCTATCTATCTATCTATCTATCTATCTATCTATCTATCTTTAAAATATTTGTTTCCATCAGCATCCTTTATGGGCATTTATTAAAGAGGACCTGATGAGATTTAATAACTGACCACTAGTACCTCCCAAACAGCGCATTATTGGGTCTCATTGCTGCATCCTGCCCTAAATTGTGTTGTGTTGTGACTCTTTGGGAAAAACACTTTTAGCTGAGAAGATTGATCCCACTCTGTGTGGTAAACGTGTCCCTGGAGCGACAAGACACAGGGAAACAGTTGGGTTATCGCAGGGGTGACGGGCCACAAGGGTCATTCTGTAGAATCCAACCAAGACATGGTGGTTATGTACATTAACACTTCTTTATACACTGTAGAATTTTTTTGTCAAGGTACAAATGATCAGTTTTTACCAGCGTTTACATTTCGAAAGGCCGGCTCTTCCACCTGACCCAATGTTTTTTAATGTTTCTGCCTTTTTCTGTCTGTTGTTTCTTCTCTGGTTTTCTTCTTCGCAAATTAAAAAAAAATGTGCATAAAAGCAGCTGGATGAAAAGCTACAAAGACTCAGAGAGGTGCAGGTCTGTATTTAACTTCACCTGATGAAATGTTTATGACTCGGCCAACAACTGTCTCCAGAGCCGTGTGTGTGTGTGTGTGTGTGTATGTGTGTGTGTGTGTGTGTGTGCGTGTGTGACTACTGTCTATGTCAGTCCAGCCATACCTCATAAATGCACTAGCTTCATGCTGTCTGCCTCTGCCAAGGTAGCTGTAAGCAAGTTGTATGTGTGTGTGTGTGTGTGTGTGTTGTGGGCGGGGGGGTGTGTGTGTGGGGTGTTTCCACCTCTGCTACAAGCTCTCTGATATAAAAAAAAAAAAAAAAAAAAAAAAAAAAAAAAGCCTGTGAAGAAAAATATACACCTCTCAACAAACATTAAGGCGCCTAATCGACCCCAAACCACCTTTGCTTCGATCCAGCGCTCTAACACACCACAGCTTCTCCTCGTTTGGCAAATCCTGAGTGTTTCTGGGAGTGTGCTCGGACCTGGCGGTGCGCCTGTAACGCAGCGCGGTGTGACTGACAGAAAATGAAACTCAGCGTGCGAGGTGGTGTGGGAAAATCCCAGGACTGAGTGTGTTGAGGTGTTAATCCCTCGAGAGCTGGACTCCTACATGCTGCTGTGTGCGTGCTGCAGCGAGAATTGATTCATTTGGGTTTTCAGTGGAAAGGGGGGGTGTGTGTCTGTAGTGGGAGCGCACACAGTAGTGTGTTTGTGTACAGTATACAGTGAAGGTGCGTCAGTATGTTTGGACAAAGGTTTCACTTAGACTTTTCACTTGTGTGTGGAGACTGTATGAAGGCTATAACATAGATACATAGCAGATATATTTACAACTAGTGCAGATATGATTTGTTTTGATTCATCGATTAACTATTTAGAAAATAGTTCTGATCAATTTCAGTCATAGTTTTTTTAAAAATGCCAAACGCTTTGCTGTTTTCGGCTTCACAGGTGTGAATACTTGCTGACTGTCACCTCTGATGGTAACTTAATATCCTTGTGTTTTGGACTGTTGGCTTGGCAAAACAAGACATTTGAATACCAGTAAAGAAAACCCAAAGCAAATGCAAATGAGTCACAAGTAAAAAACTGTCCACAAAGAGTGGGAATGAATCCTCCAGAAAAGTCAAGGCATACTGGTTGGTCTGCATTTGCATCACTCCAGGATTAAAAAGAAGACGACACACTGGTCTTCTTCAGGGTCAAACTGTCTCTGTCTCTGTCTCTGCGAGTTGACACTTCAAGCAACTTTGTGTTGCGTTCAGTGAAGAGGAGTTACAGTATGTGTGCATGTGGTATGCATAGATTTTAGTATTTGTGTGTACATGCTTGTGGAACACTGGTTACAACCTCAGGCGTTTCCTCTCTCTCATCCTCTTCTCGTCCTCCACTACACTCTTAAACTCACTTCATTAACTCAGTTCAACAGCTCATTGTTGTATTTTACTTCCTTGTCGGCAGCGTAGCCTTTAAGTGTTACTGTTTATAAAATATACAGAGGTAAAATTAGGTTCTTATGCAACATCTTTGTTAGGCTTAAAGTCTTGGCAGGCGTGGGTGGTGGTGGTGAGTGTCGCTTCATAAAAACTTCAGCCATCGTTGTCTTAATAATACAAGAGGTTATAATACGCGCTCTGAGCAGCGCTACTTCTTCAGGGCAGATTGGAAGCTACAGTGAGTCGCTATTGGAAAGTAACGAGACGGCCTGGGGCTAGCTGGTTAGCGTGCTAACTTCACTAAAAGAAAAGAAGTGAAGGAGACAAGAGTTAACACAGGTGTTGCTTTCCACCTCTGGAGACAGCTGTTGGTGAGTAAAGGAAAGACGTTTGATGTTGAAGTCGCAACATGTCTTCTCGACTGGTAAGTAAACAGCTGCTAATGCTATTGTTGCCTATGTAGCATTAGCAAAACTTACAAATAGCTCCTTTAAGGAGGCTACAACTGTTTGTATACAGAAGTGAATTTAGGCTATCATGCAACATCTTTGTTCGGCTTAAATGTTCAAAAGTAACTAAAAAATGCATTACATTACAGCCAAGAATGTACACACACAAGCACTGGCCTCATATCTTTATTGTCTATTAAGCTGTAAATATATAGTTTGCTCAAAAGTGCTCACTACATAATATTGGCTACTTCCCCTTTTCCCTGTTTGAATTTTCCCAACTTCTCCAAATCTTATCACGACCCTCTAAGTGTTACATTTCACTAAAAACGTTGGCGTACTTACTCTCTGTGCCCCAAACAGCTCAGCTAAGTGTCACTAGAGAAGTTCCCTTTGTCAAAAAACCTTCTGATATACGGTTTCTTAACCGATGCAGCGTGTATGGAGTGATATAAGCGCTAACTGGGTACTGGGAATGATGACGCACTTCTGCAAAGATTGGATATATTATTAAGGGACTCAGGCTGTAGTGAGAAAAAGGAGAGCAAGAAGGCCATTGATCACATCTGGCCAGCTGTGTCTGAAAGGTCAGAAATGATAAGAGAGAGAGATTGCCACCAACAACAGCAGAGTCATCCTCCATCTCCAGCTGCGGACTGCTGAAACCTCATTTCTACAGCAGGAACCTCACATCACACTCGCACCACTGAATCACATCACTCTGCGGTATTTACTCGCTATAATTCATGTCCGTCTTGAAATGCCCCGCCCCTTTCTGATCTCCATTCCCTCGCTGATCTGATTGAAGAGAGAAAAAAAAAACATGCTCTCCTCTCAGTGATGATGCACACTTTCCAGCTGAGTGGGTGCATCTGGCTTAGAACAAGCAGCGCCTCCAGTTCTACTTTATGTAACCATTCTCAGGTTATCATTTCTCACCCTTCAGTCCGCTGACTGCTCAGATGAGCAAGTGCGTTTGAGTCGGCGAAGCCAACATCGCGTCCGGCCAATGAAAACACAACGTTGATGATCGAGTTCAATCTAAAAATAAAGGAGCTGGATGGGAGTCAGTGTGGGCTGAGAAAGGGCTGATAAGGATATAATAAATGTAATTTTCACTTCAGGGACAGACATATTCATCATCTGAGAAGGTGTGTGTCCAATACTTTCACAGAACTAACCGTTGATAGTGAACACAGCTTTGTTACAGTTAAAATGCAGTTGACAGGATGGAGATCAAAGATAGGGAAGAACATATAATAATAATAATAATAATAATTGCTTGGTTGCTGGTTTGAATCCCAGACAGGCTGAGAAAAGTCTGTGTAACTATAACACTACAGCCGCCCAACTAGTGACTGCCACGTCCCTCAAAAAGCTCCCCTTGAGCAAGACATTCGTCACATCATTTTCTTTAACAACTCACAGTTCGGCTGTGTTCAGAGCAATTAGAGCCCAGTGCAAGAAAACAAAGCTGTCTTGTTCATTTAAACACAGCCAGTGTGGCGGCAACTGCAGGGAGCTCCAATGCTTGAACCAGGCTACTTTTGCTGCAACGCAACATCACATCATCCAGCAGGGGAATCATAGTTGCAATCAATAAGAAGCAAGTGCAGATTCCTGGTGAATGACTGTGTAATAAGAACGCCTTATTTCTGCTGTTTAGCTCACAAACGTCGCAACGAAAGATAAAATATTTGCTGCACCACAGATGTAAAATCCCATATCATAGTTTTTTGCTGCCTGAAAAGACTTTAGAGCTAAACGCGCCCACCAACACAGTCAGCCGCATCTGCTAGATCAGTATCCGCCCAATATTGAGCTATTTCGGGTATCAGCAGTTTCTTCGTCAATGTCAATCATAATTTTTTTAGCCACACAGTAATCCCCAGTGCTTAACACCACCTTGAGTTGCATGCATTAAGGTGTCCGATTGGCAGGTACTGGATCAGAGGTCAGTGTGGGCAGAAACCTTGAGGTATCGGGAGACAAAAAGTTGAATCTGTGCGTCCTTTGTCACCATGCTGCTGTGGATAAAACATCTTAAAGATTAAACACCAGGGTTGGCAGCTTTTAGCCGAGCATCTTGCCACATTCAGGTCAAACCTTTCCTTGAGGCTGACTTTCAAATTTATGAGATAAACATGGTGGATTTATAGCAGTTTTGGCCGAACAAATCCAGTTTCCGGTTCGGCCATTTCCATGTCCACGTTGTCCAAAAACCCAATAAATGTCTCCAGCTTTACCTGAGAGTTGCATTACTGTTTATACTTCAGTGAACACCAGCTTGAGAGCCAAAATGGCAGGACTAGTGGAATTATCGTCCGATCTCTGCGCTCGTGGACGGGGTATTGTGTTACCAAAGTGCCAGGGGAAGGAGGAGAGGGGAAGCTGAATTAGTGCTCTGTAAGAACAGTGGATTTGGCAAATTAATTCAATAAAAGGAGCATGGCGTTTCCTCCTGCCTTATCTGTGTCTGTCGGGGGAAAGAAACATCGGAAGGAAGTGAAGCCACCTGAAGCAAGACACTCTGGTCTTCCTGTGAGACTGCATTGCTTCCTCTGTGTCTTGAATTAGCTTCAGCTTTTCACTCGAACCCGAGCAGACATTCGTCTTCTGTCTTTACTTTTTTTTCTTTTTCTTTTTTTTTTTTTTAAATTTTGAATATCATACCACTCTACCCATCTCTATTTCTTTCTTTGCCTCTTTTGGCTGCCTTCACTTCTACCTCTCTCCCCCACTTCCAAGCCTTATTATCTCTCCTCTACCTTATCTCTCTTTGTCTCCCTCTCTGACCCTGATGTGTTTCAGACTTCAGGATGAAGCTTCATGCAGCAGTTGTAGCAGCACGGTCTATTTTTACAACAGGCGGCGGCCACCAATGCCGCAAAAATGCGCGGCGCCAATGTGAACATTACAACAGGCCACTGGAGCGCTCACCAAATGTAATCCCACAACAAACACACATACAGTACACTGTCCAGTTCACACCAAAAAACACACACTCAGAGTCATAAACCCAACAGACTCACAGTGTTCGTTTAGACTAAATCCACAGCAGCTCTGCCACAGGATCATCCAAACTGCTGTTCAATAACAACCATGTCACGGAGGTGCAGTGATAGCAGCAGCATCTGTGGTTATCTAAACACAGTAAACAGGCGTGAATGTGATAAGATGAATGTCAAAGAGCTGAGTTGGGTTCCTCTGGTGTGGGGACACACTGCGTATTAGGGCTGTGACTACACATTATTTTCCAAATGGATGAAGCTTCCAGTTATTTTCAATTCATCACTTGATCTAAAAGATGACAATAAAAAAATAGTTTTGATGATCAAGAGTCCAAAAGCCAAAGATTGAGTTTACAGTGATGTTGAGATGAGGAGCATCTGCAAATTCACACATAACGTTTGGCCTTTGTACTTAAACGATCAATATATCGTTAAATTGAATACTTTATAATTACACCCAAACTCAAACCATTTTTATCGCACTGAAAACTTTCCTTTAAATAAATCTCCTCGTTAAGAGCAACAAACAAACATACTGAGAATGTTTACATGTATACCAAAAATATCTCTCATTATCATTTTCTATGGATTGATTAATAATCAAACTATAATGTAACATAGTGATGTCTCAGCACTTGCATCAAATGATACACTGCACTAAATCATAAGACTGGGCAGATATCTAGAGCTAATTATGGCCTTAAGATGGAAACAAAGACCGGGCTATATTACACCCCCACACAGGATGTCCTGTACCAAGATGAACATATTGAGTCTTCATTTAGTCTTGACAGTTCATAAGAAGCACCTACAGAACAGCAGAGTGAACACAGAGGCAAACACATCACCAGTGTCACCTACAGATCTTAGCTGTGACTTCACCAAAAGAGAAACAGACATCCATCAGAAACAGTCTTGCTCCTTTATGCTGCAGGTTGAATGGAAAAGGACCTTCACACACGTGATTTTGATGAAGAACGACAGGCAGCCACTGCATCACAATGCAAATATATAATAGCTCTATCTCCTGACCGTCCTCACCGGCTGATCCAGACTGGAGGCCACTCCAGTCCAACTCGGTCCGATCAGGTTTGACTCCCACATCATATTCGGCTCAACATGTGCCCTCGCCTTTCCTCTTACGTTAATAACATAAAAGCATTTACATAATACATGATTGAATTCAGTTCAGGTACTTTATGACTTTACGTCTCTCGAGGGGCAATTTCAAATAAGCAAGTTTTCAAAAAAAAAAAATCTATATCAATATCAATAAATGTCAATGTCAAAAGCTTAAGTAACCATGTTTGTACTGTTGCTGTTCACAGGTCTAATTAGTTGTGGGGTAAAAACAAACTTCCTTCTCTTTGTTTTACATACAGGTGATCTAAAAGACATGGCAGTAGCTCAGTCGTCACAGAGCACATGTGCAGGGCTCGTTGATAGTCTTATACGGTTTTTTGTTCAGTATCATTGCGCCAATAATTTTAGAGCTGAGGTTAACAACACCAAGCAAATCCTTTTGATGAGAACCAATAATTTTCAAAGACTGGATCAGAAACTCATGGTTTATATCAGCAGCGTGCACATCTTTCTCAGTGAGTGACTCTGCCCGATCATCTTCCTTGACCTCTGCCCTGCGAGTGCAGCGGTTGTTAGGATGAGGCGGGGATTGTTAAGTGTTTACTGGGAGGAAGCGATAAACAGCACAGACTGCAGCAGACCTGGCCTACTCAACACCTTAAAAGGACGGAAGTCAGATCTCCGAGGGCACTCAGACATGCGTCTTTGTGCCTTTTGTTTACAAGGTGACCAAGTTGCTGAGGAGACGAGAGGAGGCTGGATGTGGCAGGAGAATTGCTTTGGCCACGGAGGAAGCGTTCCTGCAGCACGGCTCTACTTCTGAGAAGGAGGAGGCAGAGACGGCCTTCAAGAAGAGGAAAATCTGTCTGCAATACCAGCCCCATCTCAATTTCACTAAACCCCCGAAACTGGGGCACTTGGGAGCCACACTCGCTTGAAAGTGACTCTCTCGCTTTCCATTATTTAAACGAGGATTTCACCCTCCTCCTCCTCTTCTCTTCCTTCACTCTCCTATTTCTGCGTTATCCTCCCCCCTTTCTTTTTTATCTCCCTCTTCTCCCCTCAATGTGCCATGTGCCCACGGTGCTGCGGTGGGGTGGGTGGGATGGAGAGAAGATAAAGGCGAGGAGGCAGGGGGCTGCAACAGAGCGCTTTCATCTTCTCTCTGCAGGGCTGTTGCATCGGGGGAGAAGACACAGCGAGTGGTTGCAGTGATACAGGAGAACCAGGACACCGTTGCTGTGCACCACAGATGTATTTTATATAGTTTTACCCATCAATTCCACCTGTTATAACGTCTAACTTAGCACAGTGTCTGTACTCAGATCAGAATTCACCAGCTAGAATCAGTTTTAGGTCAAACAACATGAGCAGTCAGACAGTTTGTAAACCACAGTGAATGTTAAAGTTATTACAGAAACTGTTCATTGTAAGAGTCTGTTAATCTACTTACTGCTTAAACTCTGACCTACTATATTCCAAGAACAAATTTTCTAGGAAATGTTTTCCTTTGTTGGAGTAGCTTAAAAATAAGAAGTTGCCACATAGGGAGTAGGGAGCTCGGGAGTGGAGAAATACTACTACTACATTACTACTACTGAATTATGAAAAACACTGTATTAATCATGACCTCTGCCCAGTTACATACACTACCACCCAGTGCACCTGCAGAGCAACATCATGTGTGCCACTGCTGCAGGTGGAAGAAAGATCTATAACATTTGAGTTTTGATTGAAAGACCCCCTCTGATGAAAAGAAGGTGATGTTTTTTATACAAGACATATCATGAATGAAATAATCAGTCAACACCATGACTGAGTGTTTCCACCTTGAACTGCAGTGAACTAATGACTCATAAAACAGATTCAGACAGCCAGGGTTTCGTCATATAACCTAAGGAACCGATCCTGTTAACTTAAGAGGACAGGGGGGTGGGGCTAAATAAAACCAAAACCTCGTCAGTACAGAGAGAGAGAGAGAGTTAGCATTAGCACAACCGCTAACACTGTGTCAGCCACTGCCAGTACAAGCTAACAAACATAAACAACCAAAATATGCTATCTATGCTAACCATTCTGATAAGTCTGAGTCTGGGTCTGACTGAGGCTCAAACATGTGGCTGAGTCTCTCTGATGTTTCCTCCTCTAACCATCTTGATACTCTCTCTCTCTTTTGCCTCTCAACCTATTGTAGGTAGCAGGTGGTGGGCGGGGAACGAGCCCTGACCCAGAATTCCTCAATGAAGAAAAAAGCGTGGATGAGCTTACAGCCCCAGAACTTTTTATGTGGGGAAAACCATGTTAAAACAAAATATTAATCATAGCAGAGTGTTTTGGAGAGGAACTTGAAACTTAACCAAAAGCTTCAATCCAGTATGGATTGAATTTTACCACTGCATCCAAACTCTGCAGCTTGCTATCTCTTAAGCGTTTGTAGAGAAGAGCTAATCGTCATAAATTAACACGCAACTGATTTCAAAACTACAGCTTACAAGAGTATTTCTTGTTATGCAGCAGGAACGCAAAGAAACACAACCTCTGCGTCTGGATGGCTGCACTGCGAACAACCTACTATCTGACCACAGTTTATGGCAGCGGTAGCATCAGTCAACTGTGCTGCTATGGTCTATTAGATTAAATGAAACTTTAATGATTCCCAGGAGGGAAATCAGGTCATTTCACCAGCAGAGAGCGGGACATAGATCAGATCTGAACAAGTAATACATGGCAGTGAGCGAAATACAGCAAATAATTATGATACAAAAAAAAAACTAAGGAAGCTACAAGGTTTCCAAACTTTCCTGCACAAAATAGCTACAGATTAAGTCCAAGTCTAAGTGATTAAAGCGATCACACATGATTTTTTATTATATAGAATCTTATTCTGTGGCCTGAAAGTTAAAGAAATGATAATTAAATTGAACTATATCTCATTTTGCTACAGGATACAACAGCTGGCTCTTCTTGCATCCTCCACAGGAACAACTACAGAGGGTTTAGTAAGTGAAAGCATGGAGACATGAAAGGAAAGATGGTAAATAATCAGTTTGCAGGAGGAAAGAGCAGAAATACGTCTCCTTTGTACATACAGCATCAAATGATACAGCACAACACACACACACACACACACACACACACAAAGAGAGGTACATGTGTACATTAAAATGACAAAAAGCATGGGAACGTGTTCAAACTTCCACCAGCCACTCCCAGCTTTTCATTTACCCACTCGGTGGGACATCTGCACAACACACACCATCATTCATCCCATCATTCATCCCATCATTCATTCATTTACCCACAACGGCCTGCTTTGCTTTCAGTGTGACTGTACTTCATTGGGTTGGGGTGGGGGGTGTGGGAGTGTCCTGCTTTGTTCAACTGTATGTCGACACAGACCTGTTGAAATCTGAAGGATGACGCTTCGTGTTCAGGTGCTTCATGTGTAAAGTTTTATTTTGTGAGAGCGCACAAAGACACAAAGATTTATTGTGTGAAACTCTTTTCAGTGATCCAGATTTACAGAGACACACAAACACAGAACAAAAACAAACCGGTGAGGGTTGGACAAAGACCACTGATAATGACTTCTAGCCAATCTGATAACACGACTATTACTCAACTTTGACAGCTGAACCAAATCGCACTAAACTGAGAGTTAGTGTGACTAAACACTTCATCAACCTGCAGGTCTGTGGGTAAAGACCTCACTGTAAACAGTTTTCTTTGGAACTACTTTCTAGTGTTGTTTCATAAACAGTCTTTATGAAATCTGCTGATAGCACTGATTCTGGAAAGATATGGCCATGCTAAATTTTTACTAGCCACGTTAGCAACATGACTCTGTGTCAGTGTTAGCCTGGTAGTCCAGACTGAAATATCTCAAATACTAGTGGATGGATTTCATGTTTTGTTTTGTTTTTTTCATTTTATTCATGGTTACCAGATGATGTATCCCAAAGACTTTAGTGGTCCCTTGAATCTTTCTCTTTCCCACAGCATCTTCATGACATCTGGTAGAGATCTGGTACACAACTAATTACTTTCCCATCAGCCTCAGCTGTATCTTATGCTTAGTTCAGTCAGCCAACATGGAACATATAATGAAGTAAATGTAGAATATTTACAGCATTAATGTTTGGCGTCTAGGCTAGGTTCCCACGAGGAAACATCAAGCTCAGCTCGATATCTACTTCCCTATAGAGGGTGCTAGGTGCAGCTTCTGAGATACTGACAGCCGCCGCCACCTCAGCAGCAGCGGCAGCAGCAGCAGCATAGCTTTCGGGTGAGTGGTGTGGCAGCAGGCATACACAGTGGGCAGAGCACTGACGGCTTAAATACAGTGGGTAAAAGGGTACGTTGGACATGTGTTACAGTGACAGGAGTTTGTCATTTGAGTGTGGCAGCGGACTTGAGTTGGGCTGCCTGAGCTAGCTGGCATGCTTTGCTTCATTTCTAATTATCAACTGTTAGCATGCTACCATGCTAAGCTAACAATCGTAAACAGTAAACACTATACGTGCTACACATCTGCACATCAGTGTACACGAATAAAAAAAGCTATCTGCATGGTTAACTACCCATAGTTAATAACACTGATGCTCTAACCCTTTAACAAACACACCATCCTTCACTGATTTGCGATCAGCTATAGCTGTCAGTAACTGTAGGCAATAAACCACCTGACAAAAAGTGTCTACTTGTCAGATTACATGTAGATACAGCCTTGTCTTACATTTTTCTAGTACGTGACACAGATTTATTTCTTAAGAAGGAATGACAGGATAAAAAATTGGGAGGGTTTGTGGAGGACTCAGAGTTGTAATTACTGTAGCTGTGATGTGAATATGAACGAGCAGGAATTTTAGCTACACAACAGGGGGTCTCACCACAAAGACGGAGCAGCCACGAGGAGGAAGATCCTTGGTAATGGACTTCGCCACAGCCCGACTGACTTCAAGCCAAAACAGTTTCCTATCTAATACAGCAGGAGGCTTTATCATGTTGAGAGCACGCTCGGCGGCCTGCGGCGACACAGACCCCTCAGGTCAGGGTCGGAGTGGAGAGTTACTTCATTATAGATAAAGGAAAAAAAGCCTTGTATCTTCAAATTGAGAGCTATGCTCCAGGAATATGGCCTCAGTTTTTAGCTCTAAGCTGAATTATTTTCAAGGTGGCCCTGAGAGCTCAAAGCACTGCAAACACAACCAAATACAGAAACACGCTGCGCTGATGACAACAGAAGTGTTTCCGGGGGACACAAAAAAAACTGATGAACTTGGCCTTGCATGTTTTGATTTGCACGACTTATTCTTTAATGTTTCAATGATTTGTGCACAACTTTCTTGCCTTTCTTCTAAGTGCTTTTGGTCCTATGTCCAGTACAGGCATGGATTGCAACCCCCACATATGATGTACACCAAATGTTATTTCATACCATCTCTACCATCTCTCCGTTCTGATGTCTGGTCTTCTGAGCATCACCATGTGCTGCAGTCATGCACAAAGTCTGAGGCAAAACCTTCTCCAGAAACCAACAAACAAAAGCTGAATTTGTTTTCTTTACAGAGTGAAAATAACTCTTCAAAGGTTGGATCACAACCGCAGAACACAGAGAGAAAAGGTAATGAGTAACATGCTGGTTCATGCGTGTTTGAGAAAACAGCAGGGGAGCAGAATATAAGACAGATGTAAATTCAAACACTGAAACTTTCTAGGAATGAAAGTGGAATTTGAAAAAAAAGGTTGAAAATTCAGATTCTGATAAGAAATTTAAAACAGATGACCGCTTCTTTTTTTTTGACAGATGAAATTCCAGGCTTGATTCATGACTCTGCAGTGAACCGGCTCAAACTGACGAGACCACTAACGCTGATCCAGTTTGCTAAATTGCTCCCATCAGCCCAGATGGCCTCGTGTCCAACTAAGACTCCTAATGTTTGTAATCTCATCTGGGTCTGATTGCTGTGACACCACGTAAGCAGGCTCAGATTGAATCAGGCCCATTTGGACTATCAATTTCCTGTCACTAAATCTGGTGGGTGGAGTCACGTCAAAGGAGTAACAACAAGAAGATGTGAAACATGGTTTCCTCACATCACTTCCAATATCGCCTGATAACAAATACTGAGGTTGGCCATTATTTTTAAATAAAATCATGTTTAATGAAGGTCAGCACACAAAAGAAAAAGACATATCTTACTACATTGAAGATGTAATACCCATATATGCCAGAACATCTATCATAACATGCTTTTATTCTGATATAAGGCAAACAATCAAGTCAGTTTGCTTTGATGCATTTTCTTTAACTTAGGCTGACGATCATGACATAGCCACACAGAGATAAGACACTGCTGTTGTATTATCTCACCATGAAAGAAGTGAGTTTGTCAGCATGTGATCTTTATGTGTAAATCTGAACAGCAGCTATTGTATGAAAATTGAAATCACAGACAGGCCAGATATAAAGGCCTGGATAAGAATCAGAGGGTGTTCAACCTCTGTAATGATGGGCTGAGGGGCAAGGTCACAATTTGTTTGAATGTAAGAATAATGAGTAAGAGGGAGAAGTACTTTATGCATCATTAATCTAGGTTTATATCATTTTTATCGTCACAGCTGGATAAGTCAAAGTGCCAAATATAAGGTAGGTGCCTTCTTAAAGGTCCCATGTTGTATAATAATCTATAATATATATATATATATATATATATACTGTATATATATATAATATAGTAATTTCCATGTGTTGTTTGATAATAAAGCAGGTCAAGGTTCTATATTAATACAGTGAAAGTATCAAAGCCTCAGTCCACAGAGAAATNTTTGATGCATTTTCTTTAACTTAGGCTGACGATCATGACATAGCCACACAGAGATAAGACACTGCTGTTGTATTATCTCACCATGAAAGAAGTGAGTTTGTCAGCATGTGATCTTTATGTGTAAATCTGAACAGCAGCTATTGTATGAAAATTGAAATCACAGACAGGCCAGATATAAAGGCCTGGATAAGAATCAGAGGGTGTTCAACCTCTGTAATGATGGGCTGAGGGGCAAGGTCACAATTTGTTTGAATGTAAGAATAATGAGTAAGAGGGAGAAGTACTTTATGCATCATTAATCTAGGTTTATATCATTTTTATCGTCACAGCTGGATAAGTCAAAGTGCCAAATATAAGGTAGGTGCCTTCTTAAAGGTCCCATGTTGTATAATAATCTATAATATATATATATATATATATATATATACTGTATATATATATAATATAGTAATTTCCATGTGTTGTTTGATAATAAAGCAGGTCAAGGTTCTATATTAATACAGTGAAAGTATCAAAGCCTCAGTCCACAGAGAAATGCCACAGCCTGTATTCAGAAACTGAGCCTTAAAACCAGCTGTCAGGACTTCTGTAACTTTGTGATGTCACAACAAAAGCAGTCACCACTCTCAGTCAGGCCCCAAGCCCCGCCCACCTGGACCCACCATCCAGCCTTGCAGGATTCTGTTTCTCTGAGTATTTACCTGAAATCTGCTATATTTTTATTGGATCACTCAGAAAACAGTGAGCCAATCAGAAGAGAGGCTCAGAGCCTCCTCTCTTCTGATTGGCTCACAGACCTGTTGTTACTAGAGAGAAGCCTGAGAGAGATGTAAAACTACATTGAGATGGTTTTTGGTTCTTAAAACCACAAATATATCTTCTTATGGATCAACACTTCAAATAAAACACAGGAGAAGAGGAAAATATGGGACCTTTAAAGTATGATCTACTGTTTTTGAAGTAATTTATGCTTCTCTGGTGCCACTGTTTGGACACTACTTCAGAGCTGCGATGATCAGTTGATTAATTGATTAGTCGTTTGAGAGAAACTAACCTGCAACTATTTTGCTAATCAATTATTAGGTCATTTTTGGGGGGATTTTAGGTCTTTCCCTTATCTACCATTTTAGTAAATTGAAGATCTTGAAGGAAACTGAAATGCACGTTTTGGTTTTTTTTTGATAATGAAAACAATCATTACTTGCGACTACTGCCTAATCTGAATGTGAATCTGAAACCAGCTCTACTGTCTGACAAAAATTTGCAACAATCAGTTAACACGGGAGAATTCACCTGTGTGTTGGGTTTTGTGGAAACACTGAGACACTCTGCTTGATGACTTTGCATTTTATACATGTGAGAGCGATTAAAAACAGACACGGTGAAAATATTGGACATAAAATAAGTAACAGACACAGATTAAGAAGTTAAGACAGCAGAACTTGAGTTCCCGGGCTGTAGAAAGCGGGAGCAGAAAACTTGGCCGCTGATATCAGCCTGAACCTCGTCCAGGTCAACTATACGAGCACAGATCATTTGAGTACACTGTGTACAGCTGTCTGCAGGGATAAATGCGCACTGTACTGAGCTTCCTGAGAGAGGAAAGCGGGAATGCTCCAGAGAAAGACAGAATGAGAAGGAGATGGGGATAATCCAGCGAACAGATGTTTGGGAGCGCATCGAAGAGCGCTCGCTGCCCAAGGATACAGATTATAGGGATGGAAGTGCTAACAGGAACATAGAGGGCCTGAGGTGGGCTGCATGATTAGCCAACACTCAACCCACAATAGCTAGCCAACGCACGACCCTCTGAGGTAAAGGCAGCAGCTATTGTTAAGCCACATGTAATGAAAGGAAGACTCATTCTGCTGCTGCTGCTGCTGCTGGAGAGAAGCTGGGATTTAAACTAGCTCTGGAAATGCAATGCACAAAATCAGTCTGCAGAGGAAGTGGTATAAAAATACAAAAGTATGGCATCTTACCAAAAAATAAAGCTTTACTCAACGTGCTACCTGTGCTACTAAATCAAGAGAGAGCTGCTATTTCAGCCCAACAGGCCACGTTAAAACTCCAGCATCTGCAAAAGATGAATGAAAGCTAATGTGACCGTTCACTCAGAGAGACACACCCTCATGCACAGGACCACAGTGTAATGTGCTGTGCAGTAAAACCAGCCTGTCCTCTGCAGAGACCAGGTTCGATAGTAGAGAGCTTTAGGATGTCTCATTGTGATTTAAAGACCAGGGACACATTCAGTCGTGGGTGAACGTCTCCTGTTCCCCTACTGCTGGGGGAGCTGACTGCAAACACATTCTGACAGGCGCACGCGCGCACACACACACACACACACACACACACACACACACACACACACACACACACACACACAAACACACACAGACCAGTGGAAACAGTGCAGAGCAGTGTTGCCCTCATTGAAGTGGGAATAAAAAATCAGCTTCCTCACAATACGCTCATGCCCTGAGCGAAGGTGCCGTAATGCGTGCTTCCTTTGCCAAACTGCCAGCCTCGTCACAGGCATTACAGTTTTCATTTGGCCTGTCAGGTTCAGCAGGTTCACCCACAGCGGCCGTGGTACTGTTACTATACAGTAAGTGTGTCCATATGCCCAGGCTACACGGGATTTAAAGCTTTAAAGTGAGTAGCTGTCTCCAATCCCAGGCTCTGTTGTGCTGGATAAGGGTACTGGGCAGCTTCTCAAGCCCTTACACACTCACACTCTCACACTCTCACACACACACACTTAACGACACACAGGCCTTTGAACACACACTTTTAAAACCAGAGGGCCGAGGCACTACCTGGAGCCATCTATCAGCCACAGGAGACAGGTCGTGTCCCTGAGGGCCTGGTTAAGAGCAGGGGGGGGACATCTGGATGGGAACCATCTGGTGAAGGGGGCAAAGGGGGGGGGGGTCTGCTCAGCTACTTCTGCAGAAGGCAGGCAGGCAGGTCTGCTGGCCACACCACCAGAACAAAGGCAGGCTGTAGTCTGGCCCCTGTGGCCCCGCAGAAGCCCCTCAGTATGCCTGCCCCCCAGACACAGCACCACACAGCTGGGGTCAGTCTCAAAGCCTGAGTCGGCCTTCAGGAGGATTTGAGGCACGGATGCATGATCCAGGGTCACCTATAGCCACGTCTGAGGCAAGGACGAGCTGCCTTTACTGATCAGATGACAATTACCCAAACACAAAGAGACCGACAGTGAATCCTAGAACGGAAAAAGATGCAAAACTTACATTTTCAACCTACTAATTATTCACAGGGCATTCAAGATTATTCCAGCATTTACTGAACGTGAGCCAGGAAAACCCTGCAGACCAGCTCCCTCTAGTTAGAAAGTCTTGCAATCTTGAAACAACAGCAGCCAACGTGTCCGTCAACAGCTGCGTGACCTTTCAAAACGTCCTTGAATGAGACGAGACCCTAAATCATTTACTGAACGTGTGTATATCCAGAATTTATGGTAGTTTCCAGCTCAGAGCACGAGATCTCTGGAAAAACCTACCTTTTGTTTCAAATTTATGAGTCTGTGTGGAAGTCTGTCCAACTTACATGAGAGACAAGGATGAGGTAAACGTGTCTGTTCTTCCTGACTCGTCTTCCCTTGACAATTTAGTTTTGTTTCTCTGCGTCTGATGATCCAACATGATGTGAAATATCTTATATATCATCTTATACCAGCACATGACCTCTGAGCTCAGGGACACGAGGACCATGAAAACCTGAAGAGAAACAGCTGATGATATAAAATCTGACAGGTTATTGAGCATATTCTACAATATCTTAATATAGGGGGAGCGATCTGGCCCAAAAGCTCGGGCGAGTGTCCCCACAGATTTAGCTGGACTCATGTGTTTGCATGACCCTTCAAATCAAGGCTAAAGGCCCAACTCACAAAGCTCTGCGTCCTCTTTCCGCTCTGATTTTATTCTGAAAGTCCTGACTGGAAGTTGTGATTCGTATCTTTCCGTCACTTTGACGCCTCGTTCTGATGTTTGTCCACTCGCCGCTGCTCTTCCCCTACAATGCCGTCTTGAGTATACAAACTGTGTGACAGCCAATCACAGCTGGTGGAGATGGTTCTTGTTCTGCTCCGGTGGAGAACTTGTTCATGTGGCGCTGACACCAAGCTCGCCGAGGCTGCGATCAAACTTAAATAAAATATCTAAATACAGCAACTTTTAATGAGGCGATCTGTATGATTCATCTGAAAAGTGGATCATGTGCCAAAGTAACATCATCCACAATACAAGATCATCAGTTGACCCGCCCCTAGCTTAATATACTTCTCTTATGTGCTGTCCTCAGATCTCCTGTTAGGTGCTGAATCACTAGTAAATAAACACATGAAGCAGACAATGTGATGCAAACCTCATATTAAGACGAGCAGGGAGCTATTATCAGCTCGTTGTAATATCAACAACACCCAGGGCTGAATAAACCCAGTTCAACAATCTCTCTGTCAATCACAACTGTCAGCAGACACTCTCCATTATACAGCCACAGCAGATTAGAGAGAGCAAGTGAAGCCAAAACCAGAAATCTACATACACTCAATCAGAGCAAAATAGATAAAGCTGAGCTTTCAAGTTCACATGAAACTTGCAGCAGGATTAAAGACGAACACTGAGTCTGATATTGATTGATCAAACACAGTGAAACTATAGTCAAATTTCCCCTTGTGTATATATTTAGTCGTCTGAAACTAAATAAGCAGCATTGTTGAGCATCTGAGATCACCCGACTGTTCAACAACAACAACCGGACTACCAGACACAACGGCCACAGGCGCCAAGTCCTTCCCATCAGCGTGCCAGCTGTCTTCCCGTCAGCGCTATCCTGCTGTACAGTCATATCTCTACTGTCACCTGGCTCTGAACGCAGCTCAGATTACACACGGCTGCAGCTACTGGCCATCTGCAGCACGTTATTAAAGGCTTTTTCATGACAAGAGACAATTCCAGCGGGGCCATCAGAGCATGTGGAGAACTGTCAGATGATACTAATGGCGTGATGTAATGCTGATGGTCACTTTTTGCTTTGTGGCCACACTGCTGTATTACTGAGAAGCGTCACACAGCGGCCACAAATGCAGCACTGTAGCCTAAAGGTCACAAGACTGATCCTAGCGGCCGATGTGTCCGGCAAGAGCTGAGGGTCGTCAGTCAAGACAATAAAGCTTCTATGAGCTCAGTCACGGTGAGTCAGCTAGCTGTTCAAACTGTTAAATGGAAAGAGACACACACACACACACACACACACACACACACACACACACACACACACACACTACTATGTCCTTGAAAAGAAGAGCAATGTCAGTCACAGCGAGTTACTGTCTCCTCCGCTGCAGTCGAGTAAAGGTGAGCAGAGTCAGGTTGCTGTCATGAGCTGGCAGGTTGTGTGCATGTAAATGTGTGTGTGGAGGTGTGTGTATGCACGAGACTCAGGATAAAAATGCTCTTAAACACAAATTAAATACAAGCAGGGCCAAGTATTATGGATAAAAATTTAACAGGATGTCAGTAAGTACAGCTGAATCATTTTCTTTTGTCCAATGACAGAAAATTCATTTTCAAGCAAAAACGCCAGGTCCAGGTGGGCGGGGCTTGGGGCATGGCTGAGAGCGGCGACTGCTTTGTTGTGACATCACAAAGTTCCAGACGTCCTGACGGCTGGTTTCAAAGCTCAGTTTCTGAATACAGGCTGTGTGCATTTCTCTGTGGACTGAGCACTTTGATACTTTCACAGTATTAATATAGAAGCTAGACCTGATCTATAATCAAACAACACACAGACATCTGCCTTTATATTATATGTGACCTTTAATAAGACAAATATGCATTAAAGCTTCAAAAACCTCCAAGACTTTTTTCCTTCCTCGCCCGCAGCAGTGTGTCCTGACAAAAATAGTCTCCAAATCTAATCAGAAATACAGCGATCATGCAGCCAGAAGTCGGTTCAGTAAAGACAGCAGCACGACGAAGAGCAGACCGCGTACAAATTCATGCACTCAAAGAAAATAAAAACAGTATAAACAGCAAATCGGAAACAATTAGCGAAAGAGTTTGAACGGAGAAGGTTTCCAGCAGGGAGAAGGAACTTAAAACTGAAACCGAGAGCATAAATTTGAGGTTTATTTGCCAATATGGATATCAAATGTTGTGTTATCTGATAGTTTAATGATGAAAAAACACCAAGTGAAGCCAAAAGGCAGATCATGAGGAGATGGAAATGAACTCTGGTATGCATCTATCCTCATGCGTGCTGCTTGTTGCTCTGCTGTGAGCGTGTTTTGTGTGTTGCGTTGTGTCTCTTGCTGTGTGTGAGTGAGGGTCCTCCACACTGGCTCAACGAATGACTAAAATAGCTTGTGTCTGCAGCACTGTTGACCTTGCACTCGACAGTAACACGATGTGAAGTGCAGGGCTGACGGCCACACCGCTCAGCTGGATCCAGCACAGAGGGTCGAACAGGAGAGGGGAGAAGGAGAAGAAGAAGAAGAAGAAGAAGAAGAAGAAGCGGAAGGTAAGAGGAGATCGGCAACACATTTCAGCATCTGCATCCAATCGCAAGCAACAAACTCAGTCTTTATCAGGCTTTTCCGTTTTATTTTTTATCTTCAGTCAACACTTATTTCCCCTGAGCAGAGAGAAGCTTTCAGTCCGGTTCACCCTGTACTGCTCTTTAATTCACATTTCAATTTTGTCAATCACATGTGGTGGGCACAAGATTTAATAATAATTGATTTTAAATATTTATAAGGAACAAGGTTTTAAAATAAATAATATTTCACTCACTTGCAGGTTCCCCTCCCCCCTCTCCATTCATCCAGTTGGCAGTAAGCTTCTTAAGTGAATCCAAAGAGAATGACTTATCTGAGTCTACAGGCTCTTACACAAATGTTCTCAAATCGAGGCCCAGCCGCTGCGGCTCCTGCCAGTGAGACAAGAGTTCATCCCGAGAGATCTTTTCATTTTTATTCCAGATGCTGATACGGAGTTGAAGTCAAAGTCTGGACGCCTCAAACATACAGTTGACACAAGCTACTGTGTTTTTAAGTATTGTGCAGTGTTAAGTAACTACATTATTGACTTCACCACACTTCTCTCATGTTGCTTGTCAAGCATTTCGCAATTTTTGTTTCAGATAAAACCAGAATCATGATGCAAACCTGTCTACAAGTTTACATCCCGTCCGAGCTCTGGATTCTCAGCTGTGTTGTCTGGATTTGCCCGGCTATTTGTTTCCCTTCACAGAATGATTTATGATTTTGTCAATAGAATATATGATGGCTGCAACTAACGACTATTTTCATTATTGATTAATCTGTCAATTTTATTCCTGATTAATCGTTAAATGTACAGAATCGTGACAAAGTGCCCATCACCATCAAAATGCTTATTTTGTTTTGTCAGAGCGGTTGAAAATCCAAAGATATTCAGTTTATAATGACGTAACACAGAGAAAAGCAGCAGATCATCACAATGGAAGAACAGGAGCAAGTGAAAGTTTTTGCTTGAAAAACAACTGATATGTGAAATAAAATCTGACAAAAACAACTCTAAATCGACCAATCGATGATCACAGTGTAAATAAAATCCCATTTTGTGTACAGGTAACAGTGTAGCTCATATGAGGCAATATATTGCCTATGAAGTGACGCCTGGCAGTGAGGTGGTGTAAAGGATTTCACTACTACTGGGATTACACGCTATGCTTACGTGTGGAAAGGAGAAACAAGTTCACAGTGTGTTCAGTACACAACACTGACAGATCATCATTTAGAGTCACGATTGTGGCCATCTGTCGAATCCTTACTTACACCTGAGGGAAATAAATACCTGGCTCTTCAGCTGCTCCACTACGTTCACCAGCTAGTCTCTAGCTGTGTCTGTCTGCTGTCAGGAGCTGAGCCGGCGGTGTACAATGTACCTGCCGCAGCCAAACATGACTCTGTGAGAGCAGTGAACCCGAACAGTAAAGCTGTGGGCCGGACAGCTAAACGCTGAGCTGCACCTCACTATAAAGATTCAGATTCAGATTCAAATATCAATTACAGGCGCTTTAAACATAATGTCTTGTCCACATGCATTAAATACAG
Source organism: Seriola dumerili (assembly GCF_002260705.1). Taxonomy (NCBI): domain Eukaryota; kingdom Metazoa; phylum Chordata; class Actinopteri; order Carangiformes; family Carangidae; genus Seriola; species Seriola dumerili. Next base: position 6,303,467 of record NW_019174497.1, on the reverse strand, counting down.
AATATGTAGTATGTGAGTATTGAGATGCTGGAGACAAGTACAAAACCCAAAATCACAAATTTAGGGTTTACAGTCTGTACAGCTGATGTTTTAAAAAGGCACCTCTGACTCAGCTGGGATGTTGAGTAATTAGTTAAGTAATGGCATTTACTATATATTGTGTAATCGATTACATTTGATCCAAGTAACTCCCCCAACTCTATGAACGAAGTTAGATTACTGCAAATACAGGAAAGGAAATAAAGGAAACCCATTGACAGCATTAGGAGGGAGGATTAGAGCAGATGGAGGGATAACATATGGAGAATATAGCTTCATACAGGGAGACAAAAGGGACCTGACAGCTACTAAACACATTAAGGAACCAGCAAATTGGCCAGATCCTTAAAACCTCTTCAAGACTGGCATGCATTTGTAATCCATCTAATAAGCCTCGCTGACCTCATATTTCCAGCCTGACTCTGCCTCAGGGCGAACATTCAAACGTCCACAAAGCCTCAGCGCAGCAGCGGCGGCAGCATCTGACCGAAGCGAATGGCTCTGTAATTGGCATTACAACTTGTGGAAACCAAAGAATTCGACCGGTTCAGCTCCGCAGCTCTTTTGCCTTGGCCGACGGTAAACTTTTTACCCCAGAGAGCTGCTTCTCAGAGCAACATGTCAGGCCCCGGGGCCGTCCACAGCAGCCCGTGATGTCTCTGCGTCCAGCTGTTGGTCGTACTATGCAGACAGAGCATTAATGTGGACGTCATGTTCAGCTGTCGGGGTGAGATGGAAAAGCTACAGCACACAGGGAAATAGTTCATGTTAGGTGTTGTTTATAGAGAGTGAGCTGATGGATGTAGATAGTGTATGATACTAGTCCCTAATTTTTACAAAAGAAAATTGAATAGACCTTTATTTCCAGCACAGCGGCATATCTTTGGTGATTATTCTCTCTTATAAATAAACATATTCTGCATATTATGTAATGTTTCCAAACAATATGGCTGAAACTTCCTCTCAAAGTGCTTTTTATGCTGCTGAAAAATTGTAGCTCTTCCTTTTCTGACACAAGAACATGATGATCCTCGATCACTGAAGCATTTTCTGCCATCACACTGCATTGTCAGTCATGCTGAATATATCTGGGCATGACATTAGATTGTCTACAATCTGGGTACAATGTTATCTCTGTACTTTCTGATGAAAAGATTTAATGAGGAACAATGATTTACACAGGTTTAGTTTAATGCAATTATATTTGCAAAAGCCAGTAAAATATCAGGTCATTTAACATTATTAAGCATTTTAAACAGATTTGTAGATAATCAGACTGACAATAGAATTAGAAATTATCAGAGTCTGGTGCATTGGACTTGGTGTTTTCCTGCTTCCTCTCAGACATTTATAGAATTAGTCTTAATGAGTTTGCTCATTTCTAAATCACAGTTCTGCTGCTCCTGATGTGACCTGAGACAATGTGAGGCCGTAGGTTTGGTTTCAGAAAAGCGGGAACGTGGTGAAGTCAAGGGTTCTTCAATCGGGGGGGGGGGTATGTGACTGCTATTTCTTTTCTGCATTAAGTGGCTCCTTTCATTTCTTCTTTGTGTTATTACTGACCCAGTTGGGAAGCCTTCTCTCGCTGCTATATGTGCATTTATTTATATCAATATTGTGAAACAGGTCATTGTGGGCTCCAATGATAATGTCAGGTCAATAAAAGAATGAAATGCTGTGTTAAGGCTGTGTTATTAATGCACTAATCTTACTGGACCAGACATCACTTTCACTTTCACAGGTAGAGAATTAAAGCGGTAGTTTGACATTTTGGGAAAGCTTTTTTGCTTTCTCAAATCTGTCTGTTAAATATAAAGCTTAGCTTAGCTTATCTTAGCTTAGCACAGACACTGGAAACAGATGGAAACAGCTAGCATTACTTACCTTCAAATGTTACAAAATCCACCTACCAGCGCCTCCAAAGCTCATTAATTAACGTGTTATAGCTTGCTTGTTTAATCTGTACAAGAACCAAGATTCAAAAATAATTTCCAATTTTTTGGGCAATTATTTCTTGGAATAGTTGCTAGGCTACCAGGAACTCCAGCTACGCCCCCTGTAAAACAGCAAATTGATGTTTTTGTGTTGGTGGTTTACATACTGATTAAACAAACAAGATGTAATGTGTTCATTATTGCGCTTTAGAGGTGCTGGTAGGTGGATTTGGTTATCTTTGGATTGAGAGAGGCCATCTGATTCCCACTGTCTCCAAACGTGATGCTAAGCTAACCGACTGCTGGCTGTAACTTTAGGTTTACTGTACACATATGGGAATGGCATCAATCTTCTCATCTAACCTTTGTTCCCAGAAACTGACCTTTTTCTTTTTTTGCATATTTCTTAAAATTTGTACATGTTGTGATGTAGGCAAGCAAAGACTGTAATAGGTTTCATCAAAAATCAGTTCTTCTTCTTGTATTGTCCTCATGACATCATGTTTCCTACATCTGTCAAAGTACCAGCAACAACTGAAGTAAAAAGACGACAACAAACAAGAAACTGGAGCCAGAAATCAAATATATGGCGTGTTACACGATGTCTCCCTTTGCTTGTTTGTCTCTGTGGCATGTAAACTGTGCACCTTGTTTCTCACACCTCGGCCAGACAGGTGATTGATGGGGAAGTGATTACATGGGACACAGTCATGCTCACACCACACACCAATGAACAGTATCCAGTTCCTCAGAGAATAATGTTCCTCTACCCGTGTTCTCATCAGAAACAAGCCTTTTTTTGGTCGTCGCAGCCACTGTCGCCTCCGGCAGCTGAGCTCCGACAGGTCTTCAGTGATCACTGTCAAGTCATCACCTGCAGATAAGTGCAACTGCAGCACATGTGACGAACGGGTTCAACCGCAGCTATGTGGTGAAGCTACCATTTGTTTTCAAAATGTAATACATCCCGTGTTTGTTATCTTGCATGAGACTCTTAGGATGTACGGCGCTGTATAAAGCAGGAGTTCCCCTAAATAAAATGAGGTTTTAACAGCGGCCAGAGACCATTTATTCTTTATGTAACAAAAGTGAAAACATGAAAGCAGCTGCAGTCACAATTTTCTTCCCCCGGAAGCAGCGAGGAGGTCTAAAAGGTTTCCAGATGACAAACTATACATCCAACTGTCTGTGCAGCAGCCTCGTTTCACCGTACAGACGCTCCTCATGGGACCCACATGGTGTCAGCAGGCACAGCTGTGCGATGACATGACATTCCCATACGTCCTGACAGGAAGCTGCGAGCTGCAGAACAAAATGGCAGCCAGAAAACAACAAACTGCTCTGAGACTCACGGAGTCACATTTATCAGGCTGAGGAAAACATGTTGCCCTTGATCAGACCTTCTGAAAAACATGAAATTCCCAATGAAATTCCATAATCCATTATTGATTTATAATCCAGGGCGGATTAGAAAAAATTCCATTAGGTTTTTTTTTTTTTTCCCCGGCGTCTATGCAGAGATTGGACAGTACGGAAAACCCCATTTCTGGGTCACATAATATATATAAGAGTCATATGTGGTAAATCCGGGGGCTAAATATAGGTTTCCCTGCATGTGGGGGCATTCCAGTTTGAGAAGGACATTTCTATAATCCATTTCATGCCTCGTCTCATGAGCTGACATTCCAGCGCCAGAGAAATAACCTGCTGACTTCTGCTCAGATTTCATCAGGCTTTTGTCACTTCCTTTAACCGGGGTGTCTAATTCACAACATATGAAGTGTATTCAGCCTGCTGCTGTAGCACATGCAGCTAGATCACATTATCTTAAACTAAAACTAAGCGATCTGTTAGTAAACACAGGACAACTATAGTAGAATAACCGAGCCGTAATTTAAAAGTCCACATAGCCTTAACACCACAACACGTCCTTGAGAAGAACATCTTCTTAAGTACCAAACAGTTGTCTCAGACTGGAACTGGACTTGCACTCTGCTCTGTCTTTAAGGGGTTAGGAACTAAGGCTACATCCACACTACTACGTTTTCATTTTAAAACAAAATCGATCTCCGTCCACACTAACACACCTGAAAACACACATAACATGACCGCTCACTGTGCATGTGCATGCCGGTGTAAACAGGAAGCAGATTGTCTACTCTGCAGCTGATTAGTTGCAGAAAATACTACAAATGAGGAACAGCAACAGACAGTTGTAGTGTTAAAATGCAGAATTGAACTGGACAACATGCTAGCAGCAACAACCAGGTCAGCAACACTTGTAATTCATTATCCATGCTGCTTTCACCACTAGGGAACTAAATAGAAAAATTGAAGGTTCCTTTTGCGTTGTGTTTGCCTCATTGAGCGGCAGGAACTATGGACCAGGAGATTTAGACATAAGGTCCTGTGGATCAAACTGCAGGTAAAGCTCCGGAGACAGTGAAAAGGGCTATTAGACTCAACTGAGCTGGTCTTCAGTCAGCTGGAAAACAAAATCATCAAGCAAATTCATAGAACAACAACAATGAAAGGTTCTTTTACCCAAAGACTTTATTCTGGTTTCTTCACCTGGCTCACACACTCACCAAAGACTTGGAAGCAACTGTCTCTCTGTATTAGTTTCGGAGATCTTGCTTGTGGCATGAAAATCCACATCAGAACCACAACCAAAATCAAATCAGCTGTTCCTTGACCCAAACAAAATACCATGAAACTGTAATTTAAGTGATTTTGAGATGTCTTGTCAACACTCAGACAAACATGGGCAGAGCCGTGTCCTCTGTATGAAAGTGCAGGTGCTGTCCAGTGAGTTTCTTACCTCTAGCACAGGCCCGGCTCCCAGGATGATCTGCTCCACCCCGCTGGCGAACCCCTTCTGGCTGAGTGCGGTCAGGTGATGAATGAGGAAGTTAGTGCTCTGGGTCTTCCCCGACCCGCTCTCACCAGAAATCACTATGCACTGGTTCTTCCTCCGCTGCAGCATGGCGTGATACGCCACATCCGCCACAGCGTAAATGTGGGGCTCCAGCTTCCCCAGCGTGTGGTTATCGTACAATTTGACATATTTGGGGTTGTAGATGGGCAGGAACTGGAACGGGTTAATCACAATAAGAATACTCCCAATGTACGTGTAGATCTTCTCCTGGCGGAAACGTGCACGAAGGCTTTCTAAAAGGGCACGCTCTGTCAGCTCTGGGAGAGCGCACAGGTCGGACGGAGGGTCGCTCCCTGCAGGCTGGGGGAGGAAACCCCGCTCCACCATGCGCCGGCGCTCTTCAGTCACCCGCAGCCACATCTGCAGGCTGCCGCCATAATGGATAGATCCATCCAGGTTCTTCTCCCGCAGGAGGAAGCGGTAATCGTCGCCGCTGCACAGACCGCTGCGATTCTCCAGGGCGCTTCGCGGCCATAACATCATCCGCTGGACAGGGCAGTCACCAGGGTTCAGGATCCATTCCTCCCCGCCAAACTCCTTCACCTCGGCCAACACGTAGCATTTGGTCCGCTCCAGGCGCAACCGGTCGATGAGGCACTCGATGGCTTCAGCAGCTGTGGTGTTCTTGCGGGCGCTGACGGGGCAGTAGATGGTGCCCTCAGCCAGGGCACCCGGGTAGACGCGCAGGGTGAACTCCTGGTCCTCCAGGCGCCGCCGCATGCTGCCACTAGCGGTGGCCATGTTGGCGCTGCTGGCGTAGCTGCAGCCGCCATCTTGTAAGCTCATGGTGGCGCAGCAGGTCCCATCAGCACACCGCTCTCTGGGCCCGGAGGACTGACTCAGGACATCCCAACTGGAAGAGGACAGAGATGGAGAGATGGGGGGAAGAAAGAGACACAGAGATGGAGCATGGTTAAACAAGGTGGCAGAGCGACAGAACAACAAGGGTTCAAAGGAGAAATAAGTGGCTTCAGCCATGAGTTCATGTCCTCACTGCCTCGGGCCTTTCCAGTACATTGAGTCACAACAGGGTCAGTAGAGTCATGGCGATTTCATCTGTCCCATGACAGAGAAGGCAGACTCAAAAGCCTTTCTGTTTCAGATCGTAAAGGGAACTATTATCACAGTCGCCACAAAAGAGGAGCATGAGAGCGAGACGAGAACTGATAGCTATTCAAAACAATGAGGAACAGTAGCTGCTTCATGAATTTAAAGGCTACTGGCCGCAGCTTATCAGAGCCACATACCCTGTGTGTGTGTGTGTGTGTGTGTGTGTGTGTGTGTGTGTGTGCGTGTGTGTGCGTGTGTGTGTGCGTGCGCATGCGTGTCTGTGTGTGTGTGCGTGCGCTCATGTGATAATCCAAGGGCTCTAGCCGTATGCCAAGATTAACAGCTGCCACCTTCCACACAAAAGTGGCTGTAATGAGAGTACAATGGTGTAATTCACCACTTCCCTGTTGATAGTGGACACAGCACTCCATTTTCCCTCTCTTTCTTTCTGCATACACACTCAGTCCAGTTTCACAGACTACGAGGCTTCAAATGAAAAAAAAAAAACTGTTAAATATGATGATGGTAATGACATGGTAACGTCAGCTAGGTAGAAGCTAGTAAACAACACTAACCATGAGAAACAACTATAGCTATATGATAACGATATGTACTGACGAATCAGGTTCAGGTACTTTTAACTTTTCCTTTAAATGATAATATTAAACTCCAGCCTACTGTGGCCAAAATGCAATACAACTAATAACTGATTTTCTGGGCAACGTTATTCAGATAAGTCACAACTGTTGCAGCAGTAAAAGCTTCCATACAAAACATTTAGTCTTTGTATGTATGTAAGTAGTTGTCATCGGTATTCTTCAAATATTAAGCTTAATTGGGTTTTTATTTTAAATGTTTGAAGTCAAAACTATGAATTCTCCACATGAGTCACAGATAACTCACCAGTTTATAAGTACAGTGAAAAACAGGGAGTAATGGTTGCACACTGCCGTGATTCTGGCATCACTGACAGCGATTTCTAATTCTTTTGTGACAGGAGTATCATTAGGGATCTGTGGCTCTGACTTTTGCATGGTCAGTTATTTGTGCTATTTGCAGTCTGGGAACTGAGGCGAATTTTAATCTATTGCAACACTCATAAACACAGACAATGTAAAAACGTGGACAGTTTTGTTTTGCTGGACTCCAGTCTCCATGGAAAGGCAAAATGCCAATGACAACCAATGACCAACAGTTCACTTTGCACACAGATGAATCAGAAGAGGAGAGGATGAAAAACCGAAGAAAAACCAAAATGTAAAGACTGAAGCTAAAATTTAAATATATTTGATACGGGATTCACTGATCGCTGCCAGTCACCCTTTCACCTTCTCTTGTACATTTCCTTTCAATTATCTTTCTTTTCTCAGCGAGTGCTTCTCATCATGTCTTCTCATCTGTCATGCTGGTTCTGTCTCTCTCTGGCTGTGTTCTGAATACTCATCGACCAACAACACAAACACACACCCCCCGTATCTCAATTCAAGTATGTCAGTTGATCAGGAACCATAATGCAAAGACGGGACATGAGATTAGGAATAAATGGTCCTAAAGCAAACAAATTCAAATGACCTGAGTGAAAACTACTATTGCTCTTGAATCCTGACTCTCTTTTGTTTTCTGGATAACATTTTACTTCCAAGACTCTCTCAGCCAAGTCCATGTGCTGGATAGATAGAGAAAGAGAAAGAAAGGAGAGAGGATGAGCCAGCCAGTCGTCCTCTGAGCGCCCCAGACAGGACCCTCCTCTCCCTCCTGCTGTCTGGACTGATCCTGACCACCTACATCAGTCTGCAGGAGCACACCAGCACCAGACAGAGCCAGAGAGAGAGAGAGAGAGAGTGGGAGAGAGAGGGGATAGACAGCTGGGTGTCTGTGAGAAACAAAGAAGTGAACTGTGCGGGGATGAAAGACAGAGCGGAGGCAGAGAAGACAGAGCTGAGAAACAGACAGAGATGAGAGAGAGTACACAAGATTCAAAGCCACGTCCCCCCCGCCACTGATGAAGTCGCTCGTTTGGACACTAATGAGCTGTTCAAATGAGTAAAAGGTCAGAGTTTCGTGTCTATTATGCAGAAATGTAAATACAGCCAGTATTTGTGCTGCCTGGTGGTTTGCTTTTGGGCGTTTGATGCACTTGCACAAATGAAGAAGGAAACTAATGAAAGGGAACCACTGAAGAAACACATTACACCTGCTAGTCTGTGAAGTTCCCAGACTGCAGAGTGATTAGAATCTGATTGAAAACAACAACTGCAGTGAATGAACAGTGAAGTTGAATGTTGTATTAGCAACACAAGAGCTTCAGACAGTAAATTACATATTTTTGGGATTCTGAGTGAAGTGAAACGTGAAAATAATTAAACACCACATGAGCCTTTCTTCAAAACTCAAAGGTCCCATTAGAGATGTCCATGTCTTTATTGATTGTAAATCGGGTGTAGGCTCTATATTAACACTGTGAAAGTATCAAAGAGCTCAGTCCACAGAGAAAAGCACACAGCCTGTATTCAGAAACTGAGCCTTAAAACCAGCCGTCAGTGCAATTCACTGAGTCATGAAGCTGGAACATAGTGACTTATGACGGTCGCTGACATGTTCTTGTGTCACTGCTCAAACGTTAGCTGCTCGGGGCGAAAGACATGCTACTGACACGAGGAGAAGGAAGGAAAGAAAGAGATACAGTAGCATGGGAGAGAGTGGAGAGAATGGATGTGAGAAAGTACCAACTCTTACTATATTTCTCCACACTGGATCCAAAACACATGAAGAATAATGTTATATATATATATACATAGCACACACACACACACACACTTTTGTTGCCCTCTTCTTATCACTGATTGATAGAGAAAAGCAGTTTTTCTAAACAGCTGGGGTCTGGTGGTTTATCCGTTACCTGCAGCAGCAGCAAAAGTGTTTTTTCTTTGTAATAAACAGAAGAAGACCTGAGTAGAAAAGATCGCCACCTACACTAATTCAAATTCTATCAGCATAAAACATAAAACGCATTACAGTCCAAGTCTGGAACAACATTGATCTCTGGGAAATACCATTCAAAAACACCACAGATGTCGCCACAATAAAAGGATATTGCAGATTAGCATTTTAAAGGATAGCATGGCAACCCAAATCCCTACTTCGGGTAATGACGTTTTTTTTCCAAAAGACGGATGTACAGCAACTTTAATTCTCCCCTTGGCTGCATTGTTGCCTAGAAAGCTAAAACCTCAAGTCAAACTGACACCGCCCCTCTCAGCTCGACTGGAGAGGAGCAGAAAATGAACCTCTTTGGTTTCAGTAGCCCGTCTGCTGAGAGTTTATGAAGCAGCAAACTGTGCAGCAGGAGGTGGAAGCTGGAAGGTTTATGTTGAACCCTCCAGGTAATCAGGGATGAGGACTGATGGACAGTGCTTAGAGGTCAAAGTTCAGAGCGAGGAGCCAAGGTTACATACCAGCCACGGCTCTGACAAATCACACGAGGTGGAGCTGCAAAGCCGGCCCAAATATTTTGGGAGATGAAAAAAAAAAACTTTCCTGGCATTTCCTTGAACAGCTGTGTGAAGTAAAGCCGTTCAGGAAGGAAGCGGACGGCTATGAGACATGTCGAGCACAATGGATGGATGTGACCTTAATACAGTATGTTCAGCATTTACTGCAAAAACTGCAGTTGACAAGAGTTTTGATGATGATGGATGAAGCAGGAAAGTGATATAAGTCAGGCACAGTGAGGAAGGGAGGAGATGATAGAAAGAGAAAGTTGTGGAAAGGAGAAGTAAAAAGAGGCGGCGAGGTGGAGGAGCCTAAACGTCCTTTACGTCTTGTTTTGACACGGTTGACTCGGAGGCGCCGACAGTGTGTTGAGATAAGGCCGCAAACAGACGGAGTGGAGGAATGAGCTCGTGCCTTAAAATGGAGAGAGATTGAAAGAGCAGAGGACGTCTTAATGAGAGTGTGTCAGTCAGCCGGCTGGTGGACAGGTTCAGCCGCGGGTCGTGGCCGTTCAGAGCCGTCACTCAGGTGGAGGAGAAGCTGCTAATGTGAGAAAACAGAGCTCCTTCCAAATATACGTTAATATTTAAAGAGAAGGAGATGGATGTAGAGAAAGGGAAGACGTTCATATAGGAGAGAAGGATGTGAGTTTAGGGAGGAGAGAGATGAAGAAGGAGGAGGTAAAACTGATAATTAATTAAAGATTAATTTATTATTGTCTAAAATGTCTAAAAATAAAAAAAATTGACCCTTGACAGTTTCCTAGAGCCCAAGGTGACAACGTTAAAAGTAATGTTTTGTTAGATCAACAGTCCAAAACTTAAAAATATTCAGTTTACTATCATATACAACAAAGGGAAGCATTAAAGCTCCATATTTTATACTTGTCCTGTGTTTTATTTGAAGTGTTGATCCATAAGAAGATATATTTGTGGTTTTAAGAACCAAAAACCATCTCAATGTCATCTGACGTCTCCTCTCTCAGGCTTCTCTCTGGAGCTCTAGTAACAACAGGTCGGTGCTTTGTTATGAGTATTCTGAGTGATGGAATAATAATTATTGCTGATTTTGGGTAAACACTCAGAGAAACCAAATCCTGCAAGGTTGGATGGTGGGTCCAGGTGGGCGGGGCTTGGGGCGTGGCTGGAAGCAGTGACTGCTTTGTTGTGACAGCCTCAGTTTCTGAATACAGGCTGTGTGCATTTCTCCATGGACTGAGCTCTTTGATACTTTCACAGTATCAATACAGAACCTAGACCTGCTTTAAAATCAAACAATTAAACAAGTAAATACATATAAAGATCTAGGCCTGGAGTGACAAGCTTCAGAAGTCTGATTTCATTGTGTTTCATTTTGAAAGTGGCTTTGGATGCTCTCAGTAATGTCTAATGTAATTATCCGTAACAACTTCCCAGAAAACAATCGTGCCTTCTTCTTTGTGGCTGCATGTGTCCATTAGCTGCTGCATTACAATATTATTAAGTGCATTTATTTGTCCTTGTGTTCAGATAAAAGCATGAAATATGACCAACATTAGTCTTTATTGACTTCAGACTCAGACTCATCATTATAGACTTATGAACAATAGGAGGCTTTCAAATAGGCTTGGGTGATATCCAAAAGTTTACATCTGCCAGGTCTTTTGGATTTTTGTCTTCTGTATTTCTTGCTTATAACAGGAAGCTGTTTCCACCTGAACCCACAAAGGATGGGTATAATTTATTTTATTTTTTTTATATAGCACCAATTTGATACCTGAGTTTTGGGAACAATACCAAAACAATGCAAGAAATTGACAAAAACTTAAGTTTAAATATGGAACTGTCAAAAAACAAGTCCACAAGAATCAAATTTGATGTTATGTCAGACATTTAATGCCAGCTTTCGTTAGTATCTGCAAGTTAAAGCCTTAAAAGACTTAAGAGGTTATAATACTCCCTCTGAGCAGCGCTACGTCTTCAGGGCAGACTGGAGGCTACAGTGAGTTGCTATTGGGAAGCGACAAGACGGATTGGGGCTATCTGGTTAGCGTGCTAACTTCAGTAGAAGAAAAGACGTGATAGAGACAAGAGTTAACATTGACGTTGCTTTCCCCCTCAGGAGACAGCTGTTGGTGAGTAAAGGAATGAAGTTTGATGTTGAACTCGCAATGTTTCTTCTAGACTGGTAAGTAAACAGCTGTGAATGCTAACGTTAGCTTTATAGCTGTTGATAAACTTACAGCTCCTTTAAAAGAATTTGGGATAAATGGAAGAAGGATGTTGTTTACAGACTTTTAAAGAAAAGGCTCATCCCGTATTAGAAATGCTCCTGAAAGCGGTTCAGTTCCTCTCCTGACATGAGACAGGTTATGAGTCAAGTTCATGTGAATTTCTACACAACTGATGCAATGATGCTGCTGCTGACGGCTCAACCTACAGTGTTTCAGCTTCTTGTTAATCTGCTGTGTGTAATGATAGTTCATCTGTTACCTATCATCTTGCTGATTTCATGTGCCCAAGATGTGAAATCTAAAGAAAAGCTGATTGAATTTAATCACTAGTCCACACTCATCATTTTCAGCTCTGATGGTTCATGGATCATTTGAATGTTTGTCTCCGGGTGAAAATGAAGGAAAACCTACAGAACATACGAAGACAAAAAAAGATTCAGTTTCACTAGATGAAGGTTGTTGACTATGATTTTCTCCATCTTAAAACTGGTTATTGTTTATCCAACTCTGTTTCTTCGACACACCTTTGCATGAGGAAAAACTCAGTCAGTCTTTGTATCCTGCAGGCAAACGTGTTGGCTTGTGGTTGTGGGATTTTTTTTTTTTTTTTCTGTTTTCGTGATAATTGTCAGGATCGTTTTATCGGCCAGCCCTCATGTTTAATATGTTCTTATGTATCTGAGCTCAACAAGACAAACTCCAAACAACTTTTGTTGTAATGGCGGCAATAAAGTTAACTCAATTCAACTCAACAAGAATTAGTTCCTCGGCCAAAAAAAAGCTCCTGTTCCAGATGTTGAACTTGCTGACGGCAGAGGAACTGTCGCTCAACATTACAACTTGTGCTACTACATTCTTCAGATGCAGAAACAGAATTGAACAAAACAGAGTCTTAGCCCCTTGTTTTGTTCCTGAGTTTAGTTTTTATGGCTTAGTGGTTCCTGGAAATGTCTGATTGAAAAGGGGCTTTAATAAAAAAGACTTTATATTTAACTGGGACTTAGATTTTGTGACTCATAAACATCTCTTCTATGCTCTGACTGTGCAGCCTTCTCTCTTCTAGAGACGTAGGTGAAGAGTGGTAAGTTTCTCATCTTTCATACTAGTACATCTCCAGATCACTCTTTGGCACAGAAATGGAATAAAAGCTGATATTTTACGGCATGAAACATGCAGTAAATTACTGTGCTTCCAGAAAACCAATGCATTAGAGGACACAGGGAGTTTTTAAGATCATATAAATGTACAGAAAGCTGCCAGGGGATGGGCACGGCTCCAAGATATTAAATGCAGACAAGAAGCTGAGCTCGTCCTGCAGGTCTTCAGAGTCTGGCTGGTAAACAGTAACACCCCCTCCTCTCCCACAGTCGGTTCTCACCAGTACAAGAGCAATAAACACCAAACCTCAGCATTCCTCTACACGGCTCTCTCTCTCTCTCTCTCTCAAACACACACACACACACACACACACACACACACAAACACACACAAGTTCATTTAGCTTCAAATCTGTCAACACGGGAGGTGTGTTTCCTTCTTCATCCTAAAACCGAGGCTTGTACTGTACTTAAATTAAACCGAGGATGATTGCATTAGTAGAATAGGATCAGCTTGGTTAAATTACAGTTTGAGCTGTGACTAACACACATTAAGTCTTTTCTACCTCCACACACACACACACACACACACACACACACACACACACACACACACACACACACACACACACAGACAGACAGACACATAGACACACACACACACACACACACTTGCTCCCACCCCTGATCACTCATCATTTCAGGATTACAGGAATATTTTAACTCTCTGTAGACTCACTCCTCATCTCTGGCTGCTGGTAATGTTGCTGATCCACAGCAGTTACTGAAACTTGCAGATGAACACACCTTGTGCTCACACACTTCATCTTCTCCTTGTATTCAAAACTAATAAAGGTGTGTGCGATTTGCATACAGCTGGATACATGAAAGCCGATGATATTTCGGTAACTTCCAACTCAACTGACCTGGATTTTCTTCTCCTTCATCAGTGTTTCACCCATTTTTTTTTTTTTTTTTTATAATCTGAATAAACACTGGCAAGTTCCTGCATTTTCAAATAAAAACCCAAAATAAATCAGCCTGCCATGACAGTATATTGAAGTACTTCTTCTCAGAACCTGCTCAGAGTAAGTCTTAGTTCCTGTTTTTCTGGTTCCTGAAAAGTCAATATTTTCAAGGTCACAAATTTATACCTGCTGCCACAAAGGTGACATTTCAAAGTCCCACATCACCTGAGGAAAATGACACCTTCAGTGTCTTTCCTCGAGGTGCCCTTTAGCAAAGTAAGAGAGCTCTAAACCTGCGCCAGTAGAGCTGCCTAAAGGTTTAATGCTCTTCAAACAGCCTGTGAAACATCCTCTCCTCCAAACCTTTCTGATGTTGGTTTTTACAAAACTGAAAATCTGACAAGAAAAACTACTTCACACAACAACCGACCAGGTGTGCAGAGTTTGAGCAGGATTTGAACAACCATTACTTTTCTTGTGTACAACTGATTACAACATCAGAAATGCCTTTGAGGAGACGGGGATTTATACTCAGGTGTGGGTATAGACAGTGCAGACAGTGCAAGCGCACCGGGGACCGTGCTGTATAGGGGCCCGTAGCGTGAGCGGGGCCCGCTCGATGGAGAATGGGCCTCTAACAGGAATGTGGTGAACGTGCTTCTGTTCCAACGGTTGCCTTTTTTTTTTTTCTTTTTTTCTTTTTTAAAGAGATCATTTGTGCAGATCCACCTTTGTCATGATGTCACAAAACTATAGGCTTACTCTACATATACTATAAAAACTATGAAGAAACTATTAAAAACGACTCAATCGAATTAATATTTTCTTATTTTTCTTTGGAATTCAAAACGTCGGTCTAAATAATAATAACTTAGGCTACTGTGTTAGATGTAAATTTTAAGAGAAGGCATACATGTATTTTTAACTTGGACATGTACTATTCAATTGTAACGTTAAGCTAAGTTGTAGGCTACTCGAAAAGAAATGTCTCTACCAGGTGGATAGTCAGCCTATGAATTATTGTGGTAAGCTAACTAATAGCCCAGTAGATGCTGGCTATTCCTAGCAGGCTTAACCAGTCAGAGCCAGAACCAGGCAGTTCAATTTCAGTCAGAACCTCATGTAGTGTTGGGCCCATCATACTAACTTACGCTACTGCTGTAGCTACGGCAGCTACCTGTGAAGACTTCAAGGTTGCACAGCAGGCTCTGGCATAGCTGAAGTATGCCTCCAAAAAAATTCAACTAAACTATATCTGTGGGCTACGGAGTTTATAGACATACCACGTGAGGGACAGCGAGGTCTGTGATTGGCTGGCTCTTCATGTTTTGACATTAAAAGAGTTAAAGAAGACGTTGTCTTCTTTTCAGTAACATTCATCTAGCAAAGCGTTTCCACTGTGATCACGCTGAATGAATGGAGGTAGACAAAGCGACTGCAGGGTGACAGTCTCCTGTTCGGTATGGAGACTCAGAGAACTAATGATTTGTTGCCTGGATGTATCTCCAGGAAGCACGACACGGCCTGGTCATATACAACACATTCGGTTAGTGTTAAAGTCAGGTGTATTTTCAATTGAAAATGACTTGATGAATGATTTTAGATTTTAATTCGACTTCATGGATTTCTTTTAGCATTCACTGTAGCATTAGAGATGTTAATAGTTATTTATCATTTTCACCCTTCACCCCCCCACCCACGCCACTACCTCTAATTCTAACACGGGTTTACTTAAAGTGTGAATGTGACGCTGAGTGTTACTAGAGAACAGAAAATGTGTTCATGCAACTTTCCCTGGAAAGTTAAAGGTTAAAAAAAGCTAAATAATAAATGCCTTGTGTGTGTGTGTGTGTGTGTATATGTGTGTGTGTGTGTGTGTGCGTGCGCGTGTGTGTGAATTCCTGAATTCCAGCGGGCCAGCAGAGCTCACAGGAACTGAGCCCACACAGACACAAACATCTGCCAGAAAAACCCATGCACACAGAGACAGAGTGCAGAGTCATTCAGTGCAGCACTCTGAGGTGTGTGTGTGCGTGTGTGAGTGCGTGTGTGTGCGTGTGTGAGTGTGTGTGTGCGTGCACACATGCAAAGGAAAAAACTGCATGTGCAAGTTGCAATTTCTGCACTGACATAGATGCTAAAAAAACACTCTTTTTTAGAAATGTTCCCATCATGCTTTGGACCTCAGCTCGGTGCAGACACTTTCCTCCAATAAAAATAGATTTAAACTAGTGAAGTTGTAGAAATTATGTACAAAATGTTTTAGTGTAGAATCATAAAATGAACATGATGACTGGAAACACTTCATGTCACATCTCCCCTTCATGCTGCTTATATTCCTCGCTTTTCCTCTTTACCCTTGTGTCACTTGATTAGTGGAGAAGAGGAGGAATGAGAAAACAAAGGAGGAAGATGAGGGAAAAGGAAACAAGCAGAAGAAGAGGAAGGGGGATGGAGAGGAGAGGATACAAGGAGAGGAAACAAGAAAAGGAGATACGTTGTGTGTGTGTGCGTGTGTGTGTGTGTTTGCGTGTGTGCGTGTGTGTGTGTTAAAGACATGCTGCAGAGCCACTTTTCCATCCTCTGCACATTTTCATTACATTCCCCAGTTGGGGGATGACATCACCTCAACCCGCACTGCTCTCCTCCTATCACAACACAAACGCGCACACACACACACTCACTAACCACACCCCACCCCACCCCATACATACACACACACACACACACACGCACACACTAATGGAGCATCACTGTCAGGAAAAGATCACTGCTGGGAGCTGCATTGATTAAAGACCCCCTCCTCACTACAATCAAACATCTTCTGAGCATCTGTTGCCATGGTCACAGGCTGATTGAAATCAATTAATGCCATTTGTATCTTACATTCTCTCAGTGTTATATTATTGTGGTTTCTTACAATATAAGTAAATATAAATGTTAGTTGTTTTGTGGTTAACAGGACACTGAGGCTGTTTTCAGTCACTGTGTTTTTCTTTTCACCAAATCTTTCTCTTCCGTCTCTTTTTCCCCTTTAAATCCTTCTTTTTAAGCCATATGAACAGCTACAGATCCAGCAGTAAAAAAAAATTTCTTTTTTGTTTTATTTTCATTTGCTACTCACAAAACCAAAAATCAACACTTCATTAAATAGGAGTGTTTCAGTCAAGTAACCAACAACTGACAATCTAAGAGGTGGAGAAAATACACTGATACGGGCCAACAGGTGAATTTCATCATCATTACTCATGAATCAAAATCTATTATTGTTTGGTAACAAAATCCCGAAAAATCCTCATTCACAATAAACACCTCAGAAATTATTGCAAATGGGTAGATAGAGTAAGTAACAAACAATTATACTATTATACTGGGCCACTATAGGACTAAGCAGAATAACCTGTAGAAAAGTTAGACGGAACTAAAACACAAACAATGAGCTAAAAGACAATAAAACACCACGTAGAGCTGGAACAGACCTTTAAAGCTGCAACGATTAGTCAATTAATCAATTAGTTGATCAACAGAGAATTATCTACGGCAAATATTTTGATTCTGAATTTATAATTATTGTAATTTTTCAAGCAAAAATGTCAAATATTCACAGTTTGCAGGGTCTAAAATTTACAGAGTTGATGCTTTTATTAGTTGTTTATAGTAAAGTGAAGATCTTATTCTTTACATCACCTTGGGCTGTGGAAAATGATAATAAACATGGTATAGAATAATAATAACTCATCATATAGACAAAGCAATTAATCAATGAATCGAGAAACTGATAATGAAAACAATCATTAGTTGCAGCCTCATTTCTTTTCTTTTCTTTTTCTCTTTTTTTGCACTTTTTTGTTATTTTGTTGATGATAAATAAACCTCTTTCAAACGATACAGGACAGTCATATCAGGTCAAAATGTCACTGCTGCTCTTTGTGTGCCAAAACTTCCATATCCTCAGATTAATATTAAAAGTCATGTGAATGCACTGTAATCATAGGATGATTTTCATACTTTCTTTATCAGCGTGTAAATGTGAGCGTTGTGCACTGCACATACAAAAGAGTGAGTTTCATGCTTCTCAAGATGCAGCTAACGAACCCCCGGAGACACAGATAACTCTATAAGTGATGAGCAGCGAGTCGTTATTGATCCGAGCCTGTGAGCAGAGAGAAAATGTCGACCTCCCTGCAGGGTGGTGGGGTGTGTCCTGACGTTCAGTCTGACCAACAGAAACTGAGCATGAGCCAAACAGACAGTCTCTTCCTGTCTGGGTGGTTCGCTTCTGTGAACTGAAACATCATGTGTCTGCTTCTGATAAAACGGATGAGGATAAATGTTGTGTCTACAAGAAAGTAGTGGTTAGCCAATAAGCAAAATGATGCTACTATTACAGTCAACACTGCAATTTTGAGAGAGGTGGAGATTAAGAGGTAGAGCATGATTTCTGAAACAGCACAGTCCAGTGCTTTTTTTTTTTATCAGAAAACAAAATGGCCTCATAGGGAAACTGTGATTCAAAGTCAGTATTTCAGACTTTGACAGTAAGTTTAATAATGACTTTTTGTTCAGATATAGGAAGAATAAAGCAGCTGAAGGAGATGTTGCGTGTTGTGTGAGTTCGTGTTTCAGCAGTTCTTGTCGGTTTGTGGCATCATAGGTGTATCAGCGATAGATCGGTTTAAAAAGAATTATCACAAAGACGACATTGAAACATCACGACTGATGTTCCTGTCAGAGATATTTATGCAGAAGAGCAGCCATGTCGCTAACAAGACTAAGACATTCACCTTCATTTAAATTGGCAGATTCATCTGTCAAATGAGGTGCAATCAGAGCTAAGAGACGCTGTGAGGCTACACTTAGGAACATATTGGACAAGACTTTTACCTGATGTTGGTGCTAGAGGGAGGGTTGAGGTTCACCCTGATGGATGCATGAATGTGTGTAATAAACCCTTTCTTCACCCTTTTTCATTTATCTTGTTGTTGAAAGGTGCTACACAAATTGCCTTCATCCTCGGGGGACTATGAGCTAAATTTCATTACAATCTAACCAATAGCTGTTAAGATATTTCAGTCTGAACCAAAGTAGTGAACTGATCAACATCATTCTGAAAGCACAAATGTGGCAATGTAAAAGTACAACCTTGAATAATGGTCAAAAACATGGGTGAGACTTTTAGCTTTACGAAAAGTACAATTTTCAAAACAAAATCTGAAAATTAAATCAAGCTTTTATATCAATTAAACCAAAACCTCCTGCTCTTCTCTCGCTGTTGCCATGTAGAATACAAGTGGATGCGAGTCTGAGCCGAGGACAAGCTCGGCATATGTTTCTCTCTTCCACAACCCGACTGAGGCCAACAGAAACACCCCAGAGTGTGTTTGCATTAAAGCAGCTTTGCTCAGTACAAGAGAGAGACGATCCGCCCGGAGCTTTGGCTCTCAAGGTGCGGTCAGCTGAGCGCCGTCCAGCAGAGTTACTGCTGAGGTACTACTGGACACCACAGGACTGTGGAAAATGAAAGAGTAGAATTTAATAAGGCGGCAGGAACAACAGACACGCTACAAGATAAACAGGCTTCAACATAAGTGAGGAAACCTGTGTCTGAAATGTCAATAGACCGACCACAGACGTGCCATCAGCTGTGCCTGTAACCACTGCGCAGATACCCAACATCAACAGTCCTACTTTCCAAACAACGCTACAAAAACCCATCTACCCTCACCAGGGTCACAGTGTCACTAATGGCTCCATCATCCTCATTGATCTTCCAGTTTCCACCTCTGTTTCCCGTTGGCCCTACGGTTCTGTGCTGGGATTAGCGTCTGCAGGACGACGATCAATATCAGCCTCTCTGTTTTGTGCATTAGACGTCCGCATTTTTCATTTAGAAATAATCAATCCTCAGATAAACTCTGATGTTGATTCCTGCCGCAGAGCTCCACGTGTCAAGTGGACGGGGGCAGGTTGGGCTAAATAAGCCGACATTATTGTAAGAAACTGAGATATTTCAGAACATACAGTAGTTACTTTATACTGCATTACTCACTCTGAGCTGTCCTGGTTATAAAAGGTCTGAGATGTAAAATGTCAGGACAAATTAAATGGCCGCAAAAGGATGCAATCCTCTTTTAACCCTTAATTTAAAACATCTTTTTTCCCTTCCTGCTACTTTCCAATCGTACCCAAAGGGGCTCAGGCTGAGTAATGCTTGTGGACTGACAGTTCCTCATGCATAATTTCTGCGCTGTAATGAATGGTAGGGCCGTGGCGTTTTGGGAAGATCAAAGCAAAGCAAATCTGGCCCTAATAATGGCCCTCACAGTGCTGGACCAGGAAGAAGCAAACATGTCACGACCGGCAGGATGCGCGCATGTGTTTGCACGGAAAACGGGATTACACTTTTTGATACAGATGCGGAATCTTGGCTCCTCGTTGTCCAGGCTGAACAGACTTTGCGAGAGAGCACAGTGTGGCAGGTAAAGTGATTGTTAACCCCCGAACACTCGGCCGCTTCCTCTCGGCAGGCCTGTCACTTCAGCTTCACGTCAGCGACCCGCCACGCCTTACATGCGGACAGGCAAAACAGGTCAGCACCTAATGCATGCAGTGGTGTGTGTGTTTGACTGTGAGTGCGTGCGTGCGTGCGTGTGTGTGTGTGTGTGTTTGAGCGTAAAAATACATAAAAGCAGTTGCAGTCATTGCGGACGGAGCCGAATGGCTTTGAGATGAAGAGGTCTGCAGCACTTCAGCAGAAGTGGCCTGAAACACGACACCGGTCACTGCGCAGCCCGAAAAAGGCAAAGACAAGCAAAACAAGGGTGCCACAAGAATTGCCAGTGGCTTGCTTTTCAAACAAGAGATGGTATTTGACAATCAGCAGAGGGGATGTCGAATTGCATGTCTGTGCCCACATTTCGGGCCCTGCCTTTGACAGTGGCTCTTAAAGTTTCGGCAAAAGCAGTGGAATCTGCAATGACACGCCGTCTGCTGGAGTCTGTTTTTCCTTACTGGCTTTCTCGGGCATTTATTCTCTTTGATCAATGTTTTAACCTTAAAAGGAGAAGACAGGCATTACTCATCTTTTTAATTTTAACAACAATTCCCCTTAAGAGACTAAACCAACACTGAATTTATCGAAAAAACAAGTAAAGCCTCAGTAGCCGCTGGTGGGGAACTCTACTTACTCGTTGGAGTTTATTCGTCTCAGCTCGTCAAAATAGCGAAGTGGTGTAAACATTGATTAAGAGAGAGAGAGAGAGATTGCTGCTCTGTTTCAGAGGGCAACCGCACCACTGCAACACAACAATCCTCCGCAGCCCAAAAAGAATCTTCCCATAGATCTCCATTATAGAAGAGACGTCTGTAAAACTGTTGAGAGGACGCCTTTAACCACAAATATTATTCTTTGTTATGAATTTTTGAGCCACGATGAAAATCTATTATATGTCATTATGACATTATCTCAACATCATAGACAAAACACGTAGAGAAAGCCCCTAAACCCTACCTAACCATAACCATAGAAGCCTCACCCTGACCAGACCTTTACCATGGTTTATTTGCCATAACCACGATCTTTCCTTAGCCCAAACCATATCGCACTTACAGAGTAACTATACTGAATGTGGTATTTACACGGTGGTCACATTGCCATCCCGTACCTAGCACAACTGTTTAGGTGGGCTTCACCACCGGCCACGAATGGCCGCACAATGTCAGCAGCAAAGGCTCTGGAAGGGGCGGGACTCATATCCTGGAAATCCCTTCAGCTAAAAAGGTTGTGTTCAAGGGCAGCCTGCAGCGTTGTGGAGCAGGACAACAACAGAACACTGGAGCACAGACCACTTAATGAATTGACTTTACTAACTACTAACTGTTTTAAATGTTATCTATAGTCTTGTTGTTTGATTGTTTGCTTTAATGTCTGCGACCAGGACTCACAGGAAAGCAGATTTGATACAGACTGGACTATCCTGGTGAACGAACAATGCAACGTGCAGATGTTCTTACAAACAGATCATTTTGAAAGTGTTGTTTTTGGCTTTGCAGAATCGTCCAATGTTAATGATCTGTAAACAGAAAATGACATCGGATAGACACAAAGCTCCTCTCAGAAATCACAACTACAGTCGCAGCATTGTTTCAGTGTAAATGGAGGAACATGTTACTCAACACACTTGTTACAACACTAGCAGGATATATTCAATGTTGGTTTTAGCCTTTTCAGAGTTATTGCTGATAAATGACAAAAAAGACACACTGGACACACTGTAAAGACCAGACATACAGTGCGTGAAGCCATGAAGCATTCAGAGGTACAGATGTGAAAGGGCAGGAAACAAAAGATGAACAAGACAAGAGGCTCCAGGGTGGACTCCTGTCACAGTGAGTCATGAGACCGACCGTGGCAACGCGGGTGTCAAGAAGTGGCATCATTCAAGTGACGGGAAGAGGAACCGTCATGTCCTCCACAGTCAGCAGAGACAGATGGAGTAAGGGCAAAGATTGAGGTCTGAGATCCTCAAGGTCGACCCGCAGTCAAAAACATCCGGTACATTCAAAGAACATTTTATTAAGATGGATATGCAGAGCAGCATGGGAGGAGAGAGGTATGAATAACTATCAGTTTCTGTATTTACACTAGTACAGTAAAATTAGTCCTATTTAAAAAGGATGAAATAAGCTTGGAGTCATGCAAAAATCTGAGGTCACTGGACAAAAATAAGAAGAATGTGCACCGACCAGATGTCTGAGCTCTGACAAGCTCTGTTTACAGGCTTGTAAACACTTCACCCGAACGCCGAGACGGAGAAGATCTCAGCCTTGACCTCTGACTCGCAGCAGCTCTCTACACAAGGTGACTACGACGTTGGACCGGGTCCTGTGGCCACTTCTCCCACAACGTTGCAAAGAAAGATGTTTCATTAAGGAGAAAGTGATTACTGTACGTGGTTAAGTGGTACTAGAGTTTCCGAGAAATGTCCGTTTGACATTTTGATTTGTTCTCTGAGGAAAAGCCTGTATTGTTTGCCTCGGCCCCACCTATTGTGTGTACCAGACCGTGTGTTTCAGCAAATTCAACCAGGCTGGACACAATAACAATACAAGGGCTTTGCTTCTGTACATTCATTGGCAGCCACTCACATCATCTTGCTCCCTGTTTTTCCACTCTCCAGAGAGAGAGAGAGAGAGAGAGAGACAGAGAGAGAGAGAGAGAGAGAGAGAGAGAGAAAGAGAGAGAGTAGACGTTGATCTCGGTTCTCAGTTTCCATGTAACCGCATCAGCGAAGCACCCACCCACCCTGAGATCCAAAAGGAAATGAGTCTCCAATTAGCTGAAGAGAAAGATGTTTCAAGGTCCTCTTTTTGTTCTGGTGAGAGATGACACGATAAAGAGGAGGCGGCGGGGGGTGTGGTGGGGGGGGGGTGGGGTGGGGCGAACACGGCACTTTCACTTCCACCTCAGAGTTTTCAGGCACAGAGCTCCTGTGTTGTGTGTGCCTCCTCCACATGAATCATTTCCTGTGATGGTCACTTTAAATACGCAGGGCAGCAAAAGATTAGCACATCCTCTTCTTATACTTCAGTTTCTGGACTTTCGCAAAGCCTACTGCCAGGGGGATATTGAATCACAAGAAACCTGAGAGTATGAACATGCAGGACGGCCTACATTACCCATAAGCCTTGTTGTCTCTGCTTCTGCACAGCTCAGAGCAGATCAGACAGACTGGGGAGGGGGAAAATCTGAGAGCTGAGGCTGCAGTGCAGCGGCAGGTAATGACGGGGCTCTGCAGGCTGCACAGCTGGTTCAACCCTTCATTAGAACACATGGGCCTCGGACCAAATGAGACTACCTTTGAAAAGAAAGATAAACTGAAGTGGTACTGAGTACTCGTACCATCACTAGTATAAAGCCCAAAGATATTCAGTTTACTATGATAAAAAACTAAAAGCAGAAAATCTTCATATTTGAGAGGCTGAAAGCCACTTTGGGGCAATTTTGCTTTAAAAATGACTTAAACGGTTAATCAGTTATCAAAATAGTTATTCAATCGACTAATCACTGCAGCTCTAATTCAGACCACAAACAGCCCTATGTGAAAACAAAGCAAGGAGGCGTTTTGGTGGGACATCTTGTTTACGGCACTGTGAGCAAGATGAAAATACCAGCCAGGAAATCCAGTTTGAGTAAGAGACACAGGAGTCCGGAGGCTAATCGTCTTATCACCCACCACAACACTGCACAGTGAATGTATTTATAAATCTACGAGACACCTTTGGGAAAGTTATCACTGCCACAACATCATCTTTCACAGCGATGATTGTCAGATAAACAGTGAAAAAGAAAAACGCAGCTAATATTACAACATAATGTTCCAGGGATGTGAGCCTGTATTTGAATGCAAACGCAGCAACATGCCACACGATGCAACAAAGGCCCCTGGCTGGAATCAAACCAGGGATATTGATATGAGTCTTAAAATCTACTTTACCAAGATGCTCCAACCTGGCATTTTTTTTTTTTTTCTCCAAAGGCCTCTGCATCTGCATCCCGCTGAGTGCTGTCATCTGTCTGAACACAGCCTCACTCCCCAACAGAGTGACTGGTGATGACTAAAAAGTGAAAAACTGAAACTCCCCACTGCTCACTGTAGAGAGGTCTACAGCTGGGTTGGCAAACACTGCAGATTTACTGAAAATCTCCCTTATTATTCACATTTGTTACTCTGCGTTTCCACTTTTTTTTTACTTAGCCTGGGACAAAGGGCGTCGTGTTTCCAAAAGGCCCACGCTGGTGTGAGTGTACATGTCTCTTTGGGAGACGACAAACCACTAAAAAAACAGACAAACGGTAGAAACTGACTGAACTGTGAGACTCTGAGTTAATTCTATAACAAATATGTCCTGAACAGCTACATTTCAGAGCTACACGGCTGAAGCCAGTGGCTGAACGTGGAGCTGATGGCGATTCTCATCTTCTCTTTTCGGCCAAGTGATTACGTTATTAAGTGAAGACCTCTGGCTGTGAACGCTCCACTGAATCCTATCATTGAAAAAATGGGTGACGCGCTAAGAGACGGCTGCAGAGACGGCTGCAGAGACGGGGCTCAGTTCTGACCCTGGAGGCTGAGAGGGGAAGACAAAAGGTTTTTTTTTGGTGAGGATGAGTCCAAATAGGGTCATAAATCAAGCTCTTACCTCAACGAGATCAGCAGCAGTGGTTACAGTTACTCACTCAACCCCCGAACAACCTCATGCACAGAAATGAACTTTTACATGATTGTATTTACAGAGTTTAAGAGATTCATTGATTGAACATTATTTTGCTTGAAGGCCCAGTCTCATGTATTTTGGGTCCAAGTTGAGTTTCCCCAAATCATTTCTTTTTACTTGTATTTTGTTATTAGTTGATGCTCACAGAGGCCATTTACAAGTTTAAGGGGATCACATTGTTCCCAATATCTCTGCCAAGGAGTTTATGTTTTCACAGGAGTCTGTGTGTTGGTTTTATTTGTTTGTCAGCAGGATTACGCAAAAAGAACTGAATCAATTTGCTCCAAACTTGGTGGAGTAATGGGGCACAGGCCAGGGACAAACACATTATATTTTGGTGTGAATCCAGTTAAGGGGGCAGATCCAGGTATCACTTTTCTAAATATTGCAAGATAGAGAATTTTTTGACATTTTTGTTTCTCAGGAAATACTGTCTGGATTTTGATATAAAAATCAGTCCAACAAAAGAGACAGCTGAGGACATTCACTGTTCATAACCGTAGCTTAACTACAGCTGCATTATTTTTACCCTGTTAACTGTTACATGGGTTCATTTAAAGTTAAAGTGATGTGTATCATAGACATTGAAATTTGGGTTTAAAAAACAAAAACCTGAAATTACTGTGTCTCTTCCTCACATTTGAGTTTGAAGCATTTAATACACAATATTCTGAAATGAGAAAATAAAAAAAATAATGTCAATTTAAGAACAGAGCTGTGGGATTATTAGGGCCGAGTATCAAACTTCAATACCTTTTCAGTACTTAATGAAGACGGTCAAGTACCAAAAGCTAACAGGGAAAACTCAGTTCTTCTGCAGCTGCTTGATGCCTGGCAGCCTCCTGCTGTCACCGTCATTTCTCCTCGCCAAGAAATAGCGTGGCGCATAATCACCCGCAAAACCACAACTTTGTCGGTTTTACACTTGAGTTTTGAGTTTTCGTGCGGATTAAACAAACAAAATATGATGTGTTTGTTAGTGAACTTTAAAGGTGATGGTAGGAAGCTTTTTTTTTTTTAACTTTTAGACAGACCAGTCTTAAGCTAAGCTAAGCTAACATGCTACAGCTGCAGCTTAATGTTTACCATGCAGACATGAAAGTGGTAAACCCTCTTGACAAGAAAATGAACAAGCATCTCTCCTAAAATGTCAAACTATTGCTTTAACATTTGAGAGGAAAAGCTATTTTTATTAAGTGAAAGTTAAAAGCTAAAAGCTAAAAGCTAAAGCAGCCTATCAAATTTGCACTAATATAAAAAAAACAATACACAGCCCCTAAATATTCTCATTTACTGAGCCACAGAAACCCTTCAAAAACATCTCAATATGCTTTCCCTGAAACCAGACGCCTGGCCCGAATGATTATCCCTGGTCCTGAGGTTACCATGGCAACAGCCCTGGCTCAGTCACCCTCTCTGCCCTCCCAGTCCAATCCTGTACAGATTAGATATGACCATCGTACAGAGGAACTGAATCCTCTGCGGATTATGTTACAGAAACAGAGAGTGTGACAAACTCCTGACCATACGCTCTCCACTCAGACTCCAGACTTGAAGCTAACCCCCCCCAAACAACTCAGAGGGTGTTTTTAAAACCCTCATGTCGCCTGCAGACTAAATGCAGGCTAAATGAATAAATGTTTTCTCTCAGCTAGCAAAAAAGAAAAGAAAGAAGAAGCGGTGGCCAAGGCCAAAGGGAAGAGGGATAGCAGTGTCAAATTCCACATTTGTGTTTTCCAAATCTCGCCGGATGATGTCAGAGACGCTCAAATACACATTTAATGCAGTAATGAGGCTTCGTGGCCGATAGCTATTTCTGATTGGGACGTTAACATTTAGACGCATCACATTCATGGTGACATTTTAAAGCGAGAAGCTTTGCAGACACGACGGAGGGTCCGTGTGCACCATCAGCCACCAGTCTGCTTGCTTCACAGAGGCCCTGAGGGAAGACATGAGCTCTGTACGAGTGGGTGTATGTGTGTGTGTTTGTGTGTGTGTTTGTGTGTGTGTGTGTGTGTGTGTGTGTGTGTGTGTGTGTGTGTGTGTGTGTCTGTCTGTGTGTGTGTGTGTGTGTGTGTGTGTTTGTAGAGATATCAATGACGTGTATTAGGTACACTCCATTTAGTTCCAAGAATGCAGCCATTAGGCCAAACGCAGCTCCCACAAGGATGAGCCTCAGGGCACATTTCATAAAACAGGGTGTTTACCAAAGGTACACACACACACACACACACAAGCATCATCATCATCATAATCATCATCCTCTTCATGGACAAGTAATGAAGAATAATGTCATCTCAGGCATTATCATGAAATCATACACCCACCCACCCACACACATACAGAGACACACACACACACACACACACACACACACACACACACACACACACACACACACAGCTATATTCTGTGAATTTTCACACACATGACCACACAGAGATGAATAATACAAAGGACATGTGTGTGAATCCGCTCTGGGGGCAGGAGAGATGAACACACCCTCATCAATAAATCACGTATGGGAGGGATGGGGTAATAGAGAGGAAGCCTGCCTCACCGTGAGGGCGCGCACAGTGAGCCGGGATGCTTGGCTCATGTAAAACATGCTGCGTAAACAGCAAGGTACAGAACGTAGAGGGCAGTGAGGTGAAGGAGGAAATCTACCGTGAGTACATGTGATCAGAAATGCAATGAAAGCATGAGATAATGTGTTATTCCACTCCAGCATTATATTCGTGTTTTTACCGCTGTGAACTGAGACAGACTGAGGCAACAACTGCATTAACTTCAGTATTTGCTGGTAGTCTGACATCATTACCTGAGCGGGTTTATTTACTGCACCAACCACAAGGTTTGAGTGACAAATAGAGATGGAGCTCTCTCTCCACTTCCTTTAACGATCGACCACAAACTCTTACTGCGTCCTACACACACACACACGCACACACAGTTATAAAAAACAAAGAGAAATACAGCCACAGAGTACATCACGACGCGCGGCAGCAACAACTGCTGATGAAAATGGGATGAAACTTCAAATCAACTACAGACATGTGATCACATTTAGTTTTTTGGTTCATGCTTTTTGCCCTGTAACACAAGCTCCTGGAAATATCAAATAAAATATAAAGATTAAGGTCAAAAGTTCCTGTACTGCCATCCATCCATCCATCCATCCATCCATCCATCCATCCATCCATCCATCCATCCATCCATCCATCCATCCTAAACCTCTAGTCCTGTTCAGGGTCAGAGTTTGCACTGGATGAGAGGAACAGGATAGATTATCTACCTGCACAGATAAAGCAGCATGAATCAAACACACAATTAAGCTTAAAATAAGTAAGCTACATTTTTTTTGTTGCATATTTTTTCCCTGTTGATTTGATTTATCGATTAATTAACTAATTGTTTCTGCTCTGGTACCATTACACCCATTATATAAACAGCCACACATATGCAAAGCGGCTCAGCGATGTGTGGATAAATCATCTGACTTCCACTGAGGAAACGCTGCAAGGAATCAACCGTTTTATAAGAGTCCAGATGAGGCTGAATAAACGACTGTATACACACAACAGCTACAGTAACACACACGCACGTCACGTCTCTACGGCCTTCTGCAAATGTCGTGCTGAAAAGAAAAAAAAAAACACTACATTCAAAGTACTAAGGCTATTCGCAAAAACAACGAAAAGAAGACTAGATTCTGCCTAGTGTCAGCCGGTTTCAGCTCCTCCTCTCTGTGCTCACATATACAGCATTTTAATACTATATAATACAGGGACTGACACACGACCCCTTAAGCCTACGTGGAAACTTCACTGAATTTCCAAGCTGCTCCTCTGCTGCTGCTAAAATCCTGATTTTGTAACCACAAACAGCCGTAAAACCCAGACCTCACACTTGCAGGGCAATACTGGTGAGTCTCTTCTGTAGAAAGTAGCTAAGGTGCTTTTTTTTAAAGTCCCTACAGGGGTCTGAAAAGTTGGTAAATCTAGCAACTAGTCAGTCAGTCAGTCAGTCAGTCAGCAACAGACCTGTTTATATGATGGCCCCTCTGTTGCTCAATAAATCACATTCTATAATAATATTCTTTTATTATTATCATAATATTTATCAATCATATGACGACCATTTTTAATATTATTATTATTGTTTGTTACTATTTAGACATTTCATTATTGTTGTGACCCAAACATTTTCCATCCTTGTCAAAGCCCACTACTCTCTGTCTATGTTTCATTGTTAATGTTGTTGCTTACACACATTTTTTATCATTTACTGGCTATTTCTGTCAAAATCTTTCATTTCTTTACTGGATCCAATTAATTTGTTGGTGGAACGACCCAGTTTCCCCACATGGATCATTAACATTTCATCTTACACACAGACGTCCAACACATTGCTGGCAAGGCTAAATCACAGCACAGAATTGGCAACACACACACACACACACACACACAGACGTCTTGAAAACAAAAGGCACATCTAATCACACACACACACACACACACACACACACACACACACACACACACACACACACACACACACAGAGTCCACAAGGAGATCTAGACATGCAGCACAGACGCTGTCTCCCCTCCCCCTCTCTCCCCTCCCTCTTTCCTCCATCCAGCCACCAAATCCACTTAGAGGCCAGTGTGTGACTCTCTGATTGTTTTCTCTCGGGCGGCAGCTGCTCTGTCTCGACCACCTAATCAACTGTCAGTCAGGCGGAGATGAACTGAAGAGGTGGGAGATTTAAATTTCCTTCAATAGTGAACAGATCCAGGCTCTCTGGAGCTTTCATTTTTAAACACAAGTGTAACGAACACAGAATTTTAAGTAAGCAGCCATTGAATTTTGAAATGATAAATGTCTCGTTATTTCTTTACATTTTTTCCTTGGTAGCGCTACTTCAGTCTTCACACAACCTTGACAAATCTTACATTGTTTGAAAGCTCTACGTCTCCTGATTCTATCTGTGCAGAGCATTTCAGGATCTGAATTGGTTCAGACTTGTTGCTACAGCTCCAAAAGGGTTTTCTACTACAGGCCTCATATTCCCTGTTTTTACACCAAAACAAATATTTGAGGCAAAAAAAATTCTTGTCTGTGCCTCTGTAACATTGGTTGTATTTGGTTGTGAAATTCAAGGAGTGACCTTTAAAAGGAAACCAGAGTCATGACTGTAGTCCAAAGGGCTGAAGAACAGTAACCTTTTTATTTTGTGTCTGGCAGGTTGAAGATCTAGAAACTGCTTTATTTTAAATCCACACAGTGTATTTGGGTTGAAACAGTTATATTTAACCTAATCAGTAATGCTTAAGACCTTATATGACCTTGTGTTTTCCTGCACACAGGGAGTGGCGAGTGTGGTTTAGTAATGATACGTCAGGGTTTTACAAACAGACTGGACCTATGTTTTACATTTTGTTGAGTTGTGTACTTATATTTTCTCAAATGTTTACATATTGTGCTTTTGAAAGGCCGTGATGGAGCCTGACGCAACACACGCACATTTACATACTGAACATTAAAATAAATAAATCCAGTATACACAAACCAGTATTACAATCCTGCGAGTTAAGTGAGTCAGCTGAAATTTTACAGCCAACAAGTTTGAGAATCTACTAACTGTCTATCAAGAACAAACTAAGCTGTTTCAGCTTCTCTAAAGACAGGATCTGTTTCTGTGCCTTGTTTTGTATCACTGTACTTAAACACAACAAGACGGGGCAGAATAGCAGACTCATCATGAGAATAATCATTTGTTGCAGCTCTACCTGCAATGAATACTATCCTCTGTATTAGGGCTGCATAATATGCATAATATAATCGTAATATGGCCAAGTGCAGTATCCATATCGCAGGAGCTGCAGTTTTTTTTTTTTTTATAAAGGTAAAATGTGTCACAACATTGTTGTGCGTTGTTAGGAAACAAGAGATGCTACAGAGATGCCACGGCCTGCAATCAAAAACGATGATCAAAATGGTTTTCAATTCATTTTGAAAAACAACTCTTCTATTAATTGACTAATTGTTGCAGCTCTACACCTGATTTACCTGCACAGCCATCAAGACAGCAGAGAGACAACAGAGTCATTAATGACACGCACAAGGTATCATAAAACATCAGTGAAATTAATGCAGGAAGATGACATCTAATCTCTGAGGAGGCATGAATGTGGACATAAGTTATTAGTTTGTGTGTGTGTGTGTGTGTGTGTGTTGAGAGTGTGTCAAGACTCAAAGACCTTTCATTCACACCCATGTAGGCACAGCGGGGTGAGCTTTCACACCCTTCTCAGAGTAAATTAAACCCAACTGTGCTCACCTTGACCTAAGCTTTTTAACACACACACACAGATGCACACACACACACACACACACACACACACACACACACACACACACACACACACACACACACACACACACACACACACACACAGTCTTATCACTGTCACCGATCCACCCTCACCCCCGTTTGTACATACACTCTCTGGTGAGACTTTTCAGCGCCGTGACAACAGCCAACCACATCACGACCACTCAGAAACCACAAGCCAATCAACCGCCTCCCTTCGTTCGTCTCCGGCCAATGAGAGCGGTCCGTCTGCATCTCGTTTTACATGAGCAGCTTTCATTATTGTTCCAGATGAGACTGTAGCGCTGCTGCTGCTGCTGCTGCTGCTGCTGCTTGGCTCTCATTATTCTACCAAAGAGCTTCTGCTGCCTCAGAGGAAACGGAGCTTTTCATTAACAACACAGCTGTGAAGACGACTGACTCCCTGCTGGATCCGCACACAGTACACTTCCTCAAAAATGATTAACTGAAGCTCCTTATTCATCATCTATATGTCCACTGTCATGTACAGGCTGAACTGTCCCTTTAATCTCAATTTATTATCATTTTCCTTGTTCCATGTTGCGTGTTGGGTAAATATCTTGTAGCTCAAGTCTATATTTTATTATATTTCAATACATAAAGGCGCCCATTTGTTTCCATTAAGGCTTACACTTATGATTATTTTCATTACTGACTGATCTACCGGCATTTTTGCAAACAAAATATTTTAATTAATTAAGATCATAGCTTTCTGACTGATTGATTAATCGATTAACAGGTTTAATTTCAGCTCTAGTTTTTATTATTTTGACTTGATGACACTTAATAAATCCACAATATATTGAACTATCCAAATATTTCAAAAGGTATTATCGCTACTGAGGCCAAATTAAAAGATTTTCATATTACAGTAATTTATTCTTCCTTTCTTTCCAGCCTTCACTTACAGATCAATAAGAGAAAAACAACACTGACAACATCACATTTCTTAAGGCAAATATGAAGAAAACTATAAAACAGCAGCTGAGCTTGTGCCTCTTTTTTTATTAGATTTTACTGAATCTGGTGTAAAAAGAAGTAAATGAAGACTCTCTCTTACCTGCTGCTGCGTCTGAGTTCATAAACAAAGCAGAGACACGTCTCTGAAGCTCATCAGCACTGACCCTTATTGTTTCCAACTAGCTGCTTATTTTAGTGCAAGTGAGCGAGTCTGGCTCCTATAGCAACTGCTGCCTGTCAGGGAAGGTTGAAGAGGTATGTGTGGGCCATGAATGAATGAATGGATGAATGAATGATTGATCTGGAGTAGAGAAAAAGAGTAATAAGGGCTGAGCTTTGAACTCCAGCTGATTGCTTCATTAACATACTTATGATGATGATGATGATGATGATGGTGATGAAAACAGGAGAGAAGCAGCCAGAAGAAAGGCGGCGGTGAAAACACAGCTGCTGCAGGTCTTTGTTGTGGTGGTGTGTGTTTAAGGAGCAAAACAAGACAGAAATCAGCTGATAAGGATCCTAACAGAGGCTGACTGTCTTCTGAGCTGCAACTAACAATTATTTTTATTATCAATGAATCTGTTGATTATTTTATAAAACACTTAATTGATTTACTAACTTAAAAAATTTTAATATAAAAATCTCCATCAAAAGGAAAGGTCTTCAAACCACCAGAGGAAAGAGGGAACAAATGTCCAGTGTTTTTGATTAAAAAATATCTGCAGTAATACATTTAATATCATATTGTTGGCAATGATTTTTGATGATCAACTAATTGATTAATCAACTAATCATTTCTGCTCTAAATTGCATAACATATAAAGATAATGAAAACAGGAAGGAGGAGCCTCAAAAACAGACAGATATTAATGGTTATTTATGGTGTGGTGTTTGTGGAGCCCAACAAAACAGAAAGCAGCTAATGAGGATCCTAATAGGGTTTAAGGAACAATGCTGACAGGTGCTGAGCTGCAACTAACAATTATTATTATTATTATATATGAATCTGTAGATTTACATTAGTTCAAATTAACTGATTTATGATTTAGTCTATACAATCTCAGAAAATGGTAAAAAAATAAATAAATAAAATGGTCATGATTGATCATAATTACTCAAAGGAAAATATTACATCATCATCTGTTTTGTCCAACCAACAGACCCAAACCCAAAGATCTTCAATGTCCTATCATCTCAAAAGAGAAAAAATACAGCAAACCCTCATATCTGAGACGCTAGAAACAGATTTATTAACATAATGAGGAAGTGATGGGAACATGGCTTCTGTGAATGTGTTCAGTGTTCAGAGCTGAAACTATTGGTCCATCTAGAAAAAAAATGACCTTTTGTCACATTTAAAACTAGACTGAATGTCTTTCCAGCAATTTGAAGTTGACGATTTTAATTTCCTGAATTTTTTAACGATAATTTTTCACTATTTTATGACCATTTATAAAACACATGAATCATCAATTAATTGAGAAAATAATGGGCAGATAAATCGATTATGAGAATAATTGTTAGCTGCAGCTGTACAAGTGTTTATGGAACAAACAGCTGATGAGGGAACTAATAGAGAACAAAGAACAATGGTGACTGTGTGATGTGACATATGACTCCATGTTAAACAAAAGGTTTTAATCACATGCGCACGAGGGAGAAAATCTGTCAGTTCCTACACATTTAACTAAGATCTGATAATAGATTTGAGTGATGGCTGTTTACGTTTTATTCAAATAGCTCTCACCCAGAGGAAACTTTAACTGAACTGGGATCAGTGTTTTTCTACAGGGATCAATCTCCACTAAAACTCTCTGCTCTACACATGACAACACAGTGGAGGGCAAAGACAAGAGAAGAAATCTGCAAAGTCTGAACCTGCACCGTTTGATATTCACTAAATGTGACTTTGAGCCACTGAACCACCTCCTCCTACCTGCTATATCTGTATTGTGGCGTCCCAGTTTAGACCTGAGCAAGTAGGACAGACTGCAGGACAGAGCAACTTTCAGACAACCTTGGCAGGATGACTAAGCTTTTAAGACCAAAGAGAGAAAATAGAGAAACATGGAGAAAGAGATGGAAAGAAGATGTGCAAGACAACGTGAACAAAAAGAAAAGGAAGATGACAGGTGAGCTACAGAGCTGGATATTTGCTGATTTTTCCAGTACAGGTGTCAGGACTATATTTGATATGGTTTACTTCTAGCTAAGGTGCAACTAATGATTGTTTTCATCATTGATTAATCATTTGGATCTGTAATTCACCAGAGAACAGCGAAATATACCTGTCACAGTTCTCCAGAGCCCGAAGAGATGCCATCAAATGTCTTTGACAATGACGTTGTTTTGTCCGACCAGCCGTCAAAAACCCAAAGATATTCGGCTTACTCTCATGTAAGACCAAGAAAATCAGAAAACTCCAACATTCAAGAACCTGGCAACATCAAATTTTTCACAGTTTTGCATGAAAAATGAAAAATCAAAGTAGTTCAGAGGAATAATTTTGAATAAAATCTTTCTTTAGTCGGCTAATCACTGCAGCTCTATTATGAACTGTTGTTCTTCCTTTAAAAGCCGCACAAGAGATCTGCAGATATAAAATTATATACAAAAACATTATGGAGCATCAGAAGCGGATCATATGGCTGCTAAATCCCGGGTTCGATTCTCGTCAGGGACCTTTGTTGCACATCATAACCTCCTCTCACTCTCTCCCTCACACACTTCCTGTCTCTAATCCTACTGTGACTTTCAGAATAAGACAAAATTGACAATTTTATGACTAATATCTGATCAGGGAATATTTTAACAACACTTGAAAATGCATGCGTTGCCTTTGAAACTTGCCAATTTTTTATACTCAACACTACAGGCACATTTTGGGTCAGTTCACAGAAGCTGTTGATGTTTCAAACACGCCTGCACTGACAGACGAACACATGTGTTAAAGCAGAAGTGTGGAGGACAGTAATACACAGAGATCAGACTTCATTTGGTGCTTCATCAAACTGAGTGTGCCACACCCAAGTCCTCTGGTCGCAGACTGCTTTGTTCTGGCTCTGGCCACCACTGCCTCTCTCTCCGTCTCTCTCACACACATACACACGCACGCACACAGACACACACACACACACACACACACACACACACACACACACACACACACACAAACTGCCAACAGCATATTGCAACAAAGCCGTGGCAGACAGTAGGTCACATGCTTGTCTTGCCTGTCTGTCGTACAGTGCATATATTCAAATTCCTCTCGCGTGTGTTTCTGCCGCCAGCGCCCTTCAGCAGGGCGTCATTTGGCTACGACTCCCAGCCCGCAGCCAGCCCACGGTTACTGAATCCAGACGCTGGATCGCAAACTAACTGACAGCGCAGACGGCACAAATATGAGACAAGCACCTATTAAAAGACAGTAATTCAGCTCTCAGGGAAGTGGCACGAGCGCTGAATAACGCAGCCTCCTGAGTCTGCAGGCACCCTGTCAAATATGTTTAACGACTGAACCACAGACATAAAGTGAGATGTGACATTACCGGCTGCCTCTGAACCCCAAAATGACACGGTGCTAATTGCAGAGGGGCGAGAGTTTTTCTTACTACTGATTAACCCTCTCAGGAGTTTTTTTTTGTTTTTTTTCACAGGGGGAGTCTGGCCGGCTTCAGGCGAGAGCGGCTGGCTGAGCTAGATCTGTCAATCTGAGAAACAGCTCCATCAATCTGCTGCCAACACAGGGAGACAAACAATGCGAGCGCCCGCATCAGCAACAGAGCTAAAAAATCAGACGCAGAGCTAATACTGACCACCTGAGCTGAACTCGCTTGGAGCGGATGTTCAAGCATTCAGGCGACGTCTCTGAATGTTTTCCATCATGTTTTACCCCGCTTCCTAACCAACACAAATGACAGCTGACTGCAGCATCACAACATCTCACATCGGAATAACTAGGAATTTTATATTCTTCAGTACTCGTGCATCACATCCTCTCAGCCTCCTGCCATTGTTTTCCGTGGGCTCCTCAAACCGACGTCCAGCTGCAACAGCGGTGGTTTGGCTTCTAGCTGCACTCAGCTGCTCGACTCACAGTCTAAACACAATACAAAGCAGCTTCACAGGCTGTTAAACACAATGATTAATGTGATATTTTATTGATCGCTGCGGGGAAATTCTGCTCTGTAAACCTCTGACTGCAGGGTCAGATGTAGCACGGCGACCTCGAGGCTTTTAGGGATTCAGAGAACTGATCAAAGACACTTCAGCAGGGCAGATGACTGCTGGCTTAGTACTTGGACTGAGGTCATGTGGATCATGTGGATGGGCTCTCTGAACACTAAACCACCCAGAAGTGGACAAGGAAAGGGAGATAAACTGGCAAGGCGTCAAGGGAAATTCCAATTTCATACAGTTTGGGTCTTTTTTTTTTGTCCTTTTGGATATCATTCATATCTGTTATGATAGTTTTGCACTCACAAAGTTAATTACCAAGATCTGGGAAATCACCAACATCATTAAAAAGACGTCAGACAGAAGTATTCAGACGATCATAGAGGTTTTAAATCAACCTGCTTGGTTTATATGGAACAGAAAACAAAGTTTAAAATTATGACCCAAACTGTTCATCAACAATTCTCTGAGCAACTTCCTGGTTGAACTTTGATCTGCTGTACTTTCCTTAGTTGTGACTATGCACTAATTTTGGTACTACCTCCAAATAAAGTGGTTTGTTAATCTTGCTGCTTGTTAAAAACCCGTCTGCTTGTCTGACCTTCTTTTTAGAGATGCTGCACCACTTCCACATACAGTAGAGCAGAGGGGCTTTCTCACAGAGACAAACCCACAGGCAGTCGTCACCTGACTCTTCTCAGTTGTCGCCATCAAGTTTTTTGAGGCGTCTATTGGCTCATTGTTTTGGTTTCCTTTACTGTTTTGGTTCACCACTCTCATCAGTGCTGTTGCCAGATGCAGCTGCTTTCAGCAAAAAAAAAAAATGCACCAAATAAAAAAATTTAAAAAAAAAACACTGTACACTACCTGCTCAGCACCAAACAGCAGACACTATTAGTGACTAGGTAGAAAACATAGTGGAGCATTTATCAGCTAGATCAGATATTTCCCTCAGGAGTTGGTGTAGACCAAAGACAGAGGAGAGGATACTGGACCAGCATGTATCTGACCAGAAACACAACTGTAAACTAGTGCTAAAGTTGCTCTGTATCTGCTAGGTGTGTAAATTGACAGCTGTTTGCTAACAAGTTTGTGCACTAGCTTAAAAGATGGAGATATGTCAATGTTTATAGTGTTTTTCTGCTGCCTCAAAAGAAATCAGTTAACGCAGATTTAGTTTAACGTAAAGTTGACAGTCAAACACAACTAAAACTCATTTGAAATGACAAGTACAAGTACAAGTACAAGTACATACAGTACTGTATCCAACCATACAGAGCTGTTGCACAAACCCTCAGCTGCACATTTTAACACTTATAAGAAACCAACACATATAAGAACTTTATATCTTCCGCCAGTGGGTAGAAGTTGCAGCTCTCATGCAGAAAATGAGGTGTATCTGATGCTGCTCACAGACCTGGACGTGATTCCTGACGTCCATGATCATAAATATGGGTCACAAACATGCAATGCCACCAGAAGTTATGGGCCATTCCTGGCTTTGCAGCCACACTGCTTATCCTTTTAGGATGGCAGGAGCCGGTCTCAACTGACAGTGGGCGAGGGCGGGGTACAACCAGGACTCACATTCACACCTACGGGTAATTTAGAGTCACCAAATAACCTACATGTCTTTGGACTGTGGGAGGAAGCTGGAAGAAACCCACGCAGGCACGAGGAGAGCATGCAAACTCCACACAGAAAGGACCGCAGCGGGACGGCAGATTCAAACCCAGAACCTTCTCGCTGTGAGGTGACAGTGCTAACCACTGTACTACCATGCCACGGCCCAGAAAACATCACAGGGGGAAAATTGAGAGGAGGGTCAACTTTATGTAAATATTCTCAGGTACAGTGCGAGCGATAGCAGGATGAGAGGAGAGTGAGTTTGCGATCATGTTGATTCCTGCAGAAACAGAAGCGCAGAGTTGTTCACTACTACACTCCACTGCGAGAAGGAACTTCAACCTTTTCTGACTTGAATCAAAATGGAGGAAAAGCTGATGGTCGCGGTTCTCTACAATGTGCCGTTAATGAGTTAACACGCATAAAAAAGAAGAACAATGGGTCGCTGACATTTCTGGTGTGTCGCAGAGTATGTAAATTACGTGCTCAACACAACACACCCAGAGGTACAGATTCATGAGAGGCCAGATAAGACTTTGTGTGAACACACAGTTTGTTAAAAGATCTCATGTTCTCATAATGGATAGAAATGATGGAGAAAGATACAAAATTTAGATCCACATTGTAATAAATCCCAATTTTCTTTTCACATCCCGCAGACACACAACACACAGAAGCTAGTAGAGACATACAGTATAAAGAGTAGAGTCATAGTCCTAATCTGCAGAGAGGGCCTGACTGTCCACTGCTCTATTTGAAAGGAATCCTTCAACATGTATTAATGCCCGCGCTGCTACTCTTAATCATCCCTGTTCCCTGTCAAACTCTCTCTCCATCTGTAACCAGCCGTGCGGGACGGAGGAGAGCGTGGCGATGCTGCTGGCTGCTCTTTGCCCGAGGCCGTGCCAGGGGACTGATCCATGGCCTCACCAGCTGCTGCCTGTTGCGACAAACACAATCAAGCGCTCCAATTCTCCGTGTCAAAGTAACTTCAGCAACTAAAACCGAGACACGTTTTTTTTGCACAAGGAGAATACTCCTTAAATGGTGTTTACGCCTAAAGCGGTGACAGCCATAGTACG
This sequence comes from Seriola dumerili, assembly GCF_002260705.1. Classification (NCBI taxonomy): domain Eukaryota; kingdom Metazoa; phylum Chordata; class Actinopteri; order Carangiformes; family Carangidae; genus Seriola; species Seriola dumerili. The sequence goes on along the minus strand of NW_019174497.1, from coordinate 6,264,216 downwards.
AGGTTAAATGAATTATACAAAGAGATGTGCGAAAAAATAATAGATGCAAGAAATTCACTGTGGGCTCGGCTTTGAACAGCTGGAAGAATAACAAACAGCAGCGCGCTGCTAAGAATCAAGCCATGTTGGAATCAAAAGGACTTCTGCTATCATGCTAACAATCTGCGCCAGTGACACGTATTGTACTGCAGCAACTCCTTTGAAGAAGATTGTGGAAAAAGAGATTTTAATATCGTCGGACAGCTGCACGAGAGAGAGGTAGGATTCCTCGCCGGCTGTCTTTTTAGTTTTGGACATCATTTCTTTGAGTGTTATTCTCTTAAGAGTATGTGAAATGGAACGAGGAGAATGTGTTTATGAATTAACCTCCACTATGGATGAAGGCTTTACAAGCAGAAAACGTGCCTCAGCGATTCTCCAAAGATCAGCCTCGTCTAATTCAGACGAAGCTGATCAGTACGGTGGGCTTCACTTAAAACGCTTTAAGACTCTGTCCGTCAGCATCAACACAAATCACTTTCAGTCTTCACATGTCACATGAGTGTCACAGAGGTCAGCAGGTCACCGGGCGGCCTCAACTGGCAGCGTCAACAGCAGAAGTGTGTCAGCGGTTACATTTCCACGGAGTGATCCAACTGACTGTTGATACTCAGAAAGCATGCACAATCTTTTACAGATGTTAAAAGGCATGTTTTGTTTTTAGCACAGCTGTGTGCGAGCGTGTTTGTTAGGAGCAAATCCAAATCTAACTTGGAAAATGTGACCAGCTGCGGCCAAATAGAAGTGAACACTGTTCATACATGATATGTCAAAAAGCTGCCAGGGGTGTATTTAGCATTTCTGGGGTATAGTAACATGAAATACCATGTCATTTCAAGATACTATCCTATGCAGCTGTTAAAGTATAGGGCTGGTGTTGTCAAATATGTCAACAAACTAAAACAAACAATGTGTTGGTCCATGTCTCAGTTCTGTCTGATTTCAGGTTCGAATTCGACTCCCTTTCCTGCATGTCATTTCCTCTCTCTCTTCAAACCTTCCCGTCTCTCGCACCGTCCCTATTGTAATAAAGCCGAAGATGGTTAAAAAAAAAATGACACAATACGGAATACAATACAAAACACAGAATACGTGTAACATCCCAGATTAATAATATAAGGGTGAACTTCATTTAAATTAATAAAAGAAAAAACAAATAAAACTTTCTGCTGCCGCTCCACCGCGGAGACGCTTTGTTTTTCTTACTCTCACCGACAAAAGCCAATGACAACAATGGAAACCTGACTACTTCACTGTAGTATCTTCTCAAGTCTCCTCTGGTCTGTGTCAGGACAAAGACACCCCCCACCCCACCCCACCCCCCACCCCCACACACACACACACACACCATTACCACCACTACCACCATTGTAAAAGGCTCTATAAATACACCTGGTTAGAGATGCATATAGCTGCACTGACATGGTATGCGTAACATCGACCTCATCCGGGTATTGTCTTACATGAAGCCTTGAGCGCTGCAGCAGCAGGTCTGAACGTGATTTGACTGCTGGAGCGAGGACGCTGGGATCCAGTGGCAACCAGCACCGCACAACAAAACCATTTCTCTTAAAGCCGCCAGTTGAAAACAGAAATGCAGGTCAGTGGGCTTTCAAATGATTTCAGTGGTTTACAGTAGACGGGCTCTGTAGCTCCGCCCTAAATCTGCTGATGAGCTTATAGCCATGATCTAATTCAGACATCATCATCATCATCATCATCAGAGCCTGTAGATTACAATAAATCTGTAGGAAATGACTGTATGTCAGTGAATGTGAAACAAGGTCAGATATGAGATCATACAGGCCAGTTGTTTTTCTCTTAAAGAAAGAAAGAGGGGGTAAGCTAAGTTAAGCCGCGTCAGCTGTGATTCTACAGTTTGACTGTTCGATTTTCTCATTCAGAGATAAGTATCAGTATGCCGGCCGGCTTTATGTTTTCCAGTAACATGATGAGGTAAATGTTGTTAAATAATGTGTCTGGCAAGTTGCAAAACGTGTCAGACAACACACGCCGTGCAAAACCCCCCCCCCCGGTCTCTGAAAGTCAAAGTCCTGCAGTTTGAACCATCTTCCTGTATTTCAAAAAAAAAAAAACTCTGAACATAACGTTACATTTGTCACAACAATGTAACTGGGAGAACTATTTAGTACGACACATCTTCAATGTGAAATACATTTACATCATTTCCACGCTCCTGTTAATCCTTGAAATGTCAATTTCCCATCTAATCCCAGTAGAGAGGCGCCATACTAGAATGCAGCATTGTTTCTCCTCTTGACTAGCTGTGTTCATAAATACTGAATGAACAGCTGACAGCAGACCTGTCACACAGTGTTTGGAAAATGGGACCTAGTGCTTAAGACGGACACCCGGTGATGTTGAGAGGGCAGCTACTGTACAGCAGGAGAGATGCTGAGGAAACTGCCCACTCTGTGAGAGTCTTCAAACAGATTTAGACAAAAAAAAAAAAAAGATTAGAGGCTTTTATTCTACATGAATTATTAAAAGGATTGTTATTCCAGTTTCCTCGCCTTTGACTGTGTATGTGATTACTGTTGTGAGGTTTATATTGACTGTGGCTGTGTAGAAAAAGTCACTGTGTGGATGGTCTTTTTCCGCCGTGACGTCTTCATCTGTCACGTTTCAAATCGAGGCACTTCTGAGCCGCTCCGCTGCGTCGCTGGGTATATTCACTGGGCAGCTGGAGCTGTCAAAGCAATGTTTTCAGACGTGCTCTCAAGGGCTTTGCCACTTACGTAATAAGTGAATGAAATGTTAATGTCAGCAAAGTTGACATCGCAATAAAGGGAATTCTGCTCTGACTTGAAGCGGCAGCGGGGGAGTCAGAGGAGTCGACTGCAGATCACCTACAGGAGGTGAGAGGAACTCGTCTGTCCTGGCATTTCAAAATAATGCGCTTGTAACGACTTTATCTCTTCCCCTCTGTGGCATTTCATGTAAAGTGCCACAAGCCGGCAGAGACTCGTCACATGCACGCACAGCTCCTCCTTCTGTGGCTCAACACAAGCACTTCAGAGCCGCAAGAGGAGGAGGAGGAGGAGGAGGAGGAGGAGGAGGAGGAGGAGGAGGGTGGGTCTCCACTTGAAGCTTTTGGTCTCGTGGACAGAGACCTTGGGGGCACTGGTGGTCTGGTCTGATCTGACTGAGGCCATGTGGGCCTGTTTTAACATGTCAGCTGGATTGAAACAACCTCATTTAGGCTCCAGCTGAAACTTGAGTAACAAACCCACTTTGTTTGTTGCTGTTTTTTTAGCTCTGAGCTGAGTGACGGTGTCAAATTCACAATAAGGCTGCAACAAACAATTGATTTCTTTATCAATTTATCTGCCAATTATTTTCTGGATTATTCAATGAATATTTTTGTTTAGAAAATGCCGGAAAATAATAAAAAACGCCCTAGATGACATCTTCAAATGTCTTGTTTTGTCAAAACCAACAGTCCCAAACCTACAGATATTTAATTTAACATCATTTATGATAAAGAAATGAAAACAAGCTACACGTCTGAGAAGCTGGAGTCAGCGGATCTTTGGTATTTTTTCTTAAAAAAAATGACAAAAATAGTTGCAGATTGAATCTCTCTTGCTGAAATAATCAATTAATTGTTGCAGCTCTAATTCACATAAAGGTGCCAAATGTATAGATCAGGGTAAGTGCTTTTACTCCATCATTACATCTTCCTCTTAATCTTGCTGCTGGATTTTCAGGCTATGTGGTGGAATCTTGAAATGCTCTGCATATTAAATATAGCTGCTATGTTTACCACCTCTTCATTTGTAGAAGACACTTTATTAAAATCTTGGCAAGAGCTGCAACTGACAATTATTTTCATCATCAATTAATCTGTTGATTATGTCTCAATAAATCAATTAACTGTTAGAAATATCCAGGCTGACATTTTCAAATTACTTGTTTTGTCCAACTAACAGTCTACAACCTCAGTAAATGTCACACAAGACTAAGAAAACCACCAAATATTACTATTTGAGAAGCTGAAACCAAAGGATTTTTACTTAAAATGAATCGCAGATTGTTTTTCTGTCAGTCAACTAACTGAGTAATCGACCATTGTTTCAGCTCTAAGCTGGACTATGTAAAGTCATTGCAGCTGCACATTTCCCCTTTTAGCAACAGGGCTTCCATTCTCTGTGACTGGTCAACAGGATGTCATATACAGTATTTCATTTACACCAGTACACCAAACTATACTGAGCCTCATCCTTAGCACTGTGGATATATGGCTGACTCGAGGTGCAAGGCAGCTGACCATCCCTCTGTCCAGCTGTGAAAAGCCTCGGCCATGCCCCATAAGGCAGCAGCGGCAGCGGCAGCAGCAGCGGCAGCAGCAGCGGCAGCAGTCTGATGTAAGCAGCCTCACCGCCTCACACATGACGGAAAATGTCACAGGCGTCCGTCACAGCTCTCAGCACCGTGCAGGAGGTGGAGTACATGACACAAAAGCACAAAGCCCTGCAGCCTTTACACCGCCAGCATCACAACGATTCACCCAGAGCTCCAACCTTCCTCTGCGACAATGAGCCCAGGCATCTCTGCTCTGGATGGATCGAGCTCTACAGTAGCCCATCCATTTATACCAGTGCGTCACGTTTACCGCTGCTGCTGCTGCTGCTGCTGCTGCACTGACTACACAGACACACACTGCAGTCCAGATGTGGCGTCCAGCATACACCGGGCAACATCTGTAACCGCACATTTACGCATTATGTAAGAAAACAGTGTGACATTTATCCTAGGCGGCGGCAGCGGCAGGGGTGGCGTTGGAGGGGTGATGTTAGGAGGAGGGGGAGAGAGGGGGGGGAAGGAGGGGAGCCTGGAGCCCTGGGTGCGTACAGGGCTGCTGCTGGAAGGTGTTATGGTCATTTCTCTGCAGATAATAGGCTACATGTAGCGTGAAGGATGATATGAAATGTGAATGGGGAGCAGGAGGCTGCAGCTGATGTACTGACAGACAGCGAGCGACCCGCAGGACGGAGGTTTGACATTCCTGCTCCGTGTTACTGACAGCTAAACCTGAAAACTGCGTGCACTTGTAGAGAGGGAAAGAGCTTACCTCCTCCACTGTGTCTCCAGTCCGCTGCTCCGTTAACCTTCCCCGCTATAAACCCTCTTTTTTTTCTGACGAGGAAGAGCAGGCAAGCCGCGCGCCTCCTGTCCGAAAAACTCAGGCTGATTTCACCGCAGAGCAAAACGCTGCCGTGCGTAACAGTCCGCACCACGTATCCGGCTCCTCAGATCTCCAAATCTGCTGTAGATATGATCCAGTTTTTTTTTTCTGTTTCCCTTCCCTCTCTCTCTCTCTCTCTGCCGTAGTCCTGAGAGCTTCTGTTGTGAGTCCTCCCGTCACGTCGCCCTCCTCCCACAGCTCCTCTCTGCACCGCTCTCCCTCTCTCTCTCTCTCTCCTTTTTCTTCTCGCCTACAATCGGCTGCAAGTCGTACCGTGCGTGCACTCGCGCTGCGCGTCCACGTAGGCTATATGGGCCTTGGAGTGTTATGGGTGGGTGGGATTTGGGAGGAATCTCCTGTTGAATAACAGTAATTGTTTTCGAGTGAGGAATGTGGCAATTAAATCTGAATTTCATTTCAGGTTTGATAACAGGCAGTGTCACTCAGCACATGACTGACATGAGCGTGGGGTGTGGCCAAAAGTGTGGACACCCACCGCCGCCACACCACACACACACACACACACACACACACACACACACACACACACACACACACACACACACACACACACACACAAAGATGCATGTACCTGAATCACCTTAATATTCCTCTTGTTACATGATTTAAAGTGAATCTGTGAGGTTTACCGGTTCATTTCTTTCCTGGCATTCGCCTTTATGTTTCCAATTATGGAACTGCTTCTTGAATGGAGATATGTAAATTAATTTTATTAAAAAAATATTTTAAAAGTCACTAATATTCGTCATATATAACAATACTACAGACCCAATAATAAGCTACTTGTTTTAATAAAGACAATAACAGTGTCCCACTTAAAACTGGGGCACAAACATGCTACAAAAACTAAACATGTTTTCATGTTTACCTTTTAATTCACTTCATTTATGTGTTTGTTGTTGCTCAACATGTCCTCCATATGATATAGAACATTAGATTCATTTCTCCAGTGCCACCATGAGGTGGAATGAATTATATCAACAATTGTCAGATGGATTGACATGAAGTTTTTTGACAATATTCATGGTCCCAGGAGAATGATTCTAACTTTCGTGATGCCTTGACTCTTCATCTTGTGCCATAATCAGGTCAAAGTGACAGTTCAATCCAGAACTTCAGGGTTTATCATCAAATTTGACTGTCAGCTGAAAACAGCATCAGTCATTTCAGCATATGATCAAAAATGACATAAAGTATGTTTACTCTCAAATGACAGAGCCCTCTAGTGGCCGCAGTAATTATGCCTTCTGCCTGACAGGAGGATGGATGTGACACCAGGCAGCTGTGAGGCAGCTCCCAAACCATAAACAGGTAGTTATTATCGTAACTATGGACATGCCCATGTTGGGCAGTAACACATTACTGAGCAACAGTAATGCAATTACTGTTTACAGTAACAAGCAGTGTAAGGGATTAGTAATTAAAATTCAGTAATTGTATTAAAGTTACTAATCTCTTATATACTATGTGTCATTCTGGAGAGTGTGAACAAATGAAATATGTTTAATTTGGAAGGAAATACCTGCATAACATTCCCATCAGCCTCAGCTGTCCTTTGAGCCTCATGGTAATAAGCAAATGTTAGCATGCTAACAGTCACTCTGAACTTTTTCTGTATTAAATCAGACCACAACCTTTACCCAAACTTAACCAAGAGCTGAGTGTCTAAACATAACTCTAAAGAAGTGTTGTCATTACAAATGGATTTCATTGCTGCTGATACACACTGTGTTTGTTATATTTGATGGTGGTGTCATGTTGCTGAGGCACCTGTATTCCTGTATCAGTGCTTTGTTTTTCTTTAAGCATATGTGTCAAAGAATGTATATCACCTCTGAATACTTGTAATGTAATTGGGGGGGATTCAAAACGAGCATTTAAATGGTCATGTATGGAGTTTTGATTTATGATAGATAACAAGTGGGTCTTTGAAGCTGATTTTGTTTTTGTTGTATGAAAGATGGAGGATTTCTGTGACTCAATTATAAGAATGAGTAACAGGTTTTTTTCCTCTTTCAAACATGTGTTGACAACAAACTCCCCGTGAGTCATTACTCCCCTCACACAACACACCTCCCTGTCAAAATGGATTTGTCAGTTGAAAGGTCAGTGTCACTTCACTTTTGTTATCACCATGGGGGTGTACAGTGAAATCCAACTCTTTTTGAGGTGTATAGAAATAACACACACACTGAATCTTCGGTGAATCTAATTAGAGAAGATTTAGCAGCAGATCTCAGATAAACTGCCCCAGGGCTGCTTACTCTTGACAGACAATACCTCTGCTGGCAGGGGATTGACATGCTTTACCTTCGAGTGTGTGCGAGGGAAGAAAATAGATCGCACACACTCCTGTGGCGGGTTTGAAAACATCCCACCTGTTTTTCATGGGATCGGTTTCCAGCCTGGTGACATATTTACCAGCCAGACATTTTGAAAAGGAAATCCTCCCTTCGGCCCTGAAAGCTGGAATCCAACTCCGTGTCGAGGGGCCCTTGGCGAGCACATTCAGGCCAGCATCGGTGTCCAAAGTGACACGAGCTTCACATAAAATAACAGAGACAGTAGCTGAGGGCAGAGGGTGGGCTGATGGAAACAATAGAATAGAAAGGTTGAAATGTTTGGGGAGCATAACCAGGAGGCCAGCACGAATCTTCTGTCAACCAGAAAACTGAGATCGGATGAGAGAAAAATAGTATCCTCAAAAACAGAGACAGCAGTAACAAAGGCGCCTCTTGGTATTTTAGGGGGGCATTTAGACATCTTTTACTGTAAAACAAGAGTCCATGTCCAAAAATTGCTGTATTTATTTGTAAGTTCATCCAGGGTAAAATAATAATTAAATAGAACTAAGGAACTGAGCAAGAAATCAGAAGAAATTATATTCAGACATAAGTACATAGAGTTTCCATGAATAGGCGCTTTTGATGTTTCTATACAATTGTTAACTAGAGAAAATTCATTTTTAGTGCATTTGGGATTTAGTGAACCAACATTTATGTATAGGCTATTGTATTTTGTTATGACGGTGATGACATTGTGAAATATAAATTCAATATATTTGTTTTTCATGATGACTCCTAACTGGACAGATCTGAAAGATAATAGATCTATATTTATGGAATTGGGCTTCAGTCGATCATAAAAGGAGTTCCATAAGTTCAGGATTGTGTCACATAAACATAAAACAGCTGCTCTGTTGTTTCTACATTTAACGTCTGTCTGCAGAGGTGAAACTACAATGGTGCGTCGCTTTAAATGTTGTGGCGGCAGGGAATTGTGGGACGGCATTTTCAGGTCCAGTGTTTCCTAAGCTAAAGGAGATAAGATAGCAAGCACTGAAGCTACTTTCCTTATCATTTCGAGAAATCCACCAGCTCTTATCACGGCTGCCGCTTAGATACGTCTGGGTCATTTCACTCAGTTAAGCAAACTCAACATTTTCATTCACTTTTTAAGCAAAAAAGACTTTTCGACCACATCCCTTGACTAAGTCTTGGCAATAAAATGAATAAGCACATCTAAAATGTCAAACTGTTATTTTAATTAAAATAAAGTATTTTATCCTCATTGTATGGAGATCCCAAAGTACTCAATATTACTATATTTTTAACTAAATAATATTAATATATTATGAAATTAATAATTATATGAATAAATACAAATAAAATATGTAATCTAACCATGAAACTGTGAAATAATCCAATAAACTGAGAAAACACAGCCTTGATTTAAGATGTGAATTCCTCCTGCTTCTTTTCACAATACCAGAGTTTGTTTCAAGTGGGTTTTTTTTATATAATTGTAGCAGTTTTTATTTCAAAATTAGCTTTTTACAAAATCTGTTCATGGCCCAATGTACCTCTAAAATCATGTCCTCAGTATTTTTTCCCGGGCTTTGAGGGGTTAAGCAACCTTGGGGGTGCATATTTTGGGCAGATTCCTTTGTATTCAAAAATGATTCCTTTTAGGCCAAAGACATAAAAGAATAAAGGGATAAATAAAGGAGTCAGTATTTTTCCACCACTATTTAATTTCAATATTAAAGTAAATAATAGATAATCGCCATCGTATTTCAAAATGCCACTTTCATCATTAAGTCAACACCAGCATGACACAGCTCATTTATGTGATTTATTGTTGCTTTGGTATTAATAAGCGAACAGACACTCAACGTGTCTCCATACTATACTTGTGCCATTTCAAAATTAAAGTTGTAAGAGCCTGAAACTGCTTAGCTCCCTAACGAACGTGGCATAAATGGCATTAACCAGCTCTCTCTGGTGAGCAGGATCTCACCTGAGATGACATGATGATGTCTGATACCTGTCTCGGTTTCCGGCCATGATTGCTCATGACATGCCACCATTTCAAAATCCACTGCTCGTGTCACAGTTTCCAAATTATCCCTGGCGACGTAACGCTGTGCAGACTGTGTGACTCATGAAACCAAGAACAAAAATAGAAACTAGTTAAAAGAGTAGATTCACTTGGCGCAGCCTTCATCTGATATTTTCACGGTGGGAAATAACACACGGATAAACTGACGCTCACCTGGATTCAGAACACTGCATTAAGTTAATGACCCATTAACACTGGTCAGACTGTATAGGACTAATCCGTAGCAGCAGAGAAAAAGAAAACTCCCGACTGAAAAGAAAAGACTTGCTTCAAAGTCATGACTCAGGCTTGTAAACAACATTTCATCTTGATGTTCACCAATCCCCGTAATAGTTCCCATTTTTTTCATGCACCTCTTTGAAAGCTGTAAAGATTTCCAACCCCTCTGATGCAAACATCTTTTTAGTCAGTAGTTTTCTATTTCTCTGCTGCTACAGATTAGCCCTATACAGAATTACCAGTGTATAATGGGTCATGAACTTTATCCTTTTACCTGTGTGTTATTTCCGACACTGACACGAAAATATCAGGTGAAGGCTGAAGCAAATCTACTTTGCTTGTTGTTTACTTGGTTCTATGAGTAACACAGTCTGCACGGTGTCACACCTCCAGACATAATGAAGAAACTGTGGCACAAACAACTCAAGAACACGAACGTTTATGTTGACACATGTCTTTCATTAGTCATTGCTGTAATAAAATGAAAGTTAAGCTTGATCATAAAATCCAGAGCAAAACAGGCTTCCTCTTCCTCGACCTGTCTGCTATGTAAAAGATCAATTCAAAGACTCCCTCCGATGAAAATCAAGTTTTTAACATTGGTTGTTTCTTATATAATACAAGACATATCAGGGGCAAAATAATCAGTCAACACCATGACTGAGTATTTCCACCTTGAATTGCAGTGAACCAATGACACTGTGTCAGCTACTGCCGGTTACAAGCTAACAAACAACATAAACAAATAAAAGATGCTAACTACGCTAACTGTTCTGATCCGTCTGCTAGTCTCTGGTTCTGGTCTGAACTGACTCCTCATGAGTCTGGCTCTGACTGAGGCTCAAACATGTGGCTGAGTCTCTCTGATGTTTCCTCCTCTAACTGTCTTAATGCTCTCTGCTCTTTCACCTGACCACCTGGAGCAAGCAGGTGGTGGGCGGGGCACAAGGCCTGATCCAGATTCCTCAACGAGGAAGTAAGAGTAGAGGAGTTTCCAGCCCAAGTTTTCTTTTTTTTCACCTTTTATGTGGGAAAACCACGTTAAACAAAACATTAATCCTAGCAGAGTATTTTTTACATAGCTTAAAACATGTCTGGAGGGGAACTTTAACCTACAAAATATGTGTATATACTGACCTTTGACAGAGGGCTGATGGAAGGTATTGAGCCACTCATTACTTTTACTTTGGAGCTGCTCTTGGTAGCTAAACACATGTGAAAGTGAGATGTTACAGAGAGAGTTTGACAGTCTGACTGTGTGTGTGTAAATGTTTGGTTTCTCTGTGGATCCGTGCCATCATCCTCAGGGTGATTGGTGGCTGGCCATCCCGGCCTCCTATATTTCATCTGGGTGCTGGGCACCTTCTGCCACTGCATTGAGTTTTATAGGGGCCAATAAAAATCCCTTTGGAGCAGGCCTACAGCACTGGCAGCTAAATAATGATTACAACAACATAAGCTTTAGTGATACCAAACAATTAGAGGGCAGAGGAGATTGGATAGTTCACATCCATCACTCAGCTATAAGCCTGTATGTCAAAACAATGTGGCTATTTGCTAAAGGAGATTATTCCTGAGAAGAAATACAATATATGTTTTGGGTTCAGCTCAAATGTTAGAAATTACAGTCTGGAGTGGGAACAATGTGAAACCTGTGTCAGAGGCCCTAAAAAGATAAATACACTGGATGAGATATAAACCCTGTCCAGGAGGATCTGTGAGCCAGCTCCCCAGCTCCCCAGCAGACACCAGGGCCAGCAAAACAAATCAAAACACAGTGTAGTCCTCGTCTCTGAATAAACAGTGCGGTGTTACGGGTTGTTTATTGAGGTGTTGCAGCTGCAGCTCTCTACTTTCCTGCGCCAATCCTCAGAGAACAATGTGAGGATGTGATTATTTTTGATAATCTCAAGGTAAGCTGCCAGGCTTTGGCAACCCTGGGCTGTATTACTGAGAGGAAAACCTCAAACAAGAAACAAAGAGTTCTGCTCTACAATGCCCCAGTGCTGTACAATCATTATAAACCACTGCCTGAATCTCATCATGTGATTTCTCTGAAGTATATTCTCCATTTTGTAGAATTAATCACAAGTAATTCACCTTTGACCAAACTATTTCACCTCAAGATCCATTTAGCATCTGTTTCTGGAGTTTTCGATCCTATGACTGACTTGGCTAACGACAGGGATGAGTGTCTATGTGTCATTACTGAATCATGACTTGTGCTAGGTTTCATTTTGGAAAAAAAAAGGAAGATGAATAAGTTTTGGAAAACAAGTTTTCAGTTTCAGTTGCAACTCCTTAATATTACCAACAGAAAAACTTGAACCAACACTAGATTGAACCAAAGGTTAGTAAGAAAATAAAGAAAAGAATCTGCTAAAAGCTCCACATTTGTGTAGCAGCAATAACATTACGGTAAAAATAAACAGAGGAATGACTAAGAAAATCCAAGGACAGAGACTGAGCACACTGTCTCATTGAAAAGCAACAACACACATACTGCCACCAGCTGACCAAGGGGGTGAGAGGTCATAGATCAGAGGTCAGCTACAGAGCAGCACCCCCAAAGAGAAACTCTACAGAGCTGATTTACAGCACTGACCACAAATCAAGGTGGCTCAGCAGCTTTAAGGACTTCTGCACTAAAGCAGATTCATCACACTGTTTTAAAAACCCATTCCCAAGCACACTGCAATTAATCCCACAGAAGGCATGGCAAAGTAAATGGGCCTCATCTTTTCCACTTATTCAAGGCTAGGGGGCCCCCTGGTGGTCAAAATGGTTTAACACATAAATACGTAACCTGCTCCCTCCACTAACAAAGGGACTGAGTTATTTTTAAAAAGTAGACAGTAGAAACCAATCAAAACCCAAACATAAGTCACTGGTTCTAAATTGAAATACTTGTTTTACCTGAGTTATCGTAAGCCATCCTGGTTCCTTCCACCTGAGACTGAGGGGGGCGTTCTGTAGGCTGTCGGTCAAGGGGGACCCATGAGATTCAGTGCACCCTAAAGTAAGACAGCAGACAAAATGGTATCATCACTGCTTGGTTTCACAACCACCACACACACAATAAGGACTTAGATACACTGTTCATTTTACATAACTATGTACCTGCTATACCTTATTGTCACAGTATCAGGAGCTATAAATACATAACCTACAACAACCCAGTAGAATGAATGGTTAATAAGTTAGAAGCTTAGAATCTGTTGAAAGTCCATTAGCCTGAAGAGCCTTGTCAATATGTGTGATCTTGGTCAATTGTGATCTAGGGAGAAGTTTGCCTCAAAGTCTTTCTGGAAGAAAGCATAGGTCAAACATAATACTTTCACCCAGCAGACTGGGGTTCATGTCCCGGTTTACTTTTGGGAATTTGTTAACTTAGTCTTTTTCTTTATATTTACTTTCAGTTTTCATTCGCAGATTGGTTAGCTTTAGGCACCAAACGTACTTGATTTTAATAACGTTGCCTTTCTGGCAGAAAACCGTCTTCAACTTGATATTAAAGAACTTTTATTTTTTGTAATAGGACTGAGAGAGAGAGAGAGAGAGAGAGAGAGAGAGAGAGGGAGGGAGAGCGAGAACATTAGCTAGCTAGCTAACTAACATTACTAACATTCGCTAATTAAGTTAGCTAGACAATAAGACGACATTAAAACTTTTGTGGTGCGATGGGACCGTTCATTTAAGTTAAGTGGATGGGACACAAGAACTTGACTATATGCCATCGATTCCCACATTACAAGCGAAAGGTATCAATGGCAATTAACTAACTTTAACTAGCTAGCTAGCTAGTTTGTGCGTTTCAAGCTGCTAAATAGTTCTAGCATAGACAGACCGAACCTACTTGCCAAACTGTGTCAAATTCTTAAAGTGCATTAATATAGAACGAAAACTAGAAGTATGTTTATACTTTGGCCACATACCTGGTGTCTACCTGTAACTCATCACAATGACTGAATCACACTGAGGGTGTTCACACCGTCCTGCGGCGGAGGGAGGGTAGAGGGCATCACCTGAGACCACCAATCCCCTGACCTGATATTTTGATATTTTGATTTTGATTTTTTTATATATACATATATATTCACTTGCAGCCAGGACAGGATGTGCGAAAACAGGACTTTATGCATTTATTTGGAAAGAAAAAAAACTTTCTCTTCGATGTTCAGGCCTGTCTATGCTCAATTCCCCATGGAGGTCTATCTATGCACGTGTTAGATTTTCCTAGTGAATGAAAGACCTAAACAGTAAAGTGTGATGGTGGAGGATTTTTCACAATCTAGTAACCCAAAGTAGGTTTTCATTAATGGCTTATAAATAATCTATACAGCATCAGTTAAAAAATTAAACCATTCATTTCAGTTTATAAAACCCTTTTTAACATTTTCTTTTGTTCGATTTACATTATATTTTAAGTCTGTTTGATGTTGTATTTATGGTAGTCATGCTCTCCGCTATCCTATCATGAACTCCTGTTTTTTAGATGCCTGTTTCAAGGGAGCAGGGACGATTACTGCAACCTGCCTCTGTTTGGCGCTACAAAGCACTGTACGCCAAAACAGCCAGAAACGACAATAATTTTCAGCACGCTATGTCACTTGTTGTTCCCATATATGTGCATCTTTTTTTTTTAACTTACTGGCTTGCACATAACAGTCACAGCCTATGTATATTTATTTATGAATGCTCAGATTTCTTGTCTTTGTTTTATCTGTTGAACATTATTATAAATATTAGCCACTAGAAACCATTCAAATTCTTTGTAAGCACAAACATACTTGGCTAATTAAGCTGAATCATATTTTAAACTTTTGTTTTCAAAAAAGAAAAATAAATAAATAAATACCATGATAAATATATAAACAAAGAGGCGCGTCTCGATGACGTCGCCGCCTTCGTTTTGTTGTGTCATCATTACGCGCCCCACAGAAAGCTCTTTAAGCGGTAAGTTTTCTATTTTTACGAACTATAACGTTATATTTCTCTCTTATTTAACGTTTATTTCTTCTTTCTTGGCGCGTATTTGATGTATTTAGAAAGAGACTATTTGTTAGCTGAGTGTGGAGGCGTCAGGCTCAGCGGTGGCGAAATTTTTTGTTGATTCATCTCCATTTGTGTTTAGTTATGTAAAGAATTACTCTTAACTAACGTAAACCCAAACAACCAAAGAGGATAATAATAATTATGATGATGATAAAGGAGTTTAATTCTAACCTTAGCCGTTAGTTATCTGTTGGACACGATCTTATGTCTTTATTGAGTCTCTTTCACTTTCACTGACACATCCAGTCGCAAGTGACCAAGCAGATCTGTGGTTTTCATTTCGCATATTTAAGATCTTTTACTGATGTAAAAATGAAAACACCACAGTGAAGAAATCCTTTGTTACAAGTAGAAGTCATGCATTCAAAATATACTTATAGGGAAGTACAAAAGTTTTAGCTATATTTTACGCAACAAGTATACCTAACGTGCTCACTATGCACAATGGCCCATTTCAGAGTAATGTATATTATTTTATTGGATTATACAGTGAGTTGTCAGATTATTAGGTACACTTGGCTAAAACTAATGCAACAGGCCTCCAGTAAATCCTCCTTCATTATGGTTATAATGTTGAGTTTTTGTTTAAACTGTTTTAGAGAGATTATACAAAGAGATGTTGCTGTTATTTAGCCTATCCTCATGGATATAAAAGTGGATGGACGAAATAATAAGAACACCTGTCAGCTGATTACAGTCCAACAGCACTGCAAAAACTAAACACTATATGCATGAAGGAGAATTTATTGCAGGACTGTGTTGGTTTTAGTTCGGTGTTCCTAATAATGTGTACATCAGTTAACTGTTGCAGCTAACAGAGGTGAAGCTAATACATCATAAGTTATTCAATTTTTATTTTTTATATATTTAATATATATTTGTTAAGTGGAGTAAAATGTACATTATTTTTTGCCTGCCGTTAACAATGATTTTCATCATCAGTTATCTGCAGATGATTTTCTCAATTAATCAGTCAGTAGTTTGGACTATAAAATGTCAGAAAATGCCACAAGGGGAAGTCTTCAAATGTCCTCTGTTTGCCCAAAATCCTCCTTACACTAGAGGAACAAGCCTGTTTTTGACATATTTGCTTTATCAATAACTCCAACTAGTGATTCATTACTGATTTATTTTCTGTTGATTAACTAATTTATTAATCAACTAATTATGTCAGCTCTACAATATTGACAATCAGACTTGTTTATATTTGTTTTCCACAGCTGCACAATTTGACTACAGTCTCCAGCAATGGTGAGTCCACTTGACTGTTTGATGTTGAGCTGTATTTGTATCGATCATGTGCTTCTTTCCGTCTTTCCGTAACTGCTGATGTCCTCAGTGTTGAGCAGGTTGAGAGGGTTCTCATGGTCTGGTGCTTTGACCTGGGATTGGTGGATGATAACAAACAATATTTTTAACATGTTGATGCTGCATAAAACAGAGGCTGTGTTCATTTCAAAAACACGATGTGTGTCAGTAAGGTGCTAGGCCACCACAGGCCTCCAGAAGATATTCACTTATTAGGTGTTTTCATTTTTGTCTAACACGTTGCTCTAAAATTGCTATTACTATTGCAACCCACTTTGACCAATGCCTGATCTGTCGGTCATGTTCTCTTAGCAGCTACTGTACTGTTAAACACAGAAGTTTGGAGGTAATGGTGAAAACATTCAAGGGGATTTTTAAAGGTTAAAGCCACATGTTCTCATTGAAATTTTAAGACATTTGTAGGAGAAGGTATCCTAATTGTATATTAATTATTCAGAGCTCTCTAGTCTGTATTTCAAAGTTAAATAACTCGACTGATCAGGTTTCCCCTCTCTTCTGTTTCCTTACAGTCCCGTCGATATGATTCCCGAACAACCATCTTCTCACCAGAAGGTAAGAGTTACTGAATAATGTCACTGATGAGACTGCAAGCTGTTCAGGCTGTGAAGATTTTTTGGTTTCTATTTTATGTCCCCCTAATTTTTTTTGACAAAGGCATCTTGGCGCTCCAATTTTTGCCTGTTAGTTCTTGCATCCTCATCCTGACAGCGCCGTGTGTCTTCTGCAGGGCGTCTTTACCAGGTGGAGTACGCCATGGAAGCCATCGGCCACGCCGGCACCTGCCTGGGAATTTTAGCCAACGATGGAGTGCTGCTGGCCGCTGAGAGGAGGAACATCCACAAGCTGCTGGATGAAGTGTTTTTCTCAGAGAAAATCTACAAGCTGAATGAGTGAGTTACTTCTTCTTGACTCTTACTGTTGTGTTTTAGTGTCATTAGTCTGCAGCGTGCAAATCTTTAAAGTTTACAGGTTTACAACTTTAAAAGAGTGGTAAGTTCTTCATGACTTTCATAAACTTGCATTATTTGACATATTTGTACCCCTGCTTACATCAGCCTGATCAGGTTATCACAGACAAGAAAACTGTATTTGCACTGATCCTAAATCTCCCCATGACCTCACAGGGACATGGCGTGCAGTGTGGCGGGAATCACGTCAGATGCCAACGTACTGACCAACGAGCTGAGGCTCATAGCACAGAGGTGAGCTCTGACACTGAAGCTGAGCGGCACAAGGTCATGCTTTGTTTTGTTTGTTGCAGGTGGATTGTCCTCCAAAAGGACAAACATTAGTTGATGTCACGATGTGTGTGTTTGTTGCTGTTAAGGTACCTGCTGCAGTACCAGGAGCCAATCCCCTGCGAGCAGCTGGTCACAGCCCTGTGCGACATCAAACAGGCCTACACCCAGTTTGGAGGTACAGAGCAGCAACGCAACGTTAAAGCAGGCTCACGATGATACGTCTGTGCTGTCCTGCTAAAAGATGTTAATGTGCTGGCGGATGAGAACCTTCTGTTACTGCGTTCAGTTCTCTCTTTCATGCACAGGCTAGTTCAGGTTACATCCTGATCACGTCTACAGTAGCAGAATTATTCTTTTAATTTTTTTGCAGTTGGAGTATTTGTCTGAGCTTTTCACTTTTTATTTTCTTCAGTCAGCAATTTGTAAATCAGCCGCCATCTGTCGTCTTTTTTTAAGTCTTGCACTTGGGAATGCTTGGCCTTCTGTTTCAACACAAGTTTCCATAGTTGTTAATTTGATGCTGTGATTCAAAATAGGAATTATTATCATTAGTTTTAACTATTTGATTTGTTTTACTTTATTCTTTACCCTCAAAAAACAAAAAGTGGAGAAGCTTACTTATTATTACTGACTTTATTTTAATCTCATCTCTGTGAATCCTTAAGAAAGTCACAGTACAGTATGACTGTACATGAATAATTGTGGAGTATTGTCTTTGTACTCTATGCTGCATCTGAAGTGGCCCAATGAAATTTAAATGATGTTAACAGGCGCTATGAGTGCTGTTATATTCAGGTATTGTCATATTTATACTGATAAAAATACTCCAGGTTTCTGGAATCAGAAATCAAACTTACTAACACCTCAGTTGAATCAGTGTTTTAATTGTGTGTGTGTGTGTGTCTGTGTGTGTCTGTGTGTGTCTGTGTGTGTCTGTGTGTGTCTGTGTGTGTCTGTGGTCACAGGAAAGCGTCCATTTGGAGTGTCACTGCTCTACATGGGCTGGGATAAACACTATGGCTTCCAGCTCTACCAGAGCGACCCGAGTGGGAACTATGGAGGCTGGAAAGCCACCTGCATTGGAAACAACAGTGCTGTAAGTCTCAGGAGCCCAGTTCTCTGCAACAACTATATTATTTAAAACAGGTTGAATTATAAAGGAAACAAGGAAACCATAAGAAATCTGAATATTTGGAGTCACAGCTTGTAGAAAAATACCAGACCGGAACAAGGTGTATTTGTGTTCAGACAAGAATGAAACTGATGTTCCAGATAGTGACACTAGGGGGCACAGCCGCACAGAGTTTCTAAACACAGTAGCCATGACAAAGACTGGACGTTCACATAAACACACACGCTGTGGCCTACTTCATGCTGACTCCTGGGGCAGCTAATTGTGTAAGTCCCCATTCATGGTGGCTTTGCTAATCTCAGTGGGTTTTTAGCAGGGCTACACACAAAGCATTGTGGGTAACAGAGCCTCCTCAGAGCACTGTGTAAACAGTATTGTCCGAGAGGCCTTAGAGTAAGATGAGTACATGCACGTTTTGCGGTGGTGTCTCCGGTGAGGTAACGCATACCTGATCCTGACAGTGTTAGTGTTGTGCTGCACACAGTGAGCTGATATGAGATCTGGCAGACAGAGAGGAGTCCACAAAAGAGTATACACTTCGGTTTCCAGTTTACATGCAACCCTCAACAGTTATAAACAGATGTGAAGGCCATGTTGCAGGTTCTTCCTACGCAAATGCTGCAGAACTGACAATAGGAGGATGGTGCTTTGGGACTTGATTGCGACTAGAGTGATTCTTACTTTGTCTCTCTTTGTTTACTCTGTAGGCAGCCGTCTCTATGCTGAAGCAGGACTACAAAGAGGGAGAGATGACCCTTTCCTCAGCACTCGCCCTCGCCGTTAAAGTCCTCAATAAAACCATGGACGTCAGCAAGCTGTCTGCAGAGAAAGGTGCGCGTTCGAGTGGTTACAGAAATGTGCAGATAAATCGAGAGTCAGATCTATCATTTTAGAAACTGTAGATGTTTCTTTTCAAGAGAATGGTAAATGGACTGCACTTAACCTAGAACTTTTCTAGTTTCAAAGCGTTTTACAAAGGAGGCCACATTCACCCATTCACACACACACACACACACACACACACACACACACACACACATTCACATTCATATAACGCTTTACTACCATACACACACATTCACACACCAATGATACGTCAGAGGTAATTTGGGGTCCAAGGAGACATGGAAATGCAGGCTAGAGGACAAACAAAATCAAAACCTGCACACGGAAACAATGTATACTATATCAACCTTCTTTTCAGCTGCATCAGATCAGGTCAGTGACTCAGCTCAGGAATATAGCAGCTGAAGATAGACAGATATTTCTCTCAGGAGTTGGTAGAGACCAAAAATGGAGCTAAAAGGAGAGAAAACTTGACCAGAAACACAACTGTAAATTAGTCCTAAAGTTGCTCTGTATCAGGTGACAAAAAGCAAAACAAAACAAAATCAAATGTTGTTGCTTTTAAGGACTTATTGTTAGCCTCTGTAAAGCGTTTGACATTCTGTGTCAGTGGGTCACATTTAGAGGATTTATAGCAGATATTAGAGATTTCTTTCTCTTCTTCATGGACAAATGTTGAGAAACACAAACATCAGCAGTGAAAAACACTGGCATGAGATAAAGACCAGTTACTGTTATCAATGTGGTTTCATTTGTTTGCCTTAAATAAACATGATTGCAAGTTCAAGTTCTTTATTGTCACTTCCACACTTCCACACACGACATACCTGGAAGTGAGATATCATTCTCTACTGCAATATAAAGCAACAAGACACCATAAAATACAGAGTAACAGTCATAATAAATCAACTTCATCAGTCTGTAGAAAGAAACCGAGAAATTGGGCTGGTGCAGTGTGGGTCCGTTCGGTTTGGGCTCTGCACGTGACACGTGGCTCTGCAGCAGGTTCCTTACAGTCTGTGTGTTCTGTCCTTTCAGTGGAGATCGCCACCCTGACCCGCGACAACGGCAAGACCTGCATCAAGGTGCTGAAGCTGAAGGAGGTGGAGGAGCTGATCAAGAAGCACGAAGCAGAAGAGGCCAAAGCCGAGAAAGACAAGAAGGAGAAGGAGCAGAAAGAGAAGGACAAGTAGTGACGCCTGTCCACACTCTGACCTTTGTGTGTGAGAACGAATGTGAGCTTGTGTATGTAAAGATTGAGTTTTCAGGTATGTTTGCATGTGTTGTTTATTAAAATAAATCAGAATAATAAATAGATGACTTGATGGGTTTTTTTTTTTTCCATATTTGCTGTTTTAATCAGTTTCACTTCGCACATGTTTTATTTTGTAGTTTTCTGGCCATAAAAAGGTTAAAATTCTCTTCTCTTGATTCTAAAACGATCTCAGTGGTTAGTGAAAGAGCCACACTGGGAAGCAGAGCTGCGTAGTAAAAGAAAATCTCAATGAAAGATTCACTTTCACTGTTTTTTTTTTGTTTTTTTCAGATTTACAGTTTAAATCAATATGGGATTAGAGCTAAGTGTGTGTTCTGGGGCAGAGCAGATGGTCTTAATGTATTCTGCATGAATTGTGTAATGCATACTTAAAACGGTTACGCAATGATTAATACATTCATGTTTAAGTGAGGCTGCTGGGAGTTTTACTGTGAAACAGGAAGTTTAACTTTGCATCAGGGGTGTTTTCGTCCTGGTTCAGCTGAGTGTGGGTCACAGGAGAGCTCACAGTGACGCCAATTATTTTGGTGGTTATATGGCAATAACATTATAATCGATATTTTTTATTATATTATATTACATTGACAAATAACAACTTTTAAAATCCTTTTTTTTTATTCAGATTTTGTGTGCGTATTTACTTAAATATGAATTATTTTTCTTGGCCACAGCAGGCAGCGTATATTAGCAAAAAAAAATCTAACAATGCACTTCTCTCTGCTCAGCACCAAACAGCAAACAGACAGTTACAGATCAGCTGGTGAACATCGTGGAGCATTTAGCAGCCGAAGAGCTTGATGTTTCCCTCAGCAGGTGGTGGAGACCAAAAACAGAGATAAATATTAGACTTCAGATTGGACTTCTTTTCACCAGGCGAACACAAATGCAACTCCAAATGAACAACCGTGTTGTTCTCTAATTGCAATATCACCTCAAGGTCCATTTAGTCTTTCCGTCATATGGCATGATCTTTACTGGCGGGTGTGTTGTGCCATGTTCAAATTTCAGTAAACAAAAGAACAAAACAGCCACTAAATGGACCGTGCAGTGAGAATACTTTGCCAACTGTTTCCATGGTCACAAATTAAACTTTGAAAGAAGAAGTCCTGAAAGTGCTCAGAAAAAAATGAATTTTGAAGGTCTATGATTCCATGATAAATGGGCTGATGAAGAGATCAGGTCATATGACTGAAAGCTTTTGAAAAGTTACTAAATATTGTAAGATCATTTTGTCAAGTGATGTTTCCAAGAGTTTTGATGATGATTGAGACTTTACAGGGGACATAACTACTGTCTCACCATAAGGTCCATTTAGTAGCTGTTCTTGTTCTGCTTTCAATCATATCAAATGACTCTTATCAGCACTTCAGATTTCTCATCCAGGCTGGTTTAAAAGTTGATAAAACATCACGTCATATGATTGAAAGCTCCAGAATAGCTGCTAAATGGACCTTGTAGTGAACTTATTTTGTTAACTGTTGTTTCTGAGGACAAGGGTGAACTTTGAATCTCAACACACACACACAGCAAAACATTAACATCTATAATTGCATGACAAGAAGGCAACTCCAATATGCTTATGAAGATCATGCGATATGACTGAAAGCTCCGGAACAGCTACTCAATATGGTTTTTGTCAACTGCAGTTTTCAAAGTCAAGACTGAACTTTGAATCTCAACTTTTATGTCAACATGGACGAGAAGTCTTAAAAAAAATATGAACATCTCCATTTGCTGATGAAGATCATGCCACTAAATGGACCTTGCTGTGACATCGTTTGGTCGACAGCAGCTGCCAGGACACTGTTAGGTAATACAGAACATAAACAGAGGGCAGCAGATTTTCACTGGAGCACATTACATCTGATGTGATCTTCAGGCTGCAGTGACAGTGAGGTCTGCTGCAGTGTAAAGTCTCTGCAGAGGGGGATTAGCTGCTGTTGACTGGACGGTTTTAACTCCACTAACTGGGCGCTGGAAACCGAGATGCACGGACATACATAGGCAGTTTCTGAGAAACGCCATGCTGTGAGTGGTAACCGCTTATCAGCCTCAATCTGAGGTGAGTTTATATAAAGTCGACAAAAGATTAAGGCCAGGAGGGGACTATCTGCCTCTTGTCTTTTAGTCTGGGGGATTAGTGACCGCTTGAGTGCCTGACTTTAGATTTTCAATGCACTGTAGTGACAGAAGTGCAGCTTGTGGTGGGGGGAGAGCATGATTACTTATTACACAAGGCTCCAAGCAGCAGGGGGCCCCTCGGATACAACTTCATTCAGTTTACAGGAGACCAGAGACGCATTTTATGAGTGAGAGGTTTTAGCATTAAGTGCCAGAGTACATCAGTGAACTTCTACCACCTTACTGTCCCAGAAGGTCAGTTAGACCTGCTGAGTTAGGTCTTCAGCTGTTCCGTCATGTTGGGGTCAAAGGGTGATTGAGCTTTTACTGTACTGGCTCCTCAGCTTGGGAATAGCCCTCCAGTTAATACTGGGTCTACTGACACTGTCTCGGCCTCTAAATCCTGTCTGAAAACACACTTTCTGTCGACTTCTGCTCTTGTCTGACAGCTACACTTATTTGTTTCCATAACACAGCTGTGTTGTGTACCTGCCAGATTTTATTTTTGTCTTGTTATCATCAGCACCAGCATGTGGAAGAGTGTTGAACACTGTCTTAATGTTGGTGGCAGTAACATGCAAAATGTCCAGCAGTATTTCTAAATAATTTAGGATTTCAAATATTTAAAATCAGCTTGTATTGGAAATGCATCCTACGCATTTAGTCGACCTCAGGGATATACACAGTGAGACTTAGTGAGAAAACATAATGTAAGCATCTTTAATGTGTTTTATATAATGTTGTGTTTTTCTGCTTTGTTGCTGTGTTCAGTTGTGTGGGCCGCTGCAGATTAAAACTCTAAACACTGACTGAACGGCTTCTCTCCTTCAGGAGACAATAAAGTTTAAAAACAGGTTGCTGCTGTATTAGAGAGGCTGATATAGCATCGCTGAGTCCGTCCTGGCCCAGGGGCTGAAAATAGATCTCTAGATCAACTGACCGGGGAGGCTGTTGCAGTCTCTGGCGAGAAGCCAGCGGTGAGCTGTAATGTGGTGTGAGCTGAGCTGGTTGGAGATTAGCGTCTGAGTCAGCGATCGGCAGATACAGTTTCCTATAACTACTGTTCCCATGGAGAGAAAAAAAAGCAATTTCATTTCCTCAAATCGACCTCATCGCCACTGCTCTACCTCAGTGTTATTTCGACTGCAAAAGTATTTTACTTGAATAATTGTAGATATTTTTTAAAGCCTTTGGTTTGGTTTTTGTTTTACATCCTTGTCATGTTTCCTGTTTTGTCCCCTCTGCATGCCTGTTTTCAAAAACACCAAAGCCTGTAATTCAGCTACTGTACGCCTTACGGCAACAAAACATGTGACATACTCCAAATTGTTAGCCTTTCAACTGAAAGAAGAAAGAAACAAACAGAAAACACCCATTTAGATATTAACTTTTATTGTCTTTTTCCCACCCCAAGACAAAAATTTCCAGAGTATACAAGTGTGGATTGTCACTGAATGGCTGCTAACTAGTCACTGAAAACAAAAAATAAATCCCTAAACTATCACAATAAATGTTTGAGAAATATACATACATAAAAATATACCTCTGAGAAAATTCAAATATTGACATTTCCTAACAGCTTATAGTCAGGGCTCAATCAGTAGCAATGAAGACTCATATGATCTGAACACATGCAGAAGAAAAAAAACAAAACAAAAAAACCCCACCCCGTCCCAACCCCAGCATGAACAGACTACCACCATGTTTCTCTGAGGTGTGAAGTATGGCTGGCATGGGGAATGTAGGTTAATAATGCTTTACATACCAAACTAGGTTTAAATTAGATACATTTTTAAAAGCAAGAGGATTTGAATTGACAGCAGACACAGAATGGATTCTTTGGCGTTTTGTTGTTAAGAGTACAAAAAAAGAAAAAAAAAAAAAAAAAACCATTGCAGGATCCCTCCTGCATTTTAACTCCAATTGCATATATGTCAATCACCTGAAGTTCTCTGGTTGTACCCTGTGATGAGCTAATTTCCTCACATAGCATGGGTTTCAATCCACATGGGTGGAAAAAAAAATAAAAGTAAAATGAACACATTCCTTAATAAGACTCAAGAGTAAAAAATATTAACATTGCACTCTTCTCTTTTAGGCACAAAAAGCCCCTTTTCAATCGAGCTTTCAACCGGTGCAGCATAGTATTACTGACTGACTCTACAGGGCTGAATGAAGCTGAACCAGCCCCAGTTTGTGCCTGTGACATCTGACCATCCTGGATAAGAAATTCAACCGCAACTTACAAGGAAACAAGTTGTTAAATGCTGTTAAATGACCGTCTAGGTTTTTCAAAGATCAATGGGTAATTAGTTCTCAAAAAAAATAAAATAAAAAATATCAGATGCTTAGGTCTTTGACTCGAATGTAGAGGCGATAAATGAGATCCACAAACCGGGGTTACAGCTTCACAAGATTTAAACATCATGTGTACATTTTAATGGAAAATATCAGCAAGTGGAGCTTTAAACCTGACCACCTCACACCTGCAATTATTCAGCTTATTATCTTTGAAAAAATAACCTTGCAGGTGTTTGTTTCTGTTTGTTACGTACAAAGTGGAACAACAGTGAGGTTGCTCTCCTCTCCGACGCGTCAATAACTCACACTGGAGTTACTGCAGGAGAGAAGGCGTTACCCCTGTTGCGACATTCAACACACTGCGTCTTAGCTTTGACACATCTGGAGCGACTCGCAGCGTATTTCCACATTTGTGGCAAGATGGTTTTGGACAGATGAAACAAACAAAAAACCAAAGTGAGTGGCATGTGCTGGAATGATGTGTTGACATATTTCAGGAAGAAGTATAAAGAAATGTTTACATGTGCTTTAATGTTAAATGTAACAGATCAGGCTTTCACCCATCTATATTATAAAGCAAAACATTATTTTATGAACTATACCAAAAACCATAATTCCCTCCTTTTACCCCCATCAACACAGCTTGCATGGTATACATTACACAAAGACAAACCAAAGTCTTTTATTTTAAAAGGTAGAAGCTGTCAGATGAGAGATATGCTGAATTTTAATATAAAACCCCCTTCTCCTGAACGTCTAACAGTTGTTTGAGGAACCACCAAGCAGGAAGAAAAGAAAGCCCACATCCCACAGCGCATGTGACGACTTAGTTCAACCTTCACCGTTCCCTTATTTCCCCCCAATCTGCAGTTATCCACAGGGAAGGGAAAAGGGGGGAGGTGGGCGTGTCTGCGTCGCATGGAAATCCTACCACCTCAAACACCCCCTTAAATGACAAGTCTGTAAAAAGGGAAGGGTGACACCTCCCAGTCAGTGATGAAGGCTTTCTGAGGGGGAGGAGGGGTTTGTGTCAAAGCGAGAGAGTGGAGGCGGGTTTGATTGCATGAGTGAAACAAGGATAGAGGGCATGTTTCTTTTAGGGGAGGGGAGGGTGGGTGAGTGAGGGAGGTGTCAGGAGATCATGTGGCATTCACTCCTCGTCTGAGCTGCTGTTGTCCAGAGAGTAAATCATGAAGGCCAGATCAGGCCGGGCCGGTACCATGGGATTGCCCGGCTTCACCATCTCAAAGCCAATGTAGTGGAAAGTCTTGATGATGGACACTGGGGAGAAAACAAGGAGAAGAATGTTCAGTGGTTCTACTGGGATCACATGACCAATAAAACCAGTCTAATACACGCAAGATAAACCATTTGTGTACATATTCAAGTCTGGATTGGCAACCAATCATAATAGTTTTTTGGTTATTTGTTTAACTGCAAATTTGTGCCACTAAAATATAAACTACGGGTTTATATCACCTAACTACTGAGGCCCTGGACTCCAACACCTGTACTGGTCTGCTGTTTTAGTTCAACATTTTTTTCCCCAAGAGTGAAATGATTGACATCAACATAAAGGCTGTGTGTTAAGAAGAGCTGCAGCTAGGAGATGATTTGCTCAGCATAAAGCCTGGAAGCAGGGGGAAACAGCTAGCCTAGCTTGTGCACAGTTTAACCTGTTGTGACAAACCCGTTTTGTAGACAAGCCTGAAACTAATACTGGACTTTTTCACCATGACAACATATTCGTTGGACTAAGGTCTGGGTGTATTTTGTTTACAGAATCTTGCGGTGAAAGTGGAGTTGTGTTTTTCAGCATTTGGATATGTGGAGCTACTTTTCTGTTGTGTGTGCTAACCTGCTACAGAATGAAAAACAGCTAATGCAGTGATAATAATAGTGGGATCCTAAAATGCTTTGCACAGACAGAATCGGAAAACTTAGAGCTTTCAAGTAATGTTTTGTTTGTCAAGATTGTGTGATGATCGAGTCTGGTACAGACCAAAACACATCTTAAGAAAGTAGCGATGCCAAGGCCAAAGCATCCCACAGGGAAGACTGTTTAAAAAGGTCAAATTGTGCTCATTAACATGTTCATTAGTGATGGTGATTTTGTTTTAACCACTGATGACTGGGTGAGATGATGATGATGGCTCATGGATGTACATTGTTTTATGTGACCTTGTGAAGGTTTGTTAAGCATGTGTTGTACATGTATTTCTAGTTTCATGTGCTGTGTTATGCTTAAAGTTCAAGTCTGTCTGTGTTTTGACTGTCACCTGTCACCAAGGCGAGAGTCATGAGTGAGTGTCACGAGTCATTAAGGAAGGTTTATAGGTGTTTAGCTCTGCTTCCAGCCTTTATACTAATCTACACCTGAGTCCAGCTCAGTTAACAGGAACCCAACAGCAAACGTTAGCCCTGGGGCTCCATAACTGGTTAATCTAGCCGTGTACATACTTTCATGTACACTCTGTAAAAATATCCATCATGCACCTGGTTACAAGTATTTGTAGATTCGTATCGAAATAGGTTGTGAGAAACAAACCTTGCCTCAAGAAATACATAGTATTTAAAAATAACAGGAGCTCTTACATCGATCCTCTCTGTTTTTATGGAACCACAGGAACACATAGTTAACTTTGAGCTTCTCTTCCGCAAACTCGAGCAGAGCGGTTAGCCTGAGGATGACATGAACACAGAGAGAGACAGAGAGTCAGTCGGTGAGCGAGGGGAGAGGGGACTGGCAATGACGCACACAAAGTTTTTTTTTTTTTAATTTTTTTTTTCTCTTTACATAAGCACTGCAACTTTACATAATAATGCAGTGGCAGCTGTGAAGCTGGCTGCTCATTGGACCGCCTCTGTGACCACAGCAGGCAAGGTTACTCTGTCCTGGCATCGATTACAGCCACACACAAAGCTAGGCAATGAAAACAAAAACCTACTAGCAGCCTCTTTAATTTGTGGCACACTGGAAGCCTTGAAACACATCATGATGACAGCCTTTCATACACAGTTTAGACCCACATGGTGAGCAGATTTCCACTTAAATGCTCTGGTAGCTGTCTACCAGAGCATTTAAGTTTGACATGGTTATTTCAATTTAAACACAGTTCATTCCTGATACTGTGGGAAAACAATTCATGTTAACATAAGTGATGGTTGATTTCAGGACTAAATGGGAGAAGCCTCGCCTAGAGGTGCTGCAGCAACATCAAGGAAAACTCAAATACTACTAATAAGTATCAAATCTCCCCTTGTGAGCTTGAGAGGTGGATCTAAAAAGTTGGCAGAAAGACAGCAGTTTTAATGAGATAGACACGCAGATGTCAAAAAAAAAATAATAAACACACAAACACATCCCAAAATGTCCATATAAACTTCTCAAACTACTCCTGCCACATACTCAATTTTTCCACTATTGATCTATGCATTTCAAACACTTTCTCCAACAACTAAAAACTTCCCTCCTGGCGTTTGTGAGATATTGGCACAGAGGTATAAAAAGTTACCCTGCAGAGACTTCATTGTAAATAAATAGTTTTGTTCTTCACTATTTATAATACAGTCCTTTTACCAATTAGATCAGGAGATAACAGCATGGGGATTCATGTCACTCAGGGGTCTTAACACATCCTTACCCTTCCTTGCTCCCCTCCACCAGTGGCCCGGCAGGGATCTCCAGGAAAAGGCTGTCCTCTGATAGAGCCGTATCCCAGAAGGCCGAGCGGCGCTCACTCAGCTGGTAGTGGAAGTGGAGAAGAGAGGGGTTCCCACTCACTGAAGCGGCCTGCGTTACTGTTAACTTCTCATCCTGAATTCAAACAGGGAGTACATTAGTTAACTGATTTAATTTTATTCTTCAGCATCAACACTAAGAATCATTTGGCTGGAGCAAATGTTTGACCAGCAGAGGGTCTAAATACAAAGACCTTTAAAGGACCAAATCCATAATTTGACCATATGGATTTGAGCTATAGTCACAGACGGACTGGAATTGTTTGAATTCTAAATAGGTTCTGCATTTTGGCTCTTTCACAACTGATGACAACTCAGATCACAGACATGTTTACCCTTCTACATCTTCTAAAAATAGTAATGTAGTTAATATAGACTAAATTGTTGTCTGCTAAGTTTAAAGAACATGTCACCCAACTTGTAAGTGACGGAAAGTTCAAATCAGAGATTAAACCTTGTTGTTAGGCACGATATCAGTGGTGCTTTAAAAATCAGATAAGTAGTTAAATGACGAGTTTGAAGAAAGTGCTGTGCATCTCAAAGCAGTGGTTAAGTGAAACATAAAATGAGGAAGTGGTTGTGTTTGCTTGGGTATGTTGAAGAAGCAGTGCGGAATGTCATCTCTGCAGCAGACAGATCCTGTACTGTAACTGATGAGTGGTGCAACATAACACTTCTGCTTTTATTAACCTGCAGAGAAACAGATCTTCAGATATTTTATCATGCATTTGGTTTTACAGCTGGTGATAGCTGGGCATGAGTGCTGTGGTGGTGATATCTAAAATCTAAATGTGTAGCCTGTTAGTCTGGTGCATTATGTTACTCCTTCTAGCAGTTCTAGCATTGATAGTTGTCTGATAATTTGGATGATTGCAGCCAAATGTCTGTGTTTACTGGATCTGATATTGTTTTAGACACGCAATTGTCATGTAAATACTGAAGCAGATATGCAAATCAAGTTATACTGCATTACATAAGTATTTCACCTTTTCTAAAAGTAAATAAAAGTCTATGTGAATATGTTCAATAGCAAGAGCTTGTCTTCAGTTATCTGATAAACTGGTAACGTCAGAAAGGGTTTTTTGCTCACTGAGGACAGATGAGGACCTTAATATGACAGTTGTGACTGATCTGTCTGATCCTAAATCTCTAATCCCCCCGGGACAGTCAGTCACATGTCTGGGGTACAACTTGACGCACGCACGCACGCACGCACGCACGCACGCACGCACGCACGCACGCACGCACGCACGCACGCACACACACACACACACACACACAGTAGAGAGGAACGCAGCAGTTTTAAGTGTAGGCATTTACAAAATAGAGAAATTTACCAGAGAACAGCACAATTTTCTTATGTTCAGTCAGGGATCTCTGTATCTTTTTACATGTTACATGAATGAATTTACATCATAAAATTTGAATGAAAAAACTCATGCGTTAAATCCACTGCAGGTGCAGATGATGAGTAGGAGTCAGATTAAAAGTATTTTTAAGCTTTAAAAAAACAGCAACTTTGCAAAATGAGGGCACAACTCATTAACAAGGTGTTCCTGTGTTTAGTGCACTGAGTCAGAGTGGTCCCTGAGGGATGAAGCACTTAACACAATGGTTACCAAAAGTGCTTACAGCGAATAGAACAACACGTGCCAACTCTTATTTTTCCTATCATTACCCTGACCATTTCTTTATTTCTAAAATGTATCTGGATTAAAAGCCTTTAAATAACAATATGGGACAAATATTTCAATCACCCAACTTTATTAATAAAGTTTAACTAGAAAGTGTGACCTGTGTGTACGTCAGTTAATGTGACACCTTGAAGCCTGATATTTCCCATTGTTTTAAGATGAGCAGCATTTTGCATTATATGTTGCACATTTGCAGACGTCACCAGGAAGATTTATGAATGTTGGACTACAGCCCTGTGAGTGTGTGTGTGTGTGTGTGTGTGTGTGTGTGTGTGTGTGTGTGTGTGTGTGTGTGTGTGTGTGTGTGAAGTCAAGGACAATCACCTTGTGTAGTAGCACGCCGAGAGAGTGATCCCTGACAGTCCCTCGCCCACCCGGGATCTTCAGCTGTGGGTGAGGGGCATCAGGAACACCACAGAGGCCCTGGAGCCTGAGGGATGGAGCTGGGCAGCCGAGACCCCGCTAACCAGGAACTGTATGGAGAAAGATTAATCGTCAGTGTTTCAGATTGTCTCACTGAATCTCATCCTTTGTCCTGCCCTAACTTTAACTACAAATAAATCACTCTTTTCCATAATCTTCTCAAAAATTACTATTACAGTCTCAACAACACAGCCAGTGCAACATCCTCAAACTCTGCACTGTAATGATGACAGTTGTGACAACACTGGGGAGATAAATTATGTCATGTTTACTTTTTAATCCTACTCATTGACTGTTTTTGGGAATAACCTGCCAAACAGAACTCACAATTTAGTCCAGCTGTTGAACTATATCCAAAGGCAAATGAAGACCAATCACTGATTGAAAGTAAAATAAACTGAATATAGTTTTTCCTCAGTGCTGTTTCATAAAAGCTAACAGGTCTCTCAGGGTCCTGGTTCAGTGACTCTGCATTTCCTGAGAAGCTTAAATGAAGAGCTGCATTCATTGTGATAATTACCGGCTGCAAGCTTGCCAAACCACACTGTGTGGACGCTGTTGCTGTTGGCTGCTTCCAAAGCCATTTAGGAGTCCATTTAGTATTTCAGGACTAGGTCAGAATCACTGAAGCAACCTGTCAAAACCAATTTCTTCTTCACCTGAAATTCTAAGTACAGAATGAGTGAAGGAAATCGTTGGAACATGAAAGTCAAGACCTTCTGCAGCCACATCAGGACATTTAAAGCTCTATTTACACTCACAGGTACCCTGTGGAGTTTTTAACTGCTAGTAGCAGCTATGTAGCAATGTTTTTATGAATGAATGAATCCGCATTTTGTTTGTATCATCCATGAGAATATACATGGTCACACACAAACACGCAGACAGGGAAGATAAACACTGCTAGCAAGTAAATGTGAATATAAACAATGCTAGTGCTGCAAATGAGGTTTATTTTCATTGATATTTTTTCAATCAATTGTTTAGTCTATGAAACACAGAACAAAAAAAATAGTGAAAAAAGGCCCACAACTTCCAAAAGCCCAGGGTAACATCATCAAATGTCACTTTTTGTCCGACTAAAAGTCCAAAACCAAAAAGGTATTCAATTCACTATGATATACAATGAAGAAAAGCTGGATAAATGGCTGCATTTATCTAGCACTCTTATCCAAAGTACTGTACAGCTTGCCTCTCATTCACCCATTCACACATCAATGGCAGCAAGCTACCATGAAAGGTGCTGGCCTGACCATTGGGAGCAATTTGGGGTTAATTGCCTTGCCCAAGGACACTTCTTCATGTGGAAAGGAGGGGCTGGGGACTGAACTGCCAACCCTGTGATTAGACAATCTGCCCTATCTTTTAACACATCAAATTTTCTTTGCAAATGACTAATGTGGAGGAAAATGCTCTCAACAAGTTTGCTCAACATCAAGAATACACACAATCCTTTTTGTTGAAAAACACTGACTGGAAACAGAACTTTCATGTTTCTAAGAAAACTCCACAAGGCATGTTTAACTCAAATAGAACCAAAACTGAAAGACATGAAGTCTAATCCTGCTCTGCTCCTGATGTAAACCTCTAAGCTTGTTGCCTCATACGCCCACAGCCCCATGCTGACTTCATTAAGCATGCCCTTGTAATTAGCAAATACAAAACACCTGTGGCAACATGCCCCACCTCTGCAGTACAGAGGACAGCCAGAGGGATTTAACATGATTATACTGTTTGCTCATTTGTTAGATCCATTTATGCAATTTTATTTTAACATTTTATTCAAACCTAACCTGGAATAAAGCGTACAAAATTAAAGCCCATGATTTATAACAGCATTCAGAAACTTCTTGACGGGTTGTGCGTGTGGTGGAAGGCATGTATCACGAACAAGCACATGATCTGTAAACACCTCTGCAAATAGCTTACAAGGCTTTCGGGAACATACATCTTCGGCAGTTTGAGTTACAGTCAAGTATCTCAAACCAGACATTATGGCAGCTGGCCATCGCTGCCAGGCAGGCTGCTGAGATGGGCTTGGACCTGAGAGCTGGGGACTTATTTTTTTTAACTTTGGTCTTTTAGATGAGAAAAAATACCCTCCCCTGCCTTGATCGGTTTCGGTTAGCACCTGTATTGAAACCTGACACCTTCAAACATTCTTGTGTCTGAAACTGCATCAGGTAGAAAGACTTGTTTGTGAAATATACTGAGTCATGTGCCAGAGAAAAACATCAGCTACAAGCATCTGTTTTTGTGGGAGGGAAGAGGTGTGCCAATGTTTCCCTGCCGACCAGGCAGGTAACCTGGATGACCTGATCTGCATAGCTACGAGCCAAGAGAGTGAGCAATGGAAAACAAAGCTCATTGTGGTTGGCTGGTTCACGTCACAGCAGCAGCAAATGCATGCAACCTTTCTCCACTTCATCACTTCTTGGTTCTTAACCAACAATGAACTGATGAATTACAAAGTGGAGAAAGCCTTGACCTCGCCTTGGCCATGATTTCTTGTTTAAATAACAGCTGTCTTGTAATTTGGTGACCTGTACCTGGAGCTTACCCGAGAGCTTCACTTAGTGCAGTGGTGAAAAAAGTATTCAGATCCATTAGAAGGAGTTGCAACAATTAGTCAATTAATTGATTGACAAGACAATTAATCTACAACTATTCTGATAATCAAAGTTTAAAACATTTTTTTTGGAAAAATGCCCAAAAAAATTGATGCCTCAAGATTCTCAAATGTGACAATTTGATGCTTTTCTTGGGCTTAAAAAGATAAAATGGAACTAATGGAACTATGAAAATAGTTAGTTGCAGTCCTAATAAAAATATTTCAAAATGTATGTAAGTACAGTATTTTGGCGCTGTTACAACCCACTACTGACTGACTGAACAGTCTGGAGACGAAGAATCTACTGAATACCAGATGCATGAAAAGATGCAGTCACAGCAGGTGTTGCTACAATATCTACCAAAACCTCCTCTAAACACAGTACAGTGTGGGATGAGGTGAATGTTGGCAGTGCATCATTAAAACAGTCGAGACGGTAAGAGTTTTCTCTTCATTAATATCACAGAAACAAAACTGATACTGACTGTATGTAGGACGCAGATGGAGGAAGAGATAAGCAGGCTTGCCAAGATGTCAAGACCTGCTTCTCTTTTTCCACCTTCCCCTGCAGAGACAGACAGAAGACCCTGTCCTTGATGGAAATGCCAGCTTGTTTTGAAAGGCAACACTCTCGTCCTCTGACATTTCAGCCACACTCTAAGCACCCCGTCCCACCCTCCTGTCCCATAACGCCACTCCAGCATGAGAGCTATAGCCCTCAGCCCCCCAATAGGTCACAAGGTCACCCTAAAAACAGAATATAGGTTACATTTTTAAAGAAGGTGAATTTGATGGATGAAACAGACTCTGTGCGAGCCTTCACCGATGTGAAGGCCCGAGTGCACTCACAGACCTGGGCTGTATTAATAGGCCGATGAGGATTTAATCATCTGTGTGTTGCAGTGAGAGTAAAAATGCCAAGTGCGTCACTGTCTGATTGTGGCAGGAGGGGTGAGAACGTGTGTGTGTGTGTGTGTGTGTGTGTGTGTGTGTGTGTGTGTGTGTGTGTGTGTGTGTGTGTGTGTGTGTGTGTGCTGATGTGGTGTGTTGTGTGTGCAAGAGAAACATTTTTTTTTTTTTTTTTATTCAAGGATGACCGCTTCCACTGCCGGTTTGCTCTTCCTGAGCTGTGAGTTGTTTTGAGAACCGATTCAGGTGAATTGTTTGAGGGGATGAACGACCCGGGTTAGCTGGCTGCTGAGGCAGAGTTTGGCCAACAGCCAAGAAACACACGACTCAACCAAAACAGGAAGCTCTCTGGCAGGTCCTCCAAGAACACCGAAACAGACCAAACCAACTTCTAACACTGTATTTACCAGCTTAGTAATGGAAAAAGACTCAACTGAAATCCAGCCTGTCAACACAAACAAGCTTAATGCCCCCCCACCAAAAAAAAGAAAACCTGCGGTGAAAATGATTTAGGCTCGAGACAAACAGCACGTTGCTGCATGCAGGAAAGTAAACAGGAGAGTCCTAAGTCCTCTTCCGACCCCTGGAAGTTTAGCAGAGCGGCATGTCGGAAAAGATGTCGAGACAGAAACAGGAAAGGCACACGTGCCCTGAAACCTGAGTGTGGATGGACGTATCCCTGTCAAAACACATTGCTCTGACCCCTGGACCAAAACTGTGGCTGTGCATGGCTGGTAAGACACACTGAGGATCACAAAAACAACCAAACAAGTGCACATAACCAGAAAATCTAACTGCTGCAGGATATTCAAATAAGTGTTAGAGCAAATAAAAACGCTCCTTTTGGTACTCTGCAACTTTGTATGCAGGATTAAAAACCACGTGAACCATTAATGTCTGTACAAAATTTCATGGCAATCCATCCAATAGTTGTTGAGATATTGCAGCCTGGACCAAAGTGGTATTATGACACTGCTATTCCTTTGGGAGAGTAAAATAATTAGTACTTGTTATAATCATCGTAAATCAGTAAAAATAGAGGCCATACTGATCAGAAAACCACCAAACTGTGTGAACAGGCAGCTCTAATACAGCATACATGGCAATTTTAAAATCACCTCTTACACATATTTGCCTCACCCAAAACT
This sequence comes from Seriola dumerili, assembly GCF_002260705.1. Classification (NCBI taxonomy): domain Eukaryota; kingdom Metazoa; phylum Chordata; class Actinopteri; order Carangiformes; family Carangidae; genus Seriola; species Seriola dumerili. The sequence goes on along the minus strand of NW_019174497.1, from coordinate 6,228,500 downwards.
AGTTAAAAGGATCCAAAACCTGCACTGGTTTAATTTAGCACAGGTTCTGTCAGTACAGGCATACTTTGTTAACCCTGGGGCAACAAAAAAAAAAATAAAGTAAATAAATAACGTCATGATTATTGATACGGCATTTGAGCCTACATGTCTATTGCCTGTTGTGAAAACATTAGCTTTGGCGAGAAACAACATCAACTTATTTCTCCAACAGCAGAGAGGGAATGTCTGGCACAAAACCATCTGTGGAGGCATTTGTGCATTGGGTGGTGCACCAAATTAAATGCCTGCCTTACTGTATTTCAGCAGATGACACCAGCAATCGCCTATGCTGCTGCGGCTTACAACAACAGTTGGAGAGTAACTGAAAACAGACTTGGTTTTTTAATCTGTCTATGTTAATGTTGGAGTGAGAAAAGTGAAAAGGTAGTATCAGGTCCCATCATGTGGGAAAATAGTGGCCACTGACAGAAAAAGAGGATAACTATGTTATATTTAAAAAAGTTGAGTTGCTGACAATGGCGCCATGACAGAAAAATTATTATTTTCATTATCAATTAATCCAGATTGTTTTCCCAATTAACTGTTTAGTCTTCACTGTTTTTTAATGTCACCTTGGACTTTGGGAAATTTGTATTTTTTTGATTGAAAATGAAATTAATGATTAGCTGCAGCTCTAAAATGGATCATTTCTGTATTCTAGCTTTTATTTCTAGTGCAATGTGTTCATTTCAAGCTTGTCTGCTACTCACTGATCACTTGTACGTGCATGCTAGCGGTTTACATCACAGCCTCGCCTGTAGTCAACTTTAATAGCTGAGGTTGACAGTTCCAGGTGCCGGTTGAAACTGGTTGGCACCGTTAACGTTTTGGTTTCATTATGGAAAATTCAACAGCGCTCTGATCCAAAATCTTCCAGCAACCACAGCAACCACAGCAGGGATCAGTCTGCCAGTCACTTAAAGAGGCACTTAGTCACACTCAGGTAGGTCAGGTTAGATAATCCAACTGTTTCTGAGTGAATGCACCTCTGTACTCTTCACACACACACACACACACACACACACACACCCACACACACACACACACCCACACACACACACACACCCACACACACACACACACCCACACACACACACACACCCACACACACACACACACCCACACATACACACACACACACACAAACATATTTCATTGATGCTTGAGAAGTGAACCAGCACAGGGAAAGGGTGGGTGGGGGGGGTTATGTAACTGGCCTGATGTAGGCCAGTAGATGCCTTTAGCTGACAGGGCCATAACAAGTCAGAGAGCTAATATAGTCACAGCTCTGGCTCACAGCATCAATGGGCCGCTCCCTTCTCCTCTCTGCGTGTCAGATGATAAACCCACAGAGGACAAAAACAAGGCTTATCTCTCCGTTTCTGTGCAGAGCCAGACACCGAAAAAACACAGGCTACAATTTAACCATGCAATCGCTCTTAAAAATGTTTATCTTTGGCCCACCTTTTTATCACTTCTCACACTAAGAATAACTATCAATTGATAAAAAGACATATTTACAACCACAGCAAAACCAAATCCCTATAGGACTGCCCAGCTGTTGCAATAGGAGAACATCCAGTGCAAAATACAACACAGCAGTATAAGGTCACAACAAAGTCACTACTGGATTTCGCAGGCACAATGTAAAAGAGGTGAAAAAATAGGAAACATAGAGGTAATGACATGCCACTGCTTGGTTCAGTACAGTGCACATTGGTGGAAAACTTCAAACTTTCACATATCAATATCAGTATTAAATGATAAATAGATGACCAAAATTGTGGTCATCTGATTTTCTGTTCATCAACTAATCCATAGTCAACTAATCACCTCAGATCAAGTTATAAGGAGTTTTTCTCCAATAGGTGTTGAATAACTTATGATTTAATTTCTTTAGTGATTAAGTGATTAGTTGATTAATCAATTTGTATATCAACAGAAAATTTAATTTCAACTTTTCTGATGTCCGGTTAATCATCCAAGTCATTTATCAAGCAAAGACTGGCGTTTGTCTTTTCCAGTTTCTGCAGCTTTTCTGTTTAATATCTTTGAAAGTGACATAAAAGGATAGGCATTTTTACTACTTGTAGGAATTTTGCAGAGTAAACAAGTAATCAGTTACTTGAAAAAATAACCCTACAGATTAATCAATAATGAAAACAATGGTTAGTTACACATCTAAATTTGCAGGATCCCAGAGGAAATTGATTATTCAGAGAAACATGCCCTAATGGGATATAAACTAGAAAATGACTTTAGAGCTGCAACTATTAGTTGGTTAATCGATTATTCAGTTGAAAGGAAACAAATGAGCAAATATTTTTGATAAATTGAATCTTCATTGTTAGTTGTTTTTTTAAAGAAAAAAATCTGTTTCAGCTTCTCTAATGAGAATATTTCTGATTTCTTTAGTCTTCCATGATTAAAAAGTGTATGTCTCTGGGTTTTGATGTGTTGGTCAGACCAAACATGACATTTGAAGACATCACCTTGAGCTTTTGGAAATAGTTTTTTTGACATTTTCTGACATTTTAGAGACTAAAGGTCTACTTTAATCGAGAAAATATGAATAATAGTGACACTAAGCTTGTGCAAATAGTTGCAGCCCTGAAATGGGCTCTGGCTTATGTCACTTGAAGTTTGTACCGGTAATACATGTTAAAAGTTTTAGTAAGTTGTACACTTTGGAAAAAAATGTTATCAAATCGTGCCTGTTGCATTGCTTTTCGTGTCTCATAACAATGTTTGGGAACTCCTGTCTCAACTGAACCTCAGCATCCAACCCAATACGTGCCGAGACACTGAAATACCACACCACAGCCTGTTTTGCATTAAGATGTCATGTCATGTCATGTCTGTTTATAGCCTCTCGGGATCTGTCAGTCTGTCATTTCTTCATTTTTCTCCGTTGTTTTCCTTCTACTTTTCGAGCTTCCTACAAGCCAAACTATTTTAAAAATTCCGACACTTAAAAAGTTGACCTGAAACCAACTGAAACAAACAGACAACATGAACAAGAGCAACTAACGTCAACAACAACCGTCAACGTCTGTTCGTGAGGTTTCTAGAAGAATATTAGCTCCTACCTTTCCTCGGTGTTCAGCATGATAGCTTCGAGGAAACACGGATCTTTACGTCGTTTTTCACAACCAAGACAATTACTACTCAACAAAAACTCCACAGAAAAGTTCACCATCCGTAAATTAATGATAAACTTTGTAAGAGTAAAAGTCTCTAGAGCAGCTGTATATAGCGGAGAAGCACTTGGACACAGAGACGTACAGCAGCCAGACTGCAAGCTACGGCCGGAGCTATGGCGTATTTATAGCTGCAGCTAGGCATCATGGGTAATAACGTCACAGTGTTTTTTTATTTTTTATTTTTTACTTAACAGGATAAAGAAAGAAAGTAAACAAACTGACAAAACGGATAAATCTCTTAAATTGACATATATGAAGTATAATGTAACTTAATCACTGGCAGTTTTAAATTATTGTTATGTTACAATAACATTCATAGGCTTACACTCAAAAAACGAAAACAAACACTGGCTCAAGTATTGTAGGCATCCACACTGGGCCCCTTCTTTACATGGATGGATTACTGAACAGGTTGAGTATTGTAGTTTAAATATATGTTTTTCCTTTCATAGTATTCAGCCCCCTGGGCCTGTGTCCCAGGGTTAGTGGGGTTGGGGGGCTGAGTCAGAGCCTTTGTTTGAAGAGATGATTAATATTTCTTGTGAGAAAGTCAGTCAAACACCTACACAAAGATGCATATTGATGAACTACAAATAGATACAAAATTATCACAAATAGAGGCAAACAACCATTAAGATACCCAAAACAGCCACAAAGAGACTAAAAGTGCTTATAGAAAACCACAAAATGGCCACAAAGAGATGAAAACGGGCACAGAGTGGCACAAAAAATTACTACAAATGACGACAAAAGGGCACAAAGCAGCCAAAAAGTGATGCAAAACAACTACAAAGAGAGGCAAAACCTCCACAAAGGGACAAAAAACAGCCACAAAGAGATTTAGAATAGACCTAAAACAACAACAAAGAGACACAAAAGGACTACAAATCTAGCAATACCACACTATCAAAATATACTATTACAAGTAAAAGTATAGAAGTATTAGCATCAAATTTTACACAACATATCAAAAGTAAAAGTACTCATTACGCATTTGTGGTATTTATACTTATGCAAAGTTCTTGAATACCTTTCCTATCCAAAAAAATCCTTGATATTACTGTTGAGTACTGTAGTTTAAATCCATGTTTTTCCTGTGATAGCACTGTGAGATGTTCTTCAGTAACATTCTTTACATTTTGTGTTTCTATAGTTCTTTACCCTGAAGGATTAACCTACTTTCTTAGCTTTTTTCTCCCTAAATCGCTGCACTGGAGGATTATATTATTCAGGCCTGAGTGAAGTGCTTTGCATACAGACCCTTTTTTTTTTTTTTTACTGATTTTGCCAACACGTTATACACAGTATAAATACAGTCTAACCATTCTCAGATCAAACAAGCATTTTTTCTTTTTTTTTTCACCTGAGATGTCAAAGCAACCCTCCCTCTTCTCTCCCAGTCTGTTTATAATCCCCGGCTCCAAAATGTTATAATTACTTGAAGATGACATGTTTTACCTGTCACCAAGTTCCTTTTAACTCAAAATCATATTAATGCCTTATTGCATAATGTCTTAAGATGTTGATTTTTTTAATCGTATTGCAAAAACATCTCAGTTTGATTATTTAATGGATTAAAATACTGAATCATTTCTCTGAGTCTAGCTGATTTACAATGGAGTTTCCAAATTCCTGCTTCAGAAATCCTATCCTCAATCCAAACAGTTACCATTGTTGTTGTGTGTTTTACTTAAAATGTCTGTGGACAATCAGAGAAACAGGAGGCCGCATCAGACTGAGGAAGAGAAACTTATGTTGCAAGATTCATTTAGTAAAGGAAACACTTACAGACTAAATATGATCTGAAAGTATCGTCAAGTCTGAAGCAAAAGTGCCCTATATCCTTTAAATGTGGGGTGATGGAGGTAATAGCTTGGTCCACAGTGGGTAGGATCAAAGAGCTGCCAAACACAAACCAAACAGTTGCACGTTGGCCTGGGGTCTCCTTTTGATAAATCAGGGCCCTGGAGCTGCTTTTAGGGTCTGGATTCAATGCAATGACACCCATCTCTCCCTGGCTAGGATCAGAACCCCCCCCCTACTACTCCAGGATGCTGCAAGATGGCTAACCTTGACCTCTTACCTCTCTGGAAAAAAACCTGAATAGGAATCAAAGTGAACTAGGGAGAGATATTTGAAAAACAAGCTTAATTCACCTCCTGGGAGTGACCACTAAGCCCTGTTCTTCCTCTGAAAGTCTCCAGCTGTCCCTTGCAGTGGTCAGCTTTTGGCCCATACTCTCAGTGTGAATCTGAACATAGACACAGTTATGTAAGGAGGAATGGAAAAGAGCCCCTGTGCCAAACAGATTATCAGATTAGTAACAAGATCGCTGGCCAGCTACTTGATCCTGGCACATCGCAGCATTAATGCTGGCGGTCCAGCTTGCCTGGGTAAGCAGGGGACATGGGCGTCAGTGCCACCTTCCAGTCACTATGGACCAGTAGCTTCATGATGTAACAGTGAGTGAAACCCACTGAAGGAGTCTGTGTCCTGTAACTGAGGTTAGCAGTGTCCAGCTTGTACTAAATCTTCTTGGATTTCTTCCTCATACCTCAGTCTTCTCGAAATTCAGAAATCCTTCCTGAATCTTAATGCATCGTTTGATCTATGTCAGGGACTGAGCCAACAGGCCAGAGAGACACACACAGTTGTTTAAAAAAAAAAAAAAAAAATTCATTTTTATTTACAAAAAGCAAAGTGCCAAAAATATTTCTGACAATAATCATGGGTCCATAAGGGAGGTCAACATAACAGAACTAATCCCAAACACCAACACAGCAGCACAAACACAGTGGCTGATCAGGCTGATCAGACAAATGGGGGGGGAGGGGGGGGGGGGGGGGGGTACAGCGCTACATAATATTAAGTAAGGAGAAGTAATGAAACATCTATATGAAAAACTCAGCTGTCATTGAAATAATAACAAAAATCAAACTGCAAAACATGAACATGGTCCAGTCCAATTGGCAATCAAAAATATACTAATATGTGGATTTTGGAGAGGAGATGTAACTCATCGAGGAGACGTGGGGTATTAATAAAGCAGATAACAAAACGTTGCAGTTGCTTTAACTCCTCAGACCTACTACAGAAAACAGGTAGACAGGAGGCTTCTCTAAACAACTGCCATTGAGTTGCCCTTGAGCAAGGCATCTATCCTCTAACTTCTTAGTCAAAGCCACCCAGCGGCCACTGGTGAAGGACTGTGGTTGTACTGGGATTCTCCCAGTATAAATGTAGTTATCATTGTAAATAAAAAGTTAACTTGAATTAGAAGGTACTGTGGGAACATTTATTTTCAGTGAAGAACCACCAGTCAGTTATTGACATTCTGAGCCTCCGCTCAGCAAAAACTAAAACTAGCAAAGCAAAGAAAAGCTTAAGCTACGTGTCAATAAGATCAGATAGATTTCTGTTAGTGCGCCCTCAGCAAGTCTAAAACGATTCCATCTTTTAGTGAATATTAAAGGTACATATGAGTTGAAAATGTAGGTTTGGGCACTGGATTTTAAGGTTGTTTAGTAAAAGGAAAGTACATACATCTATGGATTTCACATTCATTTTGTCTCATAATGGAAAAAATAAAACATAAATGATATAGACAACATAGAAAAACATATTATAAGGTACATTTGAGGCAATCAGTCAGTCCTGACTTACTGTTACCTCTGAAATACAGACTGACTGATACTTACTGGAAGATGAATGTTTTTACAAAAGATTAACAGGTTCACACTGATGACCTGTCTCTACTTCAGTCTATTAGAGAGTCTATTGGACGTTTTTATTTCAGTCACAGTGAGACTGCAAACAAATGTGGAGACCGAGGTCACATTCTTGGCCTCATTATTTGTAATGCAAAGATATTGTTTCCCTGCTGCCCTGCTGTTTGTGTTGTTTTCTGCTGATGTTTCCACATGAGAAGCTTAAGACTTCAGTGGGAATGTGGCAAAATAGTGAAAAGAAAAAAAGGTGAAAGAAACAAAGCTTTTTCATACACTTATTTATATTTGTCACCTGAAAGTGAGAGGTGTTCAGGGTGGATTTACTTTAACTGAGTTAACTACGTCTCTATTTACTATGGGTAAAAACAAATATTTCTAATGATGAAGAATAAACAGTACAGTAACACATTAAGAGATGACAGACTAATGACTGGATTAACACTTGAATGAAACCATGAGATTGAGCAGTTCATATATACTGTAGGTTTTGACTGTAATTATAATAGTTTATCATTTTCCAGTCTAGGATTCTAATGACATGTATGAAATGGTTCAAGTACAAGTTAAATTTAAATCAATTAAATATAAAGTTTTCAATGAATTCTATTTTCACCATATAATGCTTTATTAGCTTATTGTTTGATAAAGTGTGTAATATAATGTTTCTGATTTCCTTCTTTTAAATTTAAGCTTATTACTAAGTTAAGAATTACATTTTTAAATTTTAAAATGAAAAAAAACATATTTGTTGCATTTTGTAAAAATGTATTTCAGTTGTTTGTACACTCCTTTCTCATTTTTTGGGGGTAGACAGTCACATAGGCCATCAACACCTTTCGTCTAGAAATTGTTTGTTTTTACTTCTATTTGTATTCTTTTATTAAATTTGCACCTGAAAATAAATAAGACAAATCTACAGTCATGCCAGCGACTCTGTGAGGCTGTACTTAGCGTTGGTATAGGTATAGCAATGCTTTTAGCTAAATGTTAACATCAGCATGCTAACATGCTCATAGTGACAATGCTAACATGCTGATGTTTACCATATTCACCATCTTAGTTCAGGGTGTTAGCATGCCAACATTTGCTAATTGGCTCTAAACAGGTTTTTCAGTATTGGAGAAGCTGAACCAGATGATAACACTCCATGGAAAGTAAAGGGATCACCAAAGTTATTACTATTCACCCTGACAGGTGCATCAATGTGTGTACAAAATGTCATCATGATCTATCCAATAGTCGTCAAGACATTTCACTCAAAACCAAAAATGTGAACCTTGTGGTGGCGCTAAAGCCTGTAGGTTAGGATCCTCTTGAATATTTCACTGTGGACCAAAGCGGTAGACTGAGCGACCAGCTGACCCACTATATACTTTCATCACAACATGGACAACAATAAGTAATTTTTAGTTTCCTCCAAATGACAGAGGCAGTCCCTCGCTTTACTGCTAGCAGCAGGTGCAGAGCAGCAGCAAACAAAAAGCTAATCTGAGAGCGGGGCTGACTCTCAGGTGAACACTGAGCATCTTAGTTTCCAGGACAAACTGTCCCTCGGCTGCCCCTCACGAACTCTGGCGCAGCATCACAGAATCGCACATGAGATGCTGGCCTTGGAAACAAAACGTCTCTCTCCTTTCAACCTCTCATCTACGCTTGCCTGGTGTTTCTCTCCCCACGCTGAAAACAAAAGGCAGATCATGTGAACAGCCTGGGACACTCTATCTCAGCTTTGAAGATGAAATATTCAGCAGGAGCACAGTGGGGAATGAGGGTTGAAAACTATAGCTAGAGGAGCATCCAGATGTTGAAGTTTGACAATGAAAAAGAAGGAAGGTTAAGACTGAGAATGGCTTTGGTTATTCATCATTTAGATAATACTATTTCTGCATTTCAGTTTTCTTTTGACTCTGACGTTCAGAGAAATGCGCACAACAAAAACTACAGTCACACTGCAGACCTCATGGCTGGAGTCAGAGTTTTTTGCCTGATTTCAATCAAGTTTAGTTTCCATTCTGAAAACACATTCACACTCAAAAAACCCCCCTGAGCCTCCTGATCATCACTCTGACTCGCTCTTCTGTGTCCCGCCTCCGGTCGGTCCGACCAGTGCTGGCCTCTTTGCATTGGCTGCCAGTCAATGGCAGGGTTTCAAAATTCTCTTAATCACCTATAAAGCGCTATACAGACTGACATAGCTGAATTATTGTGTCCCCTGGCCACAGAAAGATCACTGAGTTCTCTCAGGTCTTTTCACAGAGGCCTTCTGGCTCTCACAAGAACTAGACGAGACATCAGGGGTGACCGAGCTTTCGCAGTTGTAGCTCCGACCCTCTGGAGGGTTACTCTCTCACTGACCCTAGCTGAATAAAGGCAAAAACTGCCCCCAAAAAAAACAAAAATACACTGCGCTCTGCAGGTGTGTTTGTGCGTAGGAACACAGTAGTTCACAGAAAAAATGTAGTGCCAAAGGAAAATGCTGTTTTCACGGGAAGACAAACTGCTGAAAACATTCTACACGAAGCAAAAATTTAAACAGATACTGGATTGTTTCGGTGGGCGTTTTTAGAAGTGTCTAAAACACGTTCTTTTCTGTCGGCCCCGTGCACAGGAGCCCATCGCTCTGCTGGTGTGCCGTGTGCCAACGTTTCCTGCTGCCTCTCCTAACTGGCAGCACGCCAATCTGAATCTACCGCATGACTACTTCATACAACCCCACATCTAATAACCCAAACTATCCCTTCAAGGTGCCAATTCTTGGAGGAGCCCACCAACACCAAATCTAAAACAGGGCCCAGATTTTCTGGCTATGCCTCTGTATATATAATGTATATACATTTAATATTTAATGTTATAGAGAAATACTTGGGATTTTAAACAGTTTGTTTGCACCAGATCCTCCGCTACATCACTAAACTAAAGCAGGCTGCACCACACACACTGGTTCTCATCTAAAGATCAGTTGTCAGACCCAGCAACTACCAGGCGTAACTGTTGTGCAGTCAACTGACAAAACTGACGTCAGCTTGACCCGTTTAGAGCGAAAAGAGATAATATGAAATGTGGTCGACATGTCCTGACTGTTTAATCATGACGTAAATCTTTCTCTGGCTTCAAGTTCGAGGCTGACGTGAACAGGTTTTTCAGTTCATTATGGTTTAAACGATATGACATGAACGCAGCATGCAAGCTTAAACAGCGCAGCCTGATGTAGTAAATCACTAGTTTGAAACCAGCAAGTTGTCTTGTAGAGTGGTGCAACCCAACCTGCTGTTGACCATTTTTAAGAGTGCAGTTATCATCTGTTGTGGACTCAGCTCATTGTTTTTCTTGAAAGTGTGTCATACATTAGATGCTGATACGACTGTGGTCTGTGGTCGTATTAGAGCGGAGCTGTGTCTCTGAGGCACAGTCACACGGTGCAGCCTGCAGGTGCTCGGCTCAAGTCAGATCAGATTTTTAGAAAACATCTCACTCCTTCAGAAAAATAAAAAGATCATATCTCCATGTGTACATTGTTAATGTGTTTTTTTTCTGCTCTCTGTTGTAAAAACATATGTGTTACATAGGGGGGAAAACATCAGAACGGGGACACTGACTTATGAATATACCTGTGTTCAGGTTTCACGCTTGTAGCTAAACTGTTTCTGTTACAAAGCACAAGAAAGAAAAAACATAAAGAAAAGTGCTAATGTTTCTGCCTTTGTTTGTGACTGCGTGAGTTTGGACACACAGGCCTGCAAGTGAGCTACAGTATGTCAATCCCTGGACAAACTCTTGATCTAATTAAAGTTCCCATTGTTCCTCTCTGGCAGCGTCCCACATTGTGTTTGGGGGGAAACGTTGATGTATTTCTGCAGGTAATCACAACAAACACAAAGACACACTGGAGTTCATGTCACAATTTCATATCCACAGGCAGAAATATCTCTTTTAAAACTGGATTCTTGTGATCTCCAGACAACAAGAGGTAACCTGTGAGTTCGGATGAGAACAGCCGAGCGCTCAGCCAAGCCTCCGTTTGAAGTTATGATGATGATGATGATGATGATGATGATGGTGGCAGTAATGATCGTTGTGGGTGAGGTCCGCAGCAGAGTCAGGCGACCAGGCGTCCACAGGAAGGAGAGGTTGTCTGCTTTTGTTCTTTAGATGACGATGTGAGAATGTTTACATGTACTTTTGCGAGGCGCACGGCGGATGCTGTGTGTTGTTTCAGGGGCTGATCAACAGGGTGTGGATGGATCAACATTGTACATACTATGAGACTTTCCTCCTCATTTGCCACCACATGTCCTAAAATAATAAAGGAAATTGTCACTCTATACCATGTCCTGATCAGTGTTGTGCAGTAACCACATTACTTGATATTGGTTCAGTCTATTTGTGTTCAGTGGAAAGACCTATCTCAGCTATGGGAGCTTGGTGCAGATTTGGAGATAATTATGGAAATCGCAATATGGCCATGTGCAATATTCAAATTGCAGGAGCTGCAATTTTCTTTAATAAGGGTATAAAGGTAAAATGTGTCTCAACAGACCACAAACGAAGAGTTGCGGTTCTACAGAGATGCTCCCAGCCTATAAATCACATTCTCCAGACACAGAGGAACCTGCTTGTTTGGTACAAGCCCCAAGAAAAAAATCACATCATCATCATTTTTAGTAACAAGTAATTATATGCACTACTTTTGCTGCTGAGTTAAGTAGTGTAATTACTTTCCAATGTGTAATGAGTACATGATGTCCGTTTTCAAGTAACACTGGTTCTGAAAAAACACCCTGACAGAAGTAGAAAATAAAGGTCAAGCTTCATTATACCACTGGAAATATTCAGAAATTCAAATGCACTGTGGAAAAACTACATCGTGCCACTTTCAGCAAGTCCAGTTGGAGCAAAGAGTAACGTCAACCTGACTGAGTGACAGTACATACTCTGGTATGTCTGTGTAAAGGCAGATCCAACGCTGATTGATTTAATTTGACAGGCAAAATTTAGTTGTTTTTTTTCCTAAATGCACCCATGTACCTGACTGAAAAGGATGTGGCTGGGAGAGGAAGTCCTGAAACTGCCAGCTGATAATCCTCCATTTTGATCCAATTTATAGACTGATGCACTTGTAGGGCAGGAACATTGTATTCTCAGTGATCTCGTCCAAGAAAAAGCATTTAATAATCAATATTCAGTCATATTTAAGGTGCATTATTTTGTGATGGTTGTCCTTTATTCACCTGCAGAGCTAACATGTAACTCTGTGTGACATCACTCGAATCTAACTACATTTGACTAATGACATTCATTTATATTTATGCATGTGTTTTGGGAAATTTTTTTTATTATTATCTATATAACCAGAAATCAATTCAGATACATTTATGATAAATTCTCTGGTCAGAATTCAAGAAACATACAGTGCACACATACACCCACTTGGGACAATAACACCATAGATGTAGGATTTTCTTCAGAAAATAATGTCAATCAGCGGACTTGGAACAGCAGACGTGGTTCTGGTCCCATTCATTGATCCCCTTGTGTCACCTTGTTTTTGATGTGGCCTTCACTTGTAAAACCCCCACCCCCCACCCCCATGTGCTGTTCCCTGTCTGCAGACATACTCAGCACCTTTATAAGCTGATTGTCTTTGTAATGCAGCGCTGCAAGAGCGTCTCATTGTTTCCAGGTAGAGCTGTCTGCGGCTGATCTGATCTTCAGACTCATGTAATCTCAGTCTCACCACATCAATTAATGAAAGTCCGCATCAACACTCTGCTACAGGCAGGTTGGAGACGGTTGCTTGGTAGTTTTAAGTGACTCTACGTTACTCTCAAGAAAAGGCAGTATGTCATGAACATGATCTGACCATCGAACACGATATCTCAGGTGACCTCTGAGACACACAAATGTTTTTCTCTCGGACACTTCTGGTCCAAAACTACTAATATCATGTCCTCACTACTGCACTGAGAATTTAGTGGCGTTAGCAACTTGAATAGGAGTTTTAAATCCTAAACCTGCACGCATCAAACAGGGAAACACAATTTGCATAAAACATTACTGGACAATTAACAGAATCTAGACTGCATTATATGTGAAAATATTACGGTGTTTTATGATTCTGATGTCTATTAGTTAAATATATCTGAAGGTGGTGGGCTTGGGCAGCAGTACATATAAAATTCTGGCCATTGCCCCCTCCATGGTACACTATGGAAACAATTTAAAAAAAGCTTGAAGGGATGTAAACCCAACTCAGCTGTATTTATGATACACTTTAAGACAGAACACAGTTGATCCAAAGAGTGAGAAACTTAATGAAAAAAAATGAGAGGAGGAAAAGATAAAAAATCCTCTGGTATTTTTTACAGCTAGATGGTGTTTGACCCTTTGTATTATTGTTATTATTACTATCATTATGAAGTTATGGTGAGATCCAAGTCATAGGTAATTGTTAAGGGAGCAACAGAGTGAAGAGTGGTCAGTATAAGAGTTCCTCAGTGTGAGATGGTGCAGTTTAACTGATGGAGGCGGAGATCTGTGACCACAAGCTTGAGCATTGGAGGACCTGATAATAGCAAATTAAGGGTGTGTTTTTTAGCATGTGTTGGCCCATTGACACATTAATGCATTATTGTGGACCAAATGTAATAAAGGGTTAACAGGTGGTGAAAATCTGAGAATCATAATTTTGTCATATTCTGGACCAATATCAGGGGCAGGAAGTCCCTGATAAACTGATATTAGGCTTAAGGCGATTCTGGACACGTGTCACAGGGAAACAAGCATCAGGCAAGAAACAATGACAACAGGGGGTGGTGGGGCCGCAGGACAACATGAAGCTCCTACCAATTTCAGAACAGTTTTCTCAAAACAGTGGACTAGTCTGTTGGAGCAGCAGTGGCGGGGGGACTGCAGGATTATGGTCATCCTGGGGCGGGCGAGGCAGCCTGCAGAAACTGTGTAAGTGGGTAATCTCTCCAGTGCCAACAGAGCTGCTCTTTCTAAAAGAAGCCCGTCTTGCCCCTCAGCTCTGTGCTTTATTACATAAGACCTACTGTCCCATTTCTACCCACCATCCTCTATGTTCACTACTGATTTTCTGTCTAAATATCACAAGTGATGATTCCTTACTTCTGTATGTGGGTTCATAAAGAAATACAGACTCACATTATTTCTCCCTCTCTATTCTACACAAACACAAATCGAAATAACTCAAAAATTCTGGCATTGGTTCCATAGCTGGAGGAACTACAGATAAATATTTCATACTCTTACACAACCCTGTCAGGCCGTTAGCTAGTCGGCACAATCCAGTGCAACTGCTATTACCCAACTACATGAGAGGAGCCGGGATGCAGCAGCACTTTTATTGTCTCTGGCAGAGCACTTAACAGTGTCCCCATACCACAGCTTTATCGTTTTATCGTGTCCCCAGAAATATGCGTCCAGGACAGGAGGATGTGGCTTTAATTAGCTGAATACGCAGCACCGAGTTAACACAGCACTAAGGCCACCTGGTCTGTACAGGGCAAAGTAGAAAGCTATTATCCCTTGTGATTTTACTTATTAACTACACTTTCATTTTAATCCTGAGGCTGAGAGATAGATGAAGGAGAGAAGATGGGCCTCAAGGCAATTTAGTAAAAGATGGAAACATGAAGGAAAAATGCAGTATGATCAAAGTTTGACCCAACAGCATATGGTAAAACATGCTGTCCTGTAGTTCAAATGCATACATGCATACAAAAGCTATTTATGAAAAAAAAGAAAAGCTACCAGAGAAAAATGGTACCTCTCCTTGAAGCATATCCCTGTGGTAAACAATGACTAATGTGTTAGGCGTTGGATCCCAACCTTTCTGGCTTGTGACCCCTGAAAATAGAGCAATAACTAGTGGTGACCTGTTGTCGCAGGTTGTACATGTCACTTGAAGTGAAGATTTTCCACTCTGAGGTTTGAAGAGGTCAATGCTAGGGGCTTGGTTAGGTTGTACTGAGGCTGCTAAATGCTAACCTATGCATGCTAACATGCTCACAATGTAAAAATCCACACGCTGATGGTATAATATTTAGCATGTCCCACAATTTTAGTTTAGCGCGCTAGCATGCGTTAAATAGGACTAAACACAAAGTACAGCTGAGGCTGTTTTGTAGGTTAGAAACTCAAATATCAGACAAATGTAAATTCTGACCTGATGATGGTGCTTGTTGAAAAGTCAGAGGATCACCAAAGTTATTACAAATCATCCTGAGGGGG
This sequence comes from Seriola dumerili, assembly GCF_002260705.1. Taxonomy (NCBI): domain Eukaryota; kingdom Metazoa; phylum Chordata; class Actinopteri; order Carangiformes; family Carangidae; genus Seriola; species Seriola dumerili. The sequence goes on along the minus strand of NW_019174497.1, from coordinate 6,213,277 downwards.
ACATGACTGCGTGTACTGAAAATGTCAACCTGCTGGTGGCTCTAGAGGAAGAGTCCGAGGAACACCAAAAGCAGTAGGTTTCATCCTCTGGGAACCATGAATGTCATGACAATCAACGATTAAAGAACAATTAGGAAAAATAAACTCAGTTTAGCAGATTTATCTTTTAGTGGCCCCTCAGATTTATCTAGCAACCACGTAAAGGGTCCCAACCCTCAGGCTGAGAACCACTGTCTTATGAGATAGAATAAAAGATGAAGGACTGTGCTGCTCTCTGACCTCTAACCCTGATCTAATCATCTTCAATGGAAAATGTCCTCACGAATTTTGAAGATATTTCCTGTGTTTCCTTGTAAGGACATTCATGACTTACATGTTTTATGCACACACATGCACGTGCACACACACACACTCATAACTCAGATTTACTGGTGATGAGCTTCAGAAAAGACACGGGTACTTTCACGTAATTCCCATTTAGGACAATGGAGACCCAGCAGAGCTGGCCTAAATTAGCACGCACTCTCCGTGGCCTTGTTGTACCGTCTTCCTGTCCAGAGCAGTGAGCAAGCAGTAACTCTGGAGGAAGGGCAGGAGATCGTGGGAACCGGCGTGTCACCGCAGCCTCGGCCAGGTCCTGAAGAAAACTCCTTCCAGAGAACAACATGACAAACTCTGCAAGCTGCAGCAGAGGGGAAAAGAAACCAGAGAGGAAACTGGAGAACAATGAAGAAATGGATGTGACACTACTGTTTGGCTATAGGTCTGGGTGGGAACCCAAGAGTCTGTTGTACTGGAGTCAGAGCCTGGCTTTCTAAAACTCATTGACAAAAACAAGGCCCAGTTCCCACGGCGACCTTTCCCACGCTGCTGCTGCTGCTCATATTGTATATTTATATTTCTCTTGTGGAACTGTTTCCTCTCTGACTTGTACGCTGCATGTTTGTGTTTCGTTATCTTTGTGGACGTGCTTTGGCTGTTGTTATTTTGAACTTGTTCTCTATGTTTTTCAGGCCTTTTATCAAATCTGATTAAAACTCCAAAACCAGCAATAAACTGAGTGTCCCTGTAGCTAAACCTTGATACAACATATTCCACTGTGCCATAGATCTTCATTTGTGTCCAAAACGTATGAAAAATGCATCAGTGAGACACACCACTGCCCTGGGAGAAATGCTCCTTCATCACTATGAACATGGGCACAGTTTATTTGGGCTCAGTCCCACCCACACTGTGCTGCTCACTCACAACAGCACCACGTGTATTCATCCACTCCTTCTTTGAGTAACGTTAACAAAAAACAGTGCCGAGGTGTTGAAGGAAATCATTGAGCCTATTTTTTTTTAATTAACATATACATTTGTGACCTGTTTCTAAAGATAAGTGGTAGAGGAAATATTCAGATATTTTACTTAAAGGAGGTATTTGTAAGTTTTGCTGTTGATACATAGCCAACATTAGCATCAACAGCTGTTTACTTACTTTACCAGAAGAAATGTTGTGAGTTCAGCATCAACCTTCATTCCTTCTCTCACCAACAGCTGTGTCCAGAGGTGGAAGGCAACACCAATATTAACTCTTCTTTCTGTCATTTCTTTTTCTTCTACTGAAGTTAGCACGCTAACCAGCTAGCCTTGGCCCATCTCGTCACTTTCTGATAGCGACTCACTGTAGCCTCCAATCTGCCCTGAGGATATAGCGCTGCTCAGAGGGAGTATTATAACCTCTTGTATTGTAAAGGTCACCACCACCTGTTCCCGGCTAAACTATGTTCGGCAGCAGAGAAAACTTAGAAATAGCCCCTTTAAGTAGAAGTAGAAATACCACAATGTACAAATATTTTTACCAGTGAGAGTTAATTTGTAATTCACATTATTACATATTATTTAATCGGCTTTGTATTCATTCACATTTACATAGCATCATCATGTTGTATTTGCTGGAGGTGAAGCTAAATGTTTTAGTTTATAAGTTATGGTAGTTATGTTTGTTTCATCTGTAGCAATGCATCATATTCTATAAACTGATCACGTTTTGTGTGAAAATCAAAATCTTCAGTGTAACTAGTAAATATGTCTGACGCATGTAGTGAGTAAAAAGTACAATGTCTGCATTTGACATGTGGGGGTCTAACAAAGCCATGCTGCAATTAATTTATTTACAAAAATACCTTAATTATTTGCTTGCAGTCTGCCATAAATTAATCATTTTAGATGATATATATGATCATTTTAAGATATTCAGACAATATGGACATAATCCTCAATGGCAGTTTTACTGTAAGCTGTTCTTTTTGTAAATAAATTAGTTGCAGTAAGTTGTTCTTACATTTGATACTGTGCTCGCTTATAGTTGACTAATAAATGTAATTTGTCACCATAGGAATGGTGGTTACATAGCCTTAGAAAATTTGAAACTTGCTCATAGGTGGCTCCTGTACTAAACCCCTGAGAAAATGTAAAGCCAACTGGATTAGCAGCACTTGGTTAAGTTAGGGAAAGCAATGACTGGAGACACAACATGCTTTTGTTACCTAAACCTAACCACAGATGGTAGAGTGGATGTGAGATCCATCCACCTTAACCACCTCTCTGGTACTGGTGTAAATGTAGCTCTTCATTCAGTTCACAAAGTTCAAAAGTTGCCTCTGAACATAGTCAAGGCACTGATTGCCTTTGCCACCACAATGTACGTGGAAAAACAATTTAATAATACAGAAACGTGATTTCTAGCGGACAGGTAGAGCTGAAATACATCATAATTAAACAGTTCACCTTTACTTGAACTCTCAAAGCAAACAGGTAAAAGGGAGGGGAATGGCGAGAGGGGAAGTCTGTGGGCTGCAAGAGACAGCAGCAGGTAAACAGATGGAAAGGCAAAAAAAAAAAAAAAACTGGGCAAAGGCAAAAACCCAACAGGCAACCAAAATTCAGACATGGGCAGGTAATCAGATGAAGAAAAGACTTGGAGGTTACAGCCTGATTGACAATCTGGCAGAGAGAGTGCGGACCTGGGGTGGTGTAAGTACTGGGAAGCTGATTTGGGAATGGTAAACAGGTGAGCAGGTGGGTGTGGGGAATCAGGCACCTGCAGGGAAGATGGGCATGGCCTGATCTGGTGGGACACGAGTGTCAGTAGCAATGCAGGCAGATGTGACAGAACAGAGTGGCTCGTTGGTCTAGGAGTATGATTCTCGCTTCGGGTGTGAGAGGTCCCGGGTTCAAATCCCGGACGAGCCCTTAATATGAGACAATAAATGTTACCTCTAGAACTGTGAAATGGATGTTGAAACTTAAAATGTTCATCTCTGCCTTCACTTGATGTTTTGGATAAAAGCATCTGCCAAATGATTAATCTTAATTTGTAAAGGTCAATGAATAGGAGAATGAGGGGAACTGTGACACAAAATTATTTAAAGACCTTAATATACATAATTTCAATAAATATGCTAAATTTAAAAATGCAAAACATGAGTTTCAGTTGTGTTTCCTGCCACTTTCACTGTTCTTCTTGCTCTGTGTTTGGTCTTCACCAACTCTTGAGAAAAATATCTGGCTCTTCAGCTGCTAAATGCTCCACCATGTTCACCAGCTAGTTGTTAACTGTGTCTATTAGCTGTTTGTTGCTGAGCAGGTGGTCAACAACAACAACAACAACAACAACAACAACAGCAACAACAGCACGCCTTTCACATTACACAAAAACATTTAACCCATTGTTAATATAAAAACACTGAGTAGTTCAGTTTTAAGCTAAAGTATAAAAATCATGGAGAAGATGAAGGGGTCTAATACTTCATAGAGACATTTAATTTTGTAACAGGACTTTTAATTCAGGCACAAAAAGCTTAACCTTGAAAAATTTCATATTAGATCAAATTCCAGGAGGAATCCATGTGTCCAATCACAGCAGATACACCTGTCCTATAGCTGCCACATTCGAACTTTGGAAGTAACGAGACAAACATAAAAACATGCTCCACTGGAGCCTGACAGGAGGCAGGATGTGGTGGTCCTCCAGTGTGACAGAATGCCTCCACGCTTTGTGTTGTGATTCACTCCAGTGTTCTTTTAATCTCGTTGACAAAGCCTCTTGCAGGAAGCTATGCCAGATATGTCCGGCCCGTCACGGCTTTTCCAGCAAAGCCAGTAAGTGAAGAATAACACTGTTTCACCGGACAATCCCCAATCGCCACAAACAAGGCCAAACCGAACAACAGAGGGTTTAACCAAGACCACAGTTGTGCCAACTCCAGGGAATTCTTTCCATATTTTCCTCCTGGTGAGTCACTTGATGCCTGAGTGAATCTGGGCAAAACAAGGACTGCAGAGCATCGACCTGCTTTCTGTGTCTCATCAGCAGAGATTTTCTTGGCAGGATTGTTGTTTAGCAACCCTGAAACATTTCCCACCAATCATTTATTTGAAAAAAAACATACTTTACACGGAATAATATTGAGAAATTTAAAGTCCCTTTGAAGGCCCTTTGAGGCACAATATCCTCTTTTACAACTTCAAATTACTCACAGACTTTAATCACAGCTCATCAAAGCAAAAGCAGATGATTTAATTCATTTTATAGTGAGATAATCTTTCTGAATGATACTCCAATCATAGCATTTCCACACTCCTCTGTAATTACACAAATTCATGCTAAACCACATCTGAAAATAGAGATGGAAGTCTTCTCAGTCTGGGTGTGTACCTACAGTCTAACTTGGAGACATTAAACAGCCTGTCACAGATTATGTTAGATGTCTGGGTCAAATGATTGTGGACATTTGTGGAGGTTGTTGTTTGGTTACTGAAGACTGAACCTGATTTAATCCTGAAACCTTGATCAAGTGTTTGTCGCCGAAGCAAAACTCTAACTTGTCTTTTAAAGGAATAGTTTGACATTTTGGGAAATGTGCTGGAAGTTAGATCAGAAGATCGATCCTACTGTCATGTCTTTACACTAAATATGAAGCTACAGGGGGAAACAGCTAAGAAAGCCTCAAGCCTCAAGCTTCAAGCCCAAGATAGCAGGTCAAAAAAATGTTTGAGCAGCATGGTTAAGCTAGGCCACTTCTTTTTTTTTATAATTGGTGCAGTATTCTCCAAAACTCCTCCCCCTCCTTCTTCTTCTTCTGGTTAAGTTGCAGTAATGACAGCAGACACGAGTTGGGCTTAAACTTGACTTAAGCTTAACTCAAGAAAAAGTTTAAAGTCTACAGCTCTGCCATTAGAAATCTATTGAGAAATGATAAGTAGCTGAGTATCAATACAAAAACATCTTCACGACAACATCAGTGCCACAAAACCAGTTTTACACATAGTTATCAGATAAACTCAGCAACCCTGCTTTTTGTAATAAACCTCAGTATGAGTGGTGATGTTGAAACTGGGGACACATTTGAAATTACCTTCTGTTTGTCTGTTGACAAGAGCAGATGAGGTCAGCTGTGTTTAGGAATACCATTCCCTCATTCAGAGCTGTTCCCATGGCCTCTGTGTTTCCACTGCGTCTAAAATTGGCTTCATGGGAATAAATTACTATATATTAAACTTATATCAGGGCCATTGTTTGGTGGGAGAATTTTTAATGTTCTGAATGAGCCAAAGCAGCTGTAACATACTGTAAATATTATAGTTCTTATTAAGCAGCAGATTCATGGTTAGGTCACTGATTATTCTAGATAGTTGGTATTTGCAGTAAGCTATTCCCATGTGGCAGCACTCCCTGTATTTCACTGCTTAGGCTCAATAATCAACTCTTTATTTATGCACTTTACTCTGTTAGTGTCTAATATATTCTAATGCTGATTCGGGGTTGAAACAAAAACAACAGGTCATTGTTATGGAAAAACATTTTTTTCCTTGGCTGCTGAAAAACAAACAGTCACTGTAATCCTCAGGCAACTGCCAATTATGAGTCAGAAAACACATCTGTCAACACCTGGACGTTTGCAAAGCGTTAGTTTGAACATGCCTGAATATCCAGATGGGAGCGATTTTGCAACAACAGCATCACATAAAGTCTGATAAAGTGGATCTGTAAGGCCGTCGACTTCTCTGTAATTGAGGAAGTGAACTGTGCTGTGCTGCTGCAGTGAAATCTACCCACTGAGTAGTAGGATAAGATTAAAACAAATCGTCTTTTGAGTGCTCAAACAAACCAGTTTCTTTCCCCGGAGATGATGTGTGATAAAAGTGGAACAAACAAGCGGAGTCTCAACAATCATGAATAGACAGAGAACCACAGAAATGCACAATTCCTCATTTTATTGCACTACAATCACATGTGACACCACAGAAATGGACTTCCTCTGTTCTGCCGCAGAGCTGATGTCTGTGGTGTTAGGGAGCCCCCTGCAGCTCACACTGAGACTCTCGTGTGAAAATAAAAGCCTGTGCTGTTTATTCCAGACGTAAACATGAGGTTCATGAGTTGATTGTTTTAATTATGGGTTTTTAGCATGTTAGCACTGTTGTTATTCCCATATTGTGATCATGCGTTTCCCGCTGACAGGAGAGCGTGTTTTTACGATGAGAAACTGCATTTTAACTCAGAGGATTTTTTAATAAAGATCAGTTTTAAGTCTGTCATAATTTTCCAAACAGCAGCCAAGAAAGCCACAGCTAAATATTCCTCTGAAATCATCAGTAAACCTTCTCACAGACCTAAAACTCTGTCCTTGGACATTTGTGAGAAGTTTTTAAGTTTTTCACTGAAAAAACTGAGAATATTTGATCACCATTGTCTTCTTCTCTCTCTGACACCCCACCCCACGGTTTAGGAGGGTCCAGCTACCTTTAATTAATTTCAGCAGTTTCTTTTGAGGCACATAGGCATGCACAGCTTCTCCCCGATGTTGTGCCCTCCCTTATCATAAAGGATACTGGTGATATAACTAGGCCTAGCATTCTAGTTATTATTATCGCTTGCTTAGCTGCTGGCACTGTCCCCTAATGTTTCAAACATGCCTTTGCTCAAAAATCATAACCTTCATGATGCATGTTTAAATAAGTATTGGTCAATGATATCCTGAAGACTGTTCCCATGAGATTCTTGATCCATTTCAACCAGGGTTCACAGGACATGACAAGGTGTTGACTCTGGGGAAAATGCTATCCTGGTTTTATTAGATCCTGGTGCTGCCTTCAACACTGTGCATCATGACGTCCTCTTAACTCGTCTCAAACAGTGGATTAGGGTACAGCACTAAACTGGTTTGAATCCCATCCCAAACATAGGACATTTTCAGTGGCTATAGGTCAGTTATCCTCTCCCTCTGCCCCTGTCATCTTGGGAATAGTTCTGTTCTGAAAACATCATGAGAAAGTCTATCATCTAACACCTACACCTGTGCTGATGGTTCCCAGCTGTACCTCACACTAACATCAAGGGATTCAAGGACATTTAAGGCTGGATAGAATGAATTTGGATGGAACAGTATACAAAGAGTAGGTCCACACACTGTTAAGCTCCCAATAAATATTTTTATTACCTTGTTTAACAAGACACTCTCTGAGAGAGTAGAGGAGAGGACAGTCCTTTGTAGCTGTCCTTCCATCCACAGTTTACAGCAGCAGCTCAGGTGGTAAAAAGAACAATAAGTAATATTAATAATAGTGATATTATATGAATAAACAGGCATGTAGCTAGTATACACATTAATGTACATTAGTCTTTATATTATGTTATATTGTAGGTAATTTTGTTTAAGCCAGAAGCTCATACCCACCTTTTCTGTCCTCAGTAAAAAGCAGCTCAGGTGTCAAAGTAGGAGACCGAAAAATAATGGTTAGTGGGGCAGACCAGTAATCTTTGAACTGCTAAGTAAGTGATATCATATGATAAACAGGCATGTAGCTAGTATACATCATTCTCACCTTTTTCATCCACAGTTTACAGCAGCAGCTCAGGTGGTAAAAGGGAAGAACAATAAATAATGGTTAGTGAGACGGACAAAAAAACCCCTGTGAATTAATAAACATGTGATATTATATGTATAAACAGATGCAGCATACAGTGTACAGCTAATATTACTTTCTCTGTGTTTATATCAAAGACTATTCTAGATCACTGGTTCTCCCAGTCAGAAGCTCGTACTCACCTTTTCTGTCCTCAGTGAACGGCAGCAGCTCAGAAGGTAAAAAGGAAAAACAATAAATAATGGTTAGTGAGACGGACAAAAAAACCTTTAAATTACTAAACAAGTTCACATAATAACACAAATTTCTATCCATGTCTTTATATTTTAGACTACACTATAGACTAGGTCACTTTGTTTCCAAGCCAGAAGCTCATACTCACCTTTTCAGTCCTCAGTAAACAGCAGCTCAGGTGTCAGAGTGAGAGACAGAGCAATAAATAATGGTTAGTGGGGCAGACCAGTAATCTTTGAACTGCTAAGTAAGTGATATCATATGATAAACAGGCATGTAGCTAGTATACCTCACACCCACCTTTTTCATCCACAGTTTACAGCAGCAGCTCAGGTGGTAAAAGGGAAAAACAATAAATAATGGTTAGTGAGATTAATTATCTTAAGTAGATAATAATAAGAACAATAAATAATGGTTAGTGAGATTAATTATCTTAAGTAGATAATAATAAGAACAATAAATAATGGTTAGTGAGACGGACAAAAAAACCCCTGTGAATGACTAAACATGAGATATTATATGTATACATAGATGCAGCATACAGTGTACAGCTAATATTACTTTCTCTGTGTTTATATCAAAGACTATTCTAGATCACTGGTTCTTCCAGTCAGAAGCTCGTACTCACCTGTTCTGTCCTCAGTGAACAGCAGCAGCTCAGGAGGCAGAGGCAGAGGAAGAGGAGAATAAATAATGGTTAGTGAGATTAATTATCTTAAGTAGATAATAATAAGAACAATAAATATACATCATTTCTTTCATTTTAGACTATACTATAGACTAGGTCAATTGTTTCCAAGTCAGAAGTTCATACTCACCTTTTCTGTCCTCAGAGAACAGCAGCAGCTCAGGAGGCAGAGGCAGAGGAAGAGGAGAATAAATAATGGTTAGTGAGATTAATTATCTTAAGTAGATAATAATAAGAACAATAAATATACATCATTTCTTTACGTTTTAGACTACACTATAGACTAGGTCAATTGTTTCCAAGTCAGGAGTTCATACTCACCTTTTCTGTCCTCCGTCAGCTGGGGTCGGATGGAGCTGATCCCGGCTGACATTGGGGCGAGGGCGGGGTTACACCCTGGACAGGTCGCCAGTCAATCACAGGGCTGACATATAGAGACAAACAACCATTCACACTCACATTCATACCTACGGGGCAATTTAGAGTCACCAATTAACCTAAACCTCCATGTTTGGACTGTGGGAGGAGCCTGGAGTTTTTCTGCACATGACGGCATTTTTAAACACATTCAGGTGACATCCTGATGAACGTTAGGCAGACTTTACCCAGAGAGCCTTTGAGCAGCTTTCTTGGTCACTATAGGTTCCCCGAGGTCTGCTTTCATTCTATCCTCTGTATTTGTTGGTTCTCAGTAAATTATCAAGCGAAGGTGGTGAGACAGTAAAGTGCTTTGTCTTCTCCTCATTCTCCTTTCCCCATCCTCTTCTCCATCCCCGTGCAGTGCAGTGCTCTTCAGTGCTAACTTTAGTGTTGAGGAATGCAGAACGCCATGTGCTCCATCCATGACACACGATGCTGCCCGACAATCCTTTTCTTATGCCATCGATTTGCTTCACTGGGAGGACATGACAGCTGGCAGACTGCAGACATGCCAGTAGGAGCCATTAGTGCTGTGAGAAGGAATGTTATTATTGTTATTATTATTCATTTTGAATGCACAACCAAGAAAATGGTACTGTGCCCTGCCAGACGCGAAGGCTACCCGCGGCATGGAGGACAGCCCTGCCAGACGCTGCCCCCAGCAAGAAAGAAAGGTTGATCCAGCCGCCGTACCAAAATGTGCAAAAGTACAAAAAAAAAGAGCCCAGTGCAAGACGCTACCTGGGACATTTACAGCCCCGCCAGACGCAAAGGCCAGCCCTCAGGGTTTAAGAAAAACCAAACCATCAACCCTGCCAACATGATGGAATGATGGACAGATGCCCCCCAGTGCAAGACGCTACCTGGGGTGTAAATAAGCCCTGCCAGACGCCAGAAGGGTTAGCCTGACAATCAGTTACTCTGCCTGATGTTTTGGGGTAAAGTCCTTGACAGCTGTGGTCAGGAAGTGATGAAGGCAAATGTGGACCCAGTGATCCTCTGATGTTTCCAGAAGGCATGGAAGTCCTGCAGTCCGTTAGAATCAGTCTGAGTCGCTGTCATCCGACCTCCTCAGCCTCTTAGCCGCCGCCTCTTCCTGGTCGTTGTCTTCCGGGTCGCTCTCTTCTCTGTCCCTCTTTGTGGAGGGGCTGAGACCAGAAGTCGAGGGAGAGGCCTCTTCCAAAGAGCCGTCGTCGCTACCAACACGGAGGGAGGATGACCCAATGTCTTCAGCTTCAGGTCGAGGGATCTCAATCCTGTCCTCTTCATCCAGACCAACAACGTCGATCTCAGCATCAGCAGCGGCAGGAGGAGGAGGAACAGGCTGGGAAGGAAGAGCAGCAAGCGGGAAAGCAGGAGCAGTAAGTGAGAAAGTAGGAGCAGCAAGCGGGAAAGCAGGAGCAACATGTGGGAAAGGAGGAGCAGCAAGTGGGAAAGGAGGTACAGCAAGTGAGAAAGGAGGAGCAGCATTTAGGAAAGAAGGAGCAGCATTTAGGAAAGGAGGAGCAGTAAGTGGAAAAGGAGGAGAAGCATCTAGGAAAGAAGGAGCAGCATTTAGGAAAGGAGGAGCGGTAAGTGGAAAAGGAGGAGCAGCATTTAGGAAAGAAGGAGCAGCATTTAGGAAAGGAGGAGCAGCATTCAGGAAAGAAGGAGCAGCATTTAGGAAAGGAGGAGCAGCATTCAAGAAAGGAGGAGCAGCATGCGAGAGAGGAGGTGCAGCATGCGGGAAAATGTAGAGAGCAGCATGTGGGATAGGAGGAGGAACATGCGGGAAGGCATAAGGAGCAGCATGCAGGAACGCAGGAGGAGCAGGATATGGAGCTGCAAAACTAGCAGCAGAGGGAGCAGAAAAGAAAAGAGGAAAAGGAGCAGCAGGACCTGGTTGTTGCCCCTCCATCCCAGAGGGTGGTGATGGGAGCTGCTGGGGCGGAGGAGACGGAGGTCTTCTATCTTCATCCTGGTCAGCAGGAGGCCTCTCAGCATCAGGGTGTTGGTTGTTCAAGCGCCAAAAGCCACCTGAGAGGAGAGAAGAATGAACATGTAACATTCTCCATTTGTAAAAAGAGGTTCAGATTGTTGCTACATCTACACTAACTGCTCCAGACACATCACAGGCATGTTGTGGGCAGCTCAACAGCTCAGTGCTGTTATGCTGATTTTGAGACCCAGCTATTGAAAGCAGCTGATTTGGCAGCACAGTTTTGAATGATGACTAGTTTTACTATTGGGACTAACATCAGTGAGAGGGTAGGCTAAATCTTAGACACGGAGCATTTTACCATCAGTGCTTAAAAATACAGGACTATGTGAGGCCATTGAACTGTGAACTCATTTGTTTGTGATAAATTGTGTAAATTACTGAGATATCAGACTGATAATTACATTTAATGTCACTGTTTTTAATAAAGGCATATGATGTGGACAGTTGAGTGATCTTAAATCAGAGGTGCATGCGTCATTATGCCCAGCTGAACGGCAGGCATTTTAATTAAATCATGCATTAACAACAACAACAGGGCTTCTCCAAAAATAACCACACAAACGTCTGTGCTTTGTGTGAATTAAACTAGTCTCTTGATGCTGCTGTCACTGGTGATGATGGATAAGGACGATAAAGGAGACTGAGGCGGGCTGGAGGCAGGGTGCAGGATGGAGAGGGGGAGATGATGTTTGTCATGTCTACTCTTATCTTCTCCATCAAAACAAAAATATCAAATTGCATTTCAACACAGCTGTTATGAAAATGATTAAAATGCCATGCCTCTTATGTGAAGTACAAGCTCTAAGAGTGGTCACTGGACTCTTCTTGTAAGGTCAATAACACTTTTATTGTCTTATAACACTGATCTGTTGCTGCGTTTTTGGGAGTTTGTCTGAAAATTAGTTAAAAATGTGATGAACTTTTAATGTAAATGTCTCTGTAAACAATTGAAGCTAAACTTCAACAACCCCAATAAGCAAACTGGACTCTCCACACAGAGGAACGCACCCTGGTCTGGTTCGGCCTGCACATTCTGACGTCCCGACGTATGTTCCATCGTCTCCATGGTCACAACAAATATATATTTTTTGGCATTTTTCAAAAAAAGGCCCGGTCGCCATCTTTTTTACTAAATTTTCGACGCCAAATTTGGAGAACTTGGTGCAATCAAACAAAAATAACTATATCTTCAAGTCAATACACAATTGTTAACACACTCCACACCTGACCCGGGAAACTGAGCACGTTCTGACTGAGTAATAAAAGTTTTACACCAAAAAAACGTCGAGTATCAGTCAAAACTGTGTTTTACCAACAGTCCCACTAACATTCTATTAATGTTTTATCTTCATATTCAACAAGTTACATTGATTTACTGCTAATTTTGTACTGAAACCACCTTTTCGGGGTTCAGGAAGGTTAATTAATGCATTTAACATAAAATTAAAAGAAGTCTTACCAGCAAAGGAGGTGATCCACCGTCTGACTCGGGTCAGCAGGTGCTCCTCCATGGGGGGTCCATCCAAAGCCATTTTTTCACCAGGTGAAATTTGCAGGTGTTTTCCTCAGGTGTCGCTTCTGTGTAGTTTGTTTTCCAGTGAGGTTTATCCAAGAGGATTTCCAATGAATCAGCTGTTCAAAAGTTCAACTTTCCAACAGAGAGGTTTTGCATCGGGTCAACTCAGGTCAAGTCCAAGTGCAAATGAGAGAGTGGACAGGTCTGCAGCTATTACGTCACCTCGGTCAAGCGTCACCATTCTGTTGCCATGACTTTTAGGACGTGCGTGCGCGTGTGCGAGAGACAGAGGTGAAATATGTATGATACAGATGTACAGATAAATTGTTGGGACACCTGTGTGAAGCTATGGTCTTAAATAGCATCTGAAGATTGTCAGTAACAGCAGAGATCACATCTGAGAGTCAAGTTCAACCTTGTCTATATGCGCAATATTTTCTTTATTTTTCAAACACAAAGAAATGCACCCAACCCTTAGACCATTGATTGTTTATTAGAAAACAACTTTTTTTAAAAGTAGACAAATCATGAGTACAATCAAAGTAACAGGAGATTGTAATCTGAAATTAAGTAATCACCTAAAGCAGACCCATTAGTCAGCTGCTGCATTTCAACAAGTTGTTTGTTTGTTGAATGAAAAGTTATACTTTTTTCCACAATTGGAAGGTCAGACTGTGGACATTATTAGGTTTATTACACTGAAAGTACCTGGCTGTTCGCAGGAAACTGGCTTCTGCTTTAATTACTTACCCATTAATTACCCAATATTTTAATTATACTACTACAACTTGTTATTTCTTGGCAATTTAATAATAATAATACATAATTATTACATAATTAATACATAATAACGGTCTGATCATGTTGTCATCAAGTATGTGACAAAATACTCTTAACTCAAAGATCCACATTCTAGCTTTTATTGAGCTTTCAAACTGTCCCTCTTGGCCTTCATCTGCAAAAAAGTGGTTGTACAGTGCATGGATTGGGGGATTATAGCCCCTGTCTCTGTGATGTGGTCTTTAGTATTGGCCGTGGATGGCCTCACTGACCCCTTCCAACCAGACGCTGTGACTGTTTTTTTTTTTTGTTTTTTTTTTAAACATTTATTTATTATGGATTTTGTTCATTTTACAAACAAACAGAGAAAAATACAGAACAGCACAATAAGGCACATTATAATGAAACAAAACCAAAAACAGAAACAGAAAGGGGACTTGTAATAAAGCATAAATATAGCATATGGTTTGTACTCACACAGAATCCACACTACAATCATAAAGATTACATTATTTATACTTCAATCAAAAAAAAAAAAGAAAAAAGAAAAAAAAGGGACAAGACAAAAACAAAACTAGAAAGACCAGAGAGTAAATAAATAAATCAAAATAAAATGAAAACAACTCAGTCCTATTTGTCATCCATCCAACCATCTACATCCATATTGTTATTCTCAAGAAAATTATAGAAAATATTCCATATTTTCCAAAACTTGTCAAGTTTGTTCTTTGTTGAGTAGCTTATCTTTTCTAAAGCAAAATAAAAGGTCATTCCCCTCAACCATTGTGCTGTGGTACAAGGTATGTCTGATTTCCAAGAGCAAGCAATACATCGTTTGGCTTCTAAGAAACAAATATTCAGCAAAGACTTTACTTTTTGGTTGGCAATGAAGCCCTCTGGGTAGAGGTTTAATATGCATAATTTTGGATCAAGAGGAACTTCCTCACCAATGATTCGGCTAGCCAGGTCTAATACTCTCCTCCAAAATGATAGTACCTGTGTACATTCCCAGATACAATGGATAAAGGTACCTTTTTGGTCTTTACATTTGAGGCAAATGTCAGGTATATTGGGATTAAAGCGGTGCAATTTAGCTGGAGTTATATATAGTCTAGTTAGCCATTTGTACTGCAGTAGTTTTGAGTTTGTATTGATGGATTGGGTCTGAGCAATGAGACATGCATCTGACCATTCCTCCTCTGTTAAATTCTCCTCTGTTAAGTCCAAGTCTGTTCTCCACGCTTGTAGTAAGTGTTCAGATGACTCTTTAGACTTACTTACAAACAGCTTATACAACAATGAAATCTTGCCCCTGGCATGTAAGAAAGTCAAAGTGTAGTCTTCCAGAGAAGATAGGGGAGGAGGTGTCATACTATTGTTCTGTTTGGAGAGGATGAAGCTCCTTAGTTGCAAATATTTAAAAAAGTGTTTCGCAGGAATCCCATATTTTGACTCAAGCTCCTCAAATGACATAAGAACCAAGTTATCATTGTAGAGGTCAGCTATTTAGGCTATACCCTTAGAAGCCCAGATTTTAAACCCTGAGTCTGCTCTACCAGGTAGGAAGTCATCGTTACCAAAAATTGGGGAAAACTGATATAGTTTATTGATTTCTCCCAGATATGCAAGAACGTTGTGCCAAACCATTAGAGAATTCTTGAGAAAGGGGTTATTAGTATGTTTAATTAGTTTTTGTTTGCTTGCAGAGTATAGATAAAGGTTTAAAGGAATGTTAACTAAATGTGATTCTATTAAAACCCAGGATAGAGGAAGATTTCTCTCAAAATAAAACATTGCTGCCCTAATTTGAGCTGCCCAGTAATACCATTTTAGATTAGGTACTTTTAGACCACCTCTATCATATGGTAAGTATAATAGGGAAAGTCTGAGCCTGGGGCGCTTGTTATTCCATATAAAGTTTGAAAAAAGCTTTTTAAGTAAATTAAAGAGTGAAGGTGGGGGAGCAAGAGGGATAGATTGAAACAAGTATAAATATTTAGGTAGGATAGACATTTTCAGGACATTTATTCGCCCAATCATAGAGATGGGTAGATTTGTCCATCTATTTATAAGTTGAGTAACCTTTTCTGTTAAGGAATTGTAGTTATTAGGCACAATTTTGTCAATGGAAGGGACTATCTTCACACCTAGGTAAGAGAAACCTTTTAGGGAGATCGTAAAGGGAGTGTGGATTGGAGGGTTTAGTCTCTCCCTTTCATTCAAAAACAGTATTTCCGATTTGGAGTAATTGATTTTGTAACCTGCAAAGCTACCAAAGTAATTTGTTAGGTCAAGTAAAGCAGGTAAAGTCTGATTTAAATTGGAACAGAACAAGATTACATCATCCGCATACAGGGCTATACGATGTTCCATATCTCCTATAGTTATGCCTTTGAAATTAACGCTATTCCTAATTGCCATGGCAAGTGGCTCAATTGCTAGGGTAAACAACAATGGAGACAGGGGGCAACCTTGTCTTGTGCCCCTATACAGCTTGAAGGGAGCTGAAGACAGACCATTTGTTAGAACTTCAGCCTGGGGGTTAGAATAAAGAAGCCTAATCCAGTTATGAAATTTCCCCTTTATGCCATATCTCTGAAGGACCTCAAACAGGTAGTGCCGCTCCACCTTGTCAAAAGCCTTCTCGGCATCCAATGACAAAATAGCAGTGTCCATACATTCACTTTTTTCAAAAATAATATTAAGAACCCGGCGTATATTGTGAAAGCCTTGTCGTCCCATCACAAAGCCGTTCTGGTCAAGGTTCACCATTTGTGGCAGAAGTATATCTAACCGTCTAGCTAATACCTTACACAAAACTTTAAGATCATTATTGAGGAGTGAGATTGGTCTATATGATCCACATAATGTAGATGCTTTCCCTGGCTTTAACAACAGTGTAATTATTGCCATGTTTAGAGAGGTGGTATTAATGCATCCTGAAATGTTTTATAAATTTCGATGGGGATCCCATCTGGGCCTGGTGTCTTTCCCCCTTTCATTGTACCAATGGCCGCAGACAACTCCTCACTGGTTATGTCCAGGTCTAAGTCAGCTAGTAAGTTCTCTTCAAGAGGATTGATGTTTAATGAATCCAAAAATTCCTTTTGTTTTTGTAAAATTGAGTTTGAATGATCTGTGCTGTACAAGTTCTGATAGAAACCTAAAAAGGCATTATTAATTTCCTTTGGGTCACTAGACTCAACACCATCATCCAACTGGATTGTATTTATTGTTCTTTCAGTTTCAGATTGTTTAATACGCCAAGCTAGAAGCTTACTAGCCTTTTCCCCTTGTTCATAATAAGACTGTTTCAGTTTCAGTAGGCTTTTAGTTGCCTTATTTACAGATAGAACATTATATTTAGCTGAGTCCATTAAGTTCCTTAAATGACTTGCTGTGACTGATTTTAGTCTGGTCTTCAGAAAGCTGATGTCACCTGAGCCAGGTGCATCTCCCAGCGTAGACAGTATGATGTGGTTGATGGTGAGATTATAGGTCAGATGACTGAATGAGACTTATTCAGTTAGACAAAATTCAGAAATTTCTGCAGTGCCCCAAGCCTTTAAAAATTTGTTTCTGAAATAGTGTTTAAAATAAATGTTTAAAAACAAGGGAGTATGGAAATAAAATTTAAAAAAAATGCTGTGCATCTTCACAGCTGACTTATTTGTATAATCTCATACAGGTGTGTTAAGGTATTTGCTTCAGGTGTGTATTTTTTTTATTTTTTTTTATCCTGGGGCAGGTGTCCAACCAGTTCATGAGAACATCCCACACCCAGTCATTTTCTTTCTATTCCACCTCTTAATTTTTATAAAAATGTGTAAAATAAATTTTATGATCTTATCAAATCCATCTGATCTCTAGTAGTAGTCAGATAGGTTAATGGCGTACTGGTACAGTATCTGAGATGAACAGGACAAGAAGAATTGTCCTAAATTGTACATATAAGATGTACAGAGTGGATTTTTAAATAATAAAAAACACAAAAACTTAACAAAACTTGAAACCTTTATTTACCAGATTTCATTTTTTACAAAAAAACAACAACGAACAGTTAAGTGCACCTTGGAATGCTCGTTGGTAAATGGACCCAGAGTGTTGTCATGATTGCGCAATGTTAATGCTCTTCTGGTGCGTTAAGACGGCAGCCACTGACACAGAATGACCCAGAAGCCCCTTCTCCAGGACCACAGGGCTGTAAGAGATAAAACAAGGTGGCCTGCACAATTTACCCTCAACACCCCCCAACCCCCCCAACCAGTCCTGTTTTCCCTGGTCTGCTCCAGCAGGGCTGTTACTCCTTGGCCACAGCGAATGGCTTCTCCACCTCGATTTTGCCAGAATCGTGGATGGTGACGTCTTTAAGAGGCTTGTCACGGCCATCTGTCTTTGTGGCCTCGATCTTCTTTACCACATCCTGGAGGATAAAAAGTTAGAAGTTGTCAATTTTTACACAACAGGTTTATCCACTGTAAAGCAAAAAAAAAAACAAAAAAAACACACTACACAAATGTCCATCTCTGGCAACTTTTAAGCCTTCTTGAGATGCTTTTTTGGTTGTTCTAGCTTCTCTTTAACATGTAGCTTTGTATAATACCACTTTGATTTAGCTCTAATGGGTGCCTGTTTGATTCACATCATCTTTGTCGACCTCACTCGTGGAAATTGTTCTCAGATCCTTTATTTAAAAAGGGGCTATTTGTAAGTTTTCTCTGCTGCCAAAAGTGGAGCGGGTGGTGGTGATTGTCACTTGACAAGAGCTTTGTTGTCTTTATAATACAAGAGGTTATAATACGTCCTCTGGGGCTAGCTGGTTAGCATGCTAACTTCAGTAGAAGAAAAGACGTGATAGAGACAAGAATTAACATTGGTGTTACTTTCCACCTCTGGAGACAGCTGTTGGTGAGTGAAGGAATGAAGTTTGATACTGAAATCTCAACATTTCTTCTACATTGGTAAGTAAACAGTTATTAATGCTAATACTGGCTACATAGCAATAGCAACACTTACAAAAAAGTTTCTTTAAGTAAAAGTAGCAACACCACAATCTAAGAATTCACCATTATAATTAAAAGTCCTGCATATAAAATCGTACTTAAATACAATACACTACAATTCTCAATTATTATTACTGATGCATTGATGTACAAGCATCACTTCACTGTTGCAGCTGGTCAAATGGAGCCTTTACATACAGTTTGGTAGGTTAATCTGCAACATGCATGATATTTTATAAACTAATCATCATGTAAAATCTTCATCTGCAAAGTAAGTACAGCTGTCAGTAAATGTAGTGGAGTAGGAGGATAAAGAAGCATTAAAGTTTGTAATTCAGTGCAGTACTTGAGTAAATGTACTCAGTTACTTTCCATCACTGGTCAAACTGTTGGTTTACCAAAATCAACACTGATGTGTTTGGCTGACACATTATCTCCACTCTTCGGCATGATATTCAAATTCAGTGTGACCATTTAGATGATAATTATATTCATGATACAATTCTGAGTCATTTTGCATTTGTTAAAGTGGCAGATGGACAGAATGTTAATCAAAAACACAAGAAAGTCAGACAGTTTCCTGACAGTCTGTGCAGTTGAACTGCTTTTGTTACAATAAAAAAAGAATCCAACCCTGAACAACTGCTGCTGAAATGTTTTGGACATAAAATATACAAACTCGAACCATGAAATGTTCAGGACCGAAGTGTTGCAGATAATCTTTTAGATGACTCAATCATTTCTATTGATTTTGGTACAATTCTGAGTCTTTTTCCACAATCTGTTAGTGACATTACAGGGAAAGAGGCTGCCATCATGTGCAGTGGCAGAATGGCAAAAGACCCTGACCAGTCTCCTTTATTATACGTCACTTTATTTACTTTGATTTATATTCATGGTGCACTGGAGGAGGGTAGACAGCAGGAAACCGGTGTCTATTATAGTCTGAAATCCGCTCTTCTATTTTTGGCTGTGGAGATAAACTACATGCAACAGATCAGACAGCGACACTTCAGAACTGGTTTTCCTGTCACCAACATGGAGCCGTTTGTATGTGATCACTGCCAGGCCTGAGACTCACCATTCCCTCCAGAACTTTTCCAAAGACGACGTGTTTGCCGTCCAGCCATGGAGTCTGAACTGTGGTGATGAAAAACTGGGAGCCGTTGGTGTCTTTGCCAGCGTTGGCCATGCTGAGCCAGCCGGCGCCGTAGTGCTTCAGCTTGAAGTTCTCGTCGGGGAAACGGTCTCCATAGATGCTCTTGCCTTCAAGAAGAAATAAATATTTGCACCATTTAAATCTTTAGACCATTAGTTCATGTTTGTTAGCTTGTTGCGTTTCCTCTCTGTAGCAACATTTGCACCTCACTCTGTTGACTTGTTTGCTGCCTAATGTTTATCTTCACTTTATCTTCTAACTTTTTCACTTTTCATGAACACTGAACAGCACTCAGTCACTCTAAGTAAGAGCATATGCCAAATGTACTGAGAGAGCATCATTACAGTATGACACTGTGACGCTTGTGAAACAGCTCTTGGTACAAATCTAACAACTTTCAGTTCTAATTTAAAAAGCATGGGGTTTTCTCTGCCCTCGGTTCACAAATGTATAAAACAAAAAAAAATGTATCAACTCATTAAAAAGCCTAAATGCTCTGGAGATGACAGCAAAGCTTCTTAACTGAATGGAAATAAAGCGGTTATACAAAAAGTGCAGAGGTAGACACTGGAAATTCGACAGTTTCCTGACAAGTTTAGCAGCTGAACTGCTTTTGTTAAAAAGCATCAAAAAAAAAAAAAGAAAAAAAAAAAAAAAAAAAAAAAAAAAAAAAAAGGCTGATGCCTGTAACAGCTCTCAAGTCATTATAAAGGTCCAGGTTCAGTGATATATCAGTCAGGCACGTTCATTCTTGCAGGGAAAAAAAAAAAAAAATCTGCATGAAGTCACAATATAAACGTGATTCTGTGGCCGCCCTACCTCCTGTGCCGTCTCCTCTGGTGAAGTCTCCACCCTGGATCATGAACTCTTTGATGACTCTGTGGAATTTGCTGCCCTTGTAACCGAATCCTTTCTGTTTAATTAGAGCACAACATAAAAACAACAATATGAATATGAACATGAACATGAACATGAACATGAAACACATTTCAGCTGCCAGTAACTGACATTTTAGACCACGTGAATCTGAATCAAATGACTTATTCAAAAATGCGTCTCCAGGACACGGCGGCCAGGATGTTGATCACAAGTTAAAGTATAAATTACAGCTCATTTCAGCCACAATACGCACTATGTCCTGTTAGTGTGTGAAAACTGAAGGATGTTGTAATAATTGTGCATCAATGTCTGTTTCAACAATTGTTCTTCTCAATCACAGTCAGCAGTGCAAACCAGAGCAGTGTGGGTGCAAATTATACACAAACTGTACGACAAACTAAAACAAAGGCTCAATTTCTCACCTCTCCTGTTGCCAGGGCAACAAAGTTGTCAACAGTTTTGGGAACAGTTTTCCCAAACACCCCGATGACAATTCTTCCCACATCTTCATCTCCAATTCTGATGTCGAAGAACACCTAGAAAAGATGTTAAGTTATTTTATACTCCAGTCTCTCTCATGGTCAGAATTACTTTCTCTACCTTTATACTTACTGATATTTTAAATCAGAATCGATGGGTTGATGTAATTGTACAGGCACAGATCTTTCAATAGGTTACATCTTATAATGACAAAGATTTTTCTTCTTTTACATATTATACACTTAATATAAAGCTTAGATACACTGTACATTTTCATTTGACAATTGCTCTCCTTTGGTTGAGGAGTTTGCCTGCAGCTATTTCAGTGTAATGGCTTTGAGTCAAAAGGATTTTAAAGAGACATTCAGCATTTGTAGGACTGCAACTAATGATCAATTTCATTACCAATTAATCTAATTAGCTTTTATTATTTCAATTACCTACTTAATCTTTATCCAAAAATGCCAAAATATTGTGAAAAAAAGGCCCAACGGATTTTCTCCTAGCCTGATGATGCATTAAAAATGTCTTGTTTTATCCAACTAACAGTTGAACAGTTTACCATCATGTCTGACAAAAAAAAAAAAATAAAAAAAAAAAATAGATGTAAATCCTAACATTTAAGGAGCTTGAAAAATGACTACAATCAAATATTTGATCATCAAAACAGTTGCAGTTCTAATCCTCTGACACAAGATCAGCCAGGATTTTCTTATAACTAGAACATAATCAAATTTTAGTATTTTTATTTTCTCTTCAGTGCTCTTTAGCCAAAACAAAGTTATTTCCAAATCAAAATTTCACTCTATACAACAAGAGCTGCTCTTCTAACTGAGCATTTACGGTAACTGTTTTAACAGACATGCATTTGTCAAAATTAGGTTTGGGCTTGTCTATAAGATTCATTTCTTATAGATTAATAAGTTTCAGACAGAGGAACTGGTCTGCTTCTGAAACAAAGAGCCTGCGGGTCACCTACTGACCAGTTCAAAGCTCGCTTGTAACTGTAGACGTGGACAAACCTGCTGCACCCAGACATAACATCTGCGAGCCTCCCTGGGCTGCAGCCAAGCGGGTTATATAAAGGAGGACTTACTCTGTAGATCAAGCCTGCGGCTCTAATTAAAGCTTAAAACGATGTAGAGCAATGGGTGCATTTGGAAATACAGACTGTTAAGGCCGGAGTCCTGGCGACTACAGCCAGCTCCACTGAGCCGATGCATGCCTATGCCATTCAAGGTTGCTGTTTTGAACTTGCAACAGTAGCTAACCCGGTTGCATGCAAAAAAATCAATACGATTGTAAGAGACTTAACGGCAGCGGCCACCATTAGCTTAGCAGCAGAGAAGCCCACCGGCCCTAACTGTAAGTTGCACAGCTAGAGGCTAACTTAGCTAGTGACGTGGCTTTACAAGCTGTTAGCATTAAAGGGTTAGCACTGAGGAAGAGCTTTGATTCGCCCGCATGAACCACCAGCACAGCCAGCAGCCGCCTACCTTCGCAGTCACTTTGGGGCCTTTCTTCTTCTCGTCGGCGGAGGAGCCATTTGGGAAGGCGAGGAAAATCAACGATCCCACAATGACCGTTACAGCGACGAGGAACTTCATCCTTCTCTCGCAGAGTCTAACCATCAACAAGAGAAAAGGAGCAGCCCGAGAGGACGGCCTGTTAGTCGTGTTAGCTTTATAGGAGCCGGGAGAGGGGTGGGTGGGGTTGGTGGAAGGAGAGCGGTGTCCGGGGTGGAGACTGCAGCGGCAGCCCCTCCAGGCTCCGGGCTGCGCTGCCTCGACCGCGTAGGGGCCGCACGTCAGCACGGCGGGGGAGACGCACGGAGCTCTGATTGGTGAACATCCCGAAGCCGGTCCATCCAATCAGGTGCAGACGCGTAACAACGCGACCCAGCTAGAGCTGTAAAATAAAAACGATGAATCAAAAAAGTGTGTTCACATCAAATGTTCATATCATATCACTCAACGATGGACCCCAGATCCTCAAGGGCGCCAAAAGTCTCCATATCATTTGGTCTACACAAGTTTGATTAATCACCACTGAAGTACAATCATCATCTGTAGCAGGTCATCCATCCTCCATCATGTGCCTGGTCTCAAAATCTAGTTTTAAGACCCTGATTGAGCACAATTGTGGTAAAGTTATGTTTCAATAAACTGCTGCAATTGTTACAGTATGAAGAACACACAGAAAACAGTTATTAATCCATTATAGGAGAAGTTTAGAGCTGCAACCAATTTTCTTTTTCAACACATCTGACTATTATTTTCTTTAACCTGATAAAATACACCCTCCCACCCCTGGGACCCCTTGGCCTTGGTATCCTGCAGTGGGTGTATTTTGGTATGTGCCAGACTCATTCTTTACACAATTTGACAAATTAAATGCTGTTTGAAAGTTTCCTGATTCTATCTGTGTAAAGCGTCATAGGACCTATATATCACTGCACCAGCTGTTGACACAGAATTGCAGGCTGGTGGTTATAGCTCCAAAGTGTTTTCCATTTGACATGTACTATTACAGACCTTATATTCCCCTTTTTTTTTACACCGTGTTTCTTCCTCTGTACCTTTGGTTCAGTATCTTTTATCCTCATTCTGACTTTCTGGTTGTAAAATTTGAAGAGTGGCCTGTCAAAGGAGACAAGGGTAGAAGAACATTAACCATTTTATTTTGGTTACCTTATTTTTACACTGGTGCACAATAATATGGGTGTCTGGTAACAGGTTAATAATCAAATGATTGTTTAGTGAAATGTCAGAAAATAGTGAAAGAGGCCCATCGCTATTCCCTGAAGCCCAAGTTATCATATTCAAATAGATTTTTACTGTCTGACCAACAGTCAAAAAAAGATGTTGAGTTTACTGTCATAGAAAGCTGAGAAACTAGCAAATATTCACATTTGAGAAGCTGTTACCAGTGAATTTTACCAAGTTTACCTTGTTACCCAAATTTTTGCCGCTTAATTTTCCTTCAATCAACTGATTGATTAGTCAACTAATCATTTCTGCTCTAGAGTACTAATTGTTTCCTCTAGAGTACTAATTATTGTGTGGGAAAATAATGAAGTGTCCATGTACAGAGTGGGTCCATAAAGCCCCAACAACAAATTTTTACCATCCATCATCCATCCCAAAAATATATGAGACATCTGTCTAAAGACTTAATCAGTATCAATACAGTAATCTGATGTAATTTGGTATGAGACTAACAATCCAGTCATACTTCATAAATGCTGGGGGACTCAAAGCTCTGGTCATAACAGATATAGGTTTGTAGGTTTATGTCTTTCTCATATCCTGAAATTTGTGAAATGGTATTTTGAAAACGACAAATTTTGCAGTATGGTGAATCTTAGTATCTCTTTGTCCTTGAGCAAGAAAAAAAAAAAAGCTGCAGGCCCCTACTGACACCATGCACCACTACCATCTTTCTGTATCCCGACGTCTTCAAGAAAACATTGAACAGATGTTGTACAGCAATATGCACCACCTCGGCACAATATATATTTAGTCTTCTACTAAACAGGATTCTGTTCTGTTTCCTCACATTTGCGACATAGAAGCTGCATTTTCCAACATTAGAACATTTTATCTTGCACTTGTGTAAACAGTGCTCGCAATGTTCTTTTGTCTAACAGGCTTCAGGGCGTCTTGATTAATACAAGGCTCAGTTTCTAGGACCTTGACATTGTGATCTACTTGCATATTCTTGAACAAATTTGCAATTAATCAAATCACTGCTTGAGATACAAACATTGAACCTGGGTGTTTTAGGGGCCTCTGAGGGCCCCCTGCCGTGGGGCAGCTGCCTGCTTTGCCTGGTTGGTAATCCAGCCTGGTTCCTGAAGGATTCACTGGGCTAAAACACAGGCGATGTATCAGCAGAAAAAACAACTTGTTTTCATCATCTTTAGCCCACACTGTTAAAACTTTTAGCAGCCCAATAAATATTGATGCTTCTACAGCACAAGTCACTTATACCACTTACTAACACTTTGTTTTACCAATGAATCTATTGAGTAATAAATACATTCATATATGATGAATAAACTGTCCGGAAATTATAAAAATATTCATTACTGTTTCTCAGAGCACAAGATGACATCTTCAAATGTCTTGTTTGTTTGACCAACAGTGAAGCAGAAGAAATGAAGAAATTTGAAATAAGCAAATATTCACCAAACTAAGACCAGAGAGATGCTTCGCATCATTTCCTGGCAAATGATTTTAAAACAATTACTGATTAATATCCTATCAATCAAGAAATTGATTATTCAACTAATCATTTCAGCAGTAACACAACACAGACGCAATAATCTGGAGGAACAAAATCACTACCGTCCATACACATTTTAATGACGTACTACAAGTAAATGAAACTTGTTGACAAATGTTAAAAACATGAGACACAAATTATGAAATGAGTAAAGTTGAATAGATTGTACTTGCTAAAAAAGGGGGGGTTTGGAGTTAAGGTTACATTCACCTTTGCGGGCACACCTGCCACTTCCTACTAGTGCAAAGAATTAATTCTGCTAAATGCCATACATCATCTTTTTGTTGTATGTTTGCATTAAGACTCCATTATTATTGCATGCCTTCAGTGGCCATTTGAGGTATACAAACACATTGTTCTGATAGTTACACACTGTACATCTAACATGATGCAGGCATTTCCAAATAAGTTTACAAATAAAACAACAACCAACCCATGAAAAAAAGCATAATTTACTTATATGCTAGAATTTGAATCAGGAAGCTTTTCTTGCAGTTTGCTGCACTGGAAGCTTTTAAGGTTTCCCAGCCAATCACGTCACATCATCACATTTTAGAACTGAGGGAAAGCAGTACCTGAAAAGTCGAACAAAACAGGAAGCAAAAAAGTACAGTAACCTTGATAATGTACCACCTACACCACATTTTGAAATTTAATCTTTAACTTAATTTATTGCCAACTGACTCTTTACATTAGCTGGCATGTGATTGTGAACAGAACTTTACTGCATAAAGAAGGAGCCCCTTCAAAATCATACTTGAAGTTGCCGTTAAACGTATAACATTTCATTATCTGATGAAAAATGAATAAACTCTCTGCAACAGGAATTTATAACATAGAGGAAGCAACAGAGATCTGAAACATCTTTATAGTGGGAGTGTTTGGACCAAAAAACAAAACAAAACTGAGAAAACAAACGCTGTCACACTGTCCAGTATTTTTATCCTCTCAGGACGAGTAACAAAAATGTCAAGTATATCTAGGTAAGTCAGATGCCCACGGGAGAATGAACGTTCAAGTGTTCTAGTTACTATTTGATGTGAATGTACAGGAAGAAACAAAGAACATCAAGAATACCACTTGGATTCTACCATATAGTAAGACACTCAACAGTTCCCAGTCAGACATAATTATATATGTGTGTTTATATATCTCAGAGGGATGACTGATGTGAAGCTTGATTCTAAGTTTGTTTGGCTCTGAAAGAGGAATAAAATATTTAATTATAATATTTAAATTCTATTTTCTCAAGGCACAGCATACTGAAGATATGCAGGTCAAAGTAAATTAAGTGAGCCAACAAAACTCTTTGAAGTTTGTGAAGATGGCTTTGATCTGTGCACAGTGCATAGAGTCAGGCCGCCTCACAGCCCAGTCAGATCCAGTTCTGTGGAAGTTCTGCCTCAGTTTCTGCGTCCGCCGGAGGATTTAAGGAGGGAGGACACAAGAGAGCGAAGCAGGCTGGAGGAGTCATCAGGCAGGATTTAAAACTGTCGCCGCTGATCACATTTTTAAACTCAGGAGTGTTAGGAAAGGCGACGCAGAACCTGGTTCGGGACACAGAGGTTTTGAACTGGTTCAGAAACGTGACTCCAACCCAACAGCCACAGCTGCAGGTGGGACTTCACTGGGTCTTTTCAGCACATCCCATCAACATTTTACAGTCAAAGAGGGAGTGAAGCAAGCCTCAGAAGGGCTGCTGCGTCTTTAACTCTGAGTAAACTAGTCCTTCTGCTGAGATGGCGTCCCCGAGCCCAACTGTCCGAAGCGGCTGTTTGCAGACCAGCACCGGTGTGAGGTGGAAGGTGACGTTTCCACGACGCCACATTGTAACAGGATCTGCTGGGTTCAGGGACAACTTCTCTCGTGGCTCAAAGTGTGAGCTGTCAAACTCTACTGGGGCTTTGAGCTCCACTTTGCTAACGTCAACAGACTGGAGACCACAGGCCTGGCTGCTGGCCACTCGTGCACCTGCCATGACTGCTGCTGCCTGGTTCCCCCAGTAACCATCCACTGTGGCCAGGATGTGGTAGGCCAGCGTGTGGAAGTGAATGCGAGTGAGGTCCGCCTCCGACGACGGGTCGCTGCGGCCGTGCTCCTCCAGGATCCAGAGGAGGATGTCGCTGACCCGGCCCACGTCCGGGATGCTTTTCCAGGCAGCCAAATCTGCATGAGGCCCCTCACCAGCCTGAGAGAGGAAGAGCAGCTCCTGCTCGTTCAGCCCAATGGAGCTGACGATGGGCATAACCTGCTAACAGGAAACAGACGAAAAACCTTAATTAAAGACACAGAACTCTTGAGGGATTAGTGAAATTTGAGCACACTCAACTTTTCTGTGTGAGAGACTTCATGAAAGTCTCCCACAGAAAACAGTTTTCCACATGTACCTCCTGCATGATGCTGTTCATGTAGTCTTTGTCAGTCATGCTCGCCAGCTCCAGGTGGATGGGAATATCTTTACGAATGTCAGATATGGCTGACACAGCCTGCGAAGAGTAAGCAAGCACCCAGAATCTATATCACTTGAGTCAGTGCCATGTGACCATGCATACCGTACACATACCGTACATAATAATAACACATGATTGTTAAAACACAATGGCAACAGTAAGTCTACAGTTAAACCGGTCTGAACTGAAGTGAATCAGTGTGTAGACATTACATTCCACATTACTGCCAAACATTTTCCAAAGAAAAGCACAGTTTTTCAACTGATGGATGTTATCATTTTTTATTAATATTCACTCCCACAAACTAGTGGAAAAGATGTGTAATCCTTCACCTTTACTTCTTACTGCACTATGACACCTCAATAAATGTTTTCTGTGATACAGTAACTGAACTTTAATATCTTGAGACTGGACAGCAGAAATAAATAACACATTATATCTGTGTGATTTGCAGTAAATGGGTCACAATGTTCAAAAACAACAGCCTTGTTTAATAAAACAAATTGGTGGAGATACTGTAAAACTTTCAGCCACTGACCTCTTTCAGTCGATCCTCCCACACGTCTCTGCCCTGACCCTCCATCATGTGGAGCCCCGACAGCACGACCAGGTCAGGCTGAAACTCCTCCAGACTCGCCACAAACGTCTCAAGTGAACTCATCTCCCCGTTGGACATGTCGTGGGAGAAGATGAAGCGGTTGGCTTGAGGTGCCTGAGTTGAACCCCACTGTTCACCTAGAGACAGAGAAGTGGACTAAATACAACTTTAACAGACTGAAGGGATCTGGTTGAGAGCTACAGATCCTGTAATGGATGGCTGCAGCTTGTTGTTCTCTTTACCTGCTTTATACTCCAGGATGAGGTGAAATTCATCCACCTCCTGGAGAGAATCCGGGGGAACAACTATCTGCTCATCCAGCATCTCATGGAGTTTAGGACCAACTGGCCCACACAACAAAACCTGTGGTATAAGAATAAATATTAACACTCAAAATTTACTTCATTCTGAACCAATCTGGTCCATCTGTGTTGAAATGCTGCTCTACAGTTGGGCTGTCATGTTGCAAAATAATTTCATTTGGGGAATTATTTACTGTATAACACGGGGATTTTAACAGGAAATGTGCTTCATAAGATTTTCAAAATATTTTTTAATGGAATTATATCTGAAGGCCACACATTATAAGTGTGTTCGCAAGGTTGAAAAAGCACCTTTTTATGTCCTAAAAATTTGCTCTTCTGATTCTCTTCACGTTTTTTCCATGTTTATTATCAAACTGATTTAACTGACAAGGCCAGACAAATCTTAAATAGTTCATTAATTTTGATGAAGTGCAAGAGTTTTAGACAGAAGAAGAGACGTGGTACTGTACCATCAGATCAGGGTAGGTGGCGAGCTTCTGACCAATGAGGGCAGCGTTCCCTCCCACATACAGCTGCAAGACGACAAAAGTAAAAGTAAACGTTTTATCAGAGGGAAGATCTCTTAAAATGATAAAATATATAAAGAAAAAAATTCATCCTCTGGGAAAGGTTGGGGAGGAAGGTAGCCTTGCCTTCGCACCGGGGTATTCTGCTGCTGCACGTGCAATCCTCTGAAAGACCTCTTTGTTGGTGAAGAAGCGCTCGGCAGCTGCTCCACGCCCCATGTAATGGATGAAGGCTTCCTTCAAGTCCTCTTTGGAGTGCAACACTTCGTGATCCAGGCCAGTGCCAGGGTCCACAGCCAGAGCCTGCAGCAGTCCCACTCCAGAGACGACCACATCGACGCAGGCATTTACACTGAGCAAAAGAGCAAATCACGACAGTATAAGAGAAATACTGAGTACAGGTTATTTGGCTGTTAATAAAAAATAATAATAAATTCTGTCTTGAATTAAAAACAATCCCTAACATATAAATAGTACATACTTTTTTGGTGTCTGCTGCTAGCCTGATAATCACACTAAATTGTCAAAGTGAAAATCTATTTAAACCTATTTCTGGATGAATGTCAGGGTTTTGTGCAAATACAGACAAATCCATTAAAAAGTCTGTCTTAAAGTGAACGAAAAACTGAACAAATCCCGTCCTTAAGTAAGACTGACTCATTTTGAACTTGGGGTATTTATCCACTCAAATGTAATTTGGGGTGACCAGCTAACTCGTCTTATCATATAAAGCTGCATTTCACCCTTAGCTTAATTGTCATAATAGCAACTAGAGCAATTTCATTGGACAGGTGTGCATCTGGCCATCAGCTGGCAAAAACATTTAGATTGAGGTCTATCTTTTTAATTTCTGCATCATCTGCTGCTTCCTGATCTAATAAGTTAAGTAAGTTTCTACAGTCATCAAGTTAAGTTTAAGTCCTTTTTACTATCACATAAAACCATCCAGAATGATAATAAGGCCTAGAATTATTTATGCAGAGTATGAATTTATAGATATTTAGATTTTATTTATTTTTGTTCCAACTATATAAAATAATAATTCCTAATAATACATTTAATGAAAAACATTACCTGGATAGGCAGCAGACAATGGATGGATGGATTAATAACTTATTGACTTATTACTTATTTATACACTGTGCCATGGATCACTTTTGATCAAATCTGAAGGATCTGGTAAAATTTTAGATTCACTGTGACTTTATAAGCAACTTTAGTTGTAGAATTAAAGAAAAATAAACCATTCCCAAACAATACATAATTGTTCTCTCCCTTCACAGCTTTCCTTGGGAGAAACAATCTGTCCCTCCCTCTGGTGGGCAGTCCTTCAGCTGCAGCCAATCACCATCTACCACCTTTAAAACACTGACGTGTGTTGGCTGCTCTAAAGCAGCCAAAAGGCTATTGGCTAGGTATAGACAGTAAAATAATTCACTGGGGCACCGCTGTCTTGGACCAGGCCATCTGAGCTGGGACTGACTCATGATCACACATTCCTTCTCACTAGCAGAG
The DNA here is from genome assembly GCF_002260705.1 of Seriola dumerili. Taxonomy (NCBI): domain Eukaryota; kingdom Metazoa; phylum Chordata; class Actinopteri; order Carangiformes; family Carangidae; genus Seriola; species Seriola dumerili. The sequence continues at coordinate 6,182,539 of NW_019174497.1, read as the reverse complement.
CCTCTCAATATGCCACAGTGTACAGCAGAGCTGCAGGAGCACAGATGCAGAAATGAATACTAACTTCAGGCGACAGCTTCTTGGACTAAAGAAAGACATCTATTTCTTAGAGGAATCTGGATGTCAGTTCAACTCTGTAACTCACCCTACGGCCACTTTGCTCCACTGCCGGGTAGGTAAAGTTATCAAAGTCTCCCAGGCAGCAGAAATCACCTGCTCCAGGCTGTTCTGACTGGTGAGACTGTGAGATGATGACTGAAAGATTGGCAGGCTGATATACTGCAGAATCTGCTCTGGCAGGTCTGGGCCACCATGGTAGAAGTAGCCAACAGCTAACGCCAGAAGGGCCGCTACTGAAGCCTTCCTCCACATGACGCTCCCACACACTCCTGCAACAAAGGAAATCTCTCAGTTGTCTCATATTAACCATTTGAATTAAAACCTGATCAGCTGAGTTATTGTGGTCCTCAGTAATGACATTAAGGGGCTGCGTACAGGTAAGCTGGTATCTAAAAATACCACTCAGTTGATAAGGTATTGCTGGGTCTGATCCAGCCAGCACAGTAAACTGTCAAATACATATCAATTCCTGTTAAATGCTGATGATGAAGAACCTGGAAAAAAATGAAGATGCAATAATGCTAAAGTCATATTAAAACCTCAAATATATCCATAAAACAGCCATGTTCATTGATTTGCAATATTGACAGCAACAAACAAAAAATGTCAAATTTGATATGTTCTCACACTATAAATACACACATACTATAATCACTCAGCCCTGGCAAAATTAAGATGTACAGAAAATTGGTGAAGAAAGATCAACAGAAACACAATCAGCAAATATTTTGATTATTGATTAAATGATTAATCACTTTAATCACCTTGTTCCAGTTTAAGCATTTGGTACTTTTCTTTTTCTTATGTGATACTAAACTGAATATCTTTAAAAATGTTTTATTCTCATTAGTTTAAACAAAAATGCATGTTTACAGTAAATCTATCAATCTTATTCTATATTTTATTCTATACGGTTATTGAGTAGATTTATCTTGTTTTTTCTTTTACATTGCTGTGTTGTTGTGGGTCCCCCTTGAAAAGGAGATAGCCTATCCGAAGGGGTTCAGCCTTATGTAATACATTTGATATGTTGTATATACAAATATATAATACATACATTAAAAACATCTTATGGGAACCGAGAGTGAGCAGATACAACAACACAACGCAGCTTCAAAACTTAGTTTCCATGTTACTCAGAAGTACAGTGTAATAAACATGCTCTGCCATTTAAGCCTCATCCATACCAGTATACAGGCTTAAGTTATTGCTAACGTGGACACACTCAGTCTGTTAGCTCAAATGCTAACACCAGCACACAGGGTGCATCTCTGACCACAGATAATCAAAGCTAATCTGACAGTAGCTTTCGCCAGCTCGGTTTAGAAAGCTCGTTTAGACACTGGCAAGCAATGAGACTTTGAGTACAGGACAGTTTACACCTCAGCTTCAATTAACAGCGGTTGTTAAAAGCGAAGTAGCTTCTTAGTTGGGTGTTAGCGGCACGTACCGATAAATGTGCAGGCTTCAGATTTGTCTGTTAGGAAGAGGAGTCGCTTTCCTGTTCTTTCACATACGGAGCGGTTCAGTTTCCTGGATGCCGCCGGTGGAGGGAGAGGTAGCTGGAGAAGTGAGAGTCGGTGCAAGTCATTGAAGGAGCAGCGACGACCGGGAATTACATTCAACACACATACACACACATACACACACATACACACGTATACACACTCTGAGGCGGTAGCTGAGCGGCTTCCGTCGAACGCTCCGCGCATGCGCGTCAAAGAAGCTCAGCGGTACATATGGTACATGCACGAGTTTAAATTTGAAATAACGCAAAAACAACGGGTAAATGTATTTTTAGCAGGATGTAACTTATTTAAAAATGCACATATTGTCTCGTGTGTTGTTGGTTAATGTAACTGCATGCATTTCACTTCAGTATTCCTGGGAATTATTGGATTATTCTGGTGAACTGGATGATAATTTGGCATGTATCAACAGGAAACAGCACAGACTAGATGCAATTACTCATTATTGCTGCTTAACTTTCAGGGCCCTGCCATTGTTCACCTGAATACAAATGAGCCATGTTAATTAATGTTATTGTTAACACCTGTGCTTTCTGTCTGTTCTGCCGTGAAAAAGGCCTGTTTAAAAAATACAATTACTTTATGTGATATACACAAAGAAAACTCTTTACCTACATACTAGAGCTACAAGAATTACTTGCTTAATCAATGGGTGGATCCACAGAGAATGAACGATATTGATATATCATTTAGGTATGATTGATTTTTTTCAAGCAAAAGTGTCAAAGATTCTTTGGTTATAGCTTCTTCAATGGTATAATTTGCTGGTGTAAATGTAATATCGTTATGTTTTGGACAGTGGATCAGACAGAAAAAGACATATTGATGTCACATTTGGTTCTAGGGTATTGTGATGGGCTTTTTTTTTTACTGTTTCCTGATGTTCAATCGCTCAAATGATTAATCAATTAACTGATAATGAAAATAATTGTTAGTTGTACTACATGTACTCAGTTATGCAACATTAATCCAAAGTAATGAAGAGTTTGTGCAGTTTTTATAAAGACCTCTCCTAAAAACCCCACAAAAGATACATGGAATTACACTGAATAAAAATAATAAGGGATAGAAAGACCTACTACAAAGTGAAGAGAAAACGCGCTTTAGAGTTAGTTTCAACAGTGAGTCCAAATTTCATGACCTATTCTCAGAGACATTCACTGAGTGTTGTGTTACTTATGTTGAGTTAACTTTGATCTCTCGTCTTTGTTTATGAAGGTTTTAAACCTTTCAGCCAGTTCAGGAAATGTACACAGTACACACCTTGTACTAAGTATCTAAGTATTTAAGTATTTTACTTTCATCCTGAAATAAGAGCACTTTCAGTTTCTGCATATAACATCCAGAAAATTAACTTTTCTGGTTTAATTTTGTTCCTTTAACTATTCAGGGTGAACAGGTCCTGGACTTGAATTGGAATTAACCACGAGGCTAATTAGACAGCAATAAACCATAACCAAATAACATAATTAAAGACCCAGAACCTTTCCTCCTGCCTTGTATCCTTCAGGCAAATAAGCCTGCGTGTTCTACCTGAACTGCTTGTTGCTGCATGTAAACTATTTTGCTTGAGGCAGAGGTGAGGCGGGGCACCTATGGAGAAAGCCGACACCCTCTACTTCTGCATACTGTATGTAAATCTCAAATGTCAAGCACTGACAGTCATGATGTAATATCAAAACCTTCTAAAAAGATGGTCCCCGTCTGAAAAATAGTTTCCCTGTGAAGCTGAACATGAGCTATTATCCTCAATAGAGTTGTTCCTTATCATTAAACTGTGTTTTTAAAAGGTGGACAACACATGTTGGAACAAAAGTCACAGGTTTTCTCTGTAAAAATGATGTTTCTGAAATATTATAAGCAATATAGAATAAATTGAAACAAGGTTTTGGAATAAATTTTCTGGACTGGTTCCCTTTCAAGAAGAAGATGTTTGAATCTGTGTGTGTGCACATTTCTCAACCAGCTTCTCACTATGAGCGACAGCAGAGTAGCTTAGATTTAATGTTAAAGTCCTGTTTAATAACTACTACAGATGTTTTTTTTAATCCACATTTAGACTTTATTGCTGATTTAGCCATGAATGTTTGAGGTTATAAAAAAACCCACTTTGAATTGAGATGAGTTTTCAATTTAATGAACACATCACATATTTTGTTTATATGTAAATGATACAACAGCTCTGCCATGAATTCTACCTCTGCAGAGATAATTATCATTTTGATTGACGCTATTGGAGATAATATGTTGTAGTCCAGTTCAACAGCACTGCAAACTAAAACCTCAATAATAAACATATAGTTAAATCAATACAATCAAAACTGAACATGATTATTTACGTCTGAACAGTTATATTGAATTCTCTAACATTTTACAAGTGTGTCTGATGAAGGTATATTAACAAGAAAAGACTAAGAGAAAAATTTGAAAGAGCTGACTAAATCAGGGGTCCTTGGGGGGGGTTCCTCAATATAATTCCATCCATAATTCACACGATGACGGAATGTATGACTATTTTAGTCATGGGTTTGAAACACTTTCTGTAATAAAACATCCAAAAGCAAAAATCTTACCAGATAGGGGATCCTAATCTTATCAAATGTGTGTCATAAGCTTTAGAACCACTGGTCTAAACCATATTTCACTGTAGTCTAGTAAATCTATTAATTTTCTATAATAAGCCAATATGAAGCATTTTCAATTGATCAGTAGTCATGTCATCCACTGCAGGAAGTAATTGTTATTATAAACAGGAATCTATTCACACCACAGCTGCCTGATCACTGATCTGTAACAAAAGAAATGTGTTTTATGACAGTGTGACAAAAGCAGGATCAAGTCTCCTTCTGCCTTTAGTTTCTCACACTGAACAATGTGGATTTTCTTGTTCTGCAGCTCAGGTTTACAAAGAGAATTCATACAGGTTGAACTGTCTTTGATTCTTTATTACAATTTCGACATAAATAATAAGATTTTTTTAAAAAAGTACATACAGTAAATGTCAACTCCAAAAGTTTATGGTTACACATTTAAGGCTGGTTGACTTCAAATCTAAACTGTATGCAACTTCTACCCCCACCCCCCTCCCCACACCATTTGTCAATCTTTGACAAAAAACAAAAACTGTAAACAAGAATATTTTAAAAAGTAAACGTTGTCTGCCCCTGACATTTCAAGTACTTCTCTAAACTCTGTCTGTATGTCTTTTTAATTTTAAAATTAAATTCCCATCTATTCAGTTACAGTTTCACTAAAATAAAGACAAGACTCATGTTTCTGTTCATGTTTGCTTATGGCTGCAAAATAATGTCCCAACTTGATTAAAAACCAGTTTGTGAGTCATCTTCATGGCTAAAGAAACACTGATGCACGCAATGAGTGAATCTGGCTGCTTCTTCAAAACAGATATAAGTTTTCAAGATGGATTTTGGTCGTTGGCCTAAATGTGAGAACCTCACGTTTCTGGAAGAACAATGAACAGAGCAGCGACAACAAGGGCTGGATGATGGGTGTCGGTCCCACTGGGGCCAAACACAGTTTTTCTTTGTCATGCTCATTGCTGATGGCTTCTTCATTTATCTTTCTTGCTGGTATCATGTATTGGACTGTGCTCTATATTCTACTTTGACACTTTACTTTGACACACACACTTCACTGCATGGTGACTGTAATCTCAGGCCTCTATAGAAGTGGTGGGGTCAGGTTCAGTGAGAGTGGGGGCGGTGAAGCTGACCCGGACGCCCCGGGGGTAAAAACCCTGAAGAACCCCGTCCGCAACAATGTCTGGAAGATCTGCAAGATCAGACAGAGCTCAGGGTTTACACCGTGTGGACAAGGTTGTGATCCCTTTTTTTCTTAATGCTTTTCAATTCAAAACACCAAAGGACAAAATGCACACACAAGTACACACTCAGTAGCTGCTTCTCAGGGTTAAACTGTTTCAGCATGAACAGACTGCTGCAAGAATGAGTTCTAAAACCCAGAAATTAGTTTAGCATTTTAGCACTTTTAGCATTTTTTGAATGGGACTTTGGTTAGATGACTGAAATAAGGTCTGTGGTTAACACAAGCTCAAGACATTTTTACGTTTTATGCTACGACATAAAATATGTCCGTGAATATCCCAGTCATGATTTTTTAAACCTTTATGTTTTCTTAAAAAATGGCAGTTGCAAACAAGTGGCTAAATGAGGCTACACATTGTCGGGGACATTAAACATCCGCACCGATCTGCTCACCGGTCCGCCTTTACAACCCTGCTGTGTACTCACACTTACACTCATTTTATAAAAGGAAAGGCTTTAGTAAAAATCAACTGCAAGTTGGAAGTCATAGCCTAACATTAGCTTTTTACTTCTGCCAATTGTATTTGTTGGTGTTCATAGGTGAAGATTATCCTGCTGAACAAAACGTGTAAGTATCATAAATTTTTGTTTGTCACAGAGATTATTTTCTGCAGTAATCCAAAAGCCAACGGACGAATCCCATTGGCTTTTTGTCGAGGGAACCAGGGTGATGCTAACTTCCAGGTTCGCCTCCAAAAACACGTCATCCCTGCAGCACTCTATTGGCTCTACACAAAATGGTGCAGAAAAGAAGTCTGTTCTTCCTACCTGATGTGCAGTCAGAGAGATAAGGATCCTGAAAGAAGCCCAACACTCGCTGATTTGGTAACGAAAAACTGAGGAAACAAAAGCAGAACGTTATCGGTTAGTTTCATCCTCTAGTAATTGTAATGCATGTATACTAATATCAACTTTTATCCTTCCTGTGAAACAAGTTATCCATTACTATAACTGTACTAATGCATCAGGTCATGTTTTTATGTTGTGAAGCATGACAAGAAGGCCTGGTGCTGCAACAAGACAGAACAAGACAGAACAAGACAGAACAAGACAGAACAAGACAAGGGGAAAGAGTCAAGAATAACATGAACTACTGAATACAGAAGAAATGCATCGGAAAATTCAAATAAACATAATTTTTGTGAGCAGCTATCCATAGCTCTGTGGTTTAAATACATTTTTAATGAAATCTCAGCAATCCTAGAAAAAGAGTTATATCTTCCTGGCAAGTAGCATCATGGGAAATCTCTCAACTACAGTAGCCCGAAGGTCTCAATTCAGAGAGAAAATGTCATAAACCCCTGATGGATGACACACATAATTAAGACGCTGGAAACTGTGAATTTTTGGCATTTCCTGCACAAAAAAATACCAAAAGAATCGAACATCAGTGATGAAATTAAATGAAATTAAAAATTCAACTATAATTAGTTGACTGACAGAAATTCAATCACCAATGTTTCATCAACTGTTTGTGGTTCTAGGGGGAGTTTTGTTTCCAAGCATCCTCTTGAAGAATTTGTTTTTGCACGTCTAGTCACGTTCCAGGTGACTGTGTCTCTGGACCAGAGCTTCTACTTTATATAGACCATGTGATATAGTTGTAGTTATACTGTATATTGATATTCAGAGAGGCTGAGACATGCAGAAATATCACTGATGTTTTTAGAATTAAATATAAGATCTCGGTTATTACCTCTCAGGCTCTACATGGTTAAGCTCTGAAATGTTGTGTCCTCATGGAAACCTACAGTCTCTCAGGTCGGCGCCATTGAGATGTTCCCAATAACAGCGAAGGCAGACTGTGCATTTGTTGTCTTTACCTTTGACTATTAGATCATCCAAAACTCAGCCATTTATGATGTTTTTGCAGTGTTTGATGCTTTGTACTAAATGTTTTGTTTGTTTGCACTTTGTTACATTTGTTTTGATCTTTACTTACTGATTTATTGTCGTTATTATCATACATCTGTAATCGCTGAAATAATGCTATTTCAGACAGAAATGTGGAGGGGCTCCCCCCGAGTTGTCTCCTATGCACAGGGCTACATATTCCTACAGTAGTTACCCCTGTTCTAGTAGACACAATCCAGTATACAGTATATATTGTACTGCACAATGACTGAGAAATGGAAATAAGTATCTTACCTGTAATCTCGACTGTCCAGTTCCTCAAGGGACCTGAAATGAGAGAACGTAACTATTAGATATTTTCTGCAAGGACACAATTTTTTATTAAGAGGATGATGCAACAAGATACAGTACACTAATGTACTACCTGCCCACTGCTCCTTATTATTAGCTGATACGTCCCACACATATACAGTATGATCTAAAGTCTGAGACCACCACCTGTCTTATTTATTGAATAAAATACACAGAGACAGAAATAGTGACATGTAGCAAAGAATGTGAGCCAGAATTAAAATAGAAAAACACAGCTTTGTAGCTACTTTCAGTCCACTGAACGCACCAGGACATGTGTACCATTTAATATCAACATGTTTCTTCCTGCCTGATCTTCAGCTTTATTGTGGGTTAGAGCCAGTGCTGCTGCTCTGCATGACTATGCGAAAGGTTTCTGAAGTTTTATGATGTTGCTGCATTGCCCCCGATCCAAAAATAGAGGATCTAAATATAGCAACATGTCCAGCATCTCTGGGTGCACACAGAGGAGACTGGACTGAAGGACTTACTCCACGCTGCTGATCTTGTTCCCTGTGTGAAAGTGTCTGACGTGGAGGAAGTCCAGCAGCACCTGCGGCACATCCTCATTCTGGTAGATGATGTCCTGGGCCACAGAGAATGAGACAAGACATTTCAAGTATGAAAGTCAAGGCTTTTGAGCTCCTTGTGAAATCTCTGGTTCAGTCCTGCTGCTGTTTACAACAAAGGAAAACTGGGCAACACTTTATTTTACAGGCCGTGGATTTTCCAGCTAATTTCCTGGAAACTTTCCTCATAAATGGAGAAAGTGTTAGGTGCTACAGCTATTAAAGACCTGCTCATTATATTGGAGTTTTTAAGAAAATGTGCCACTGTTACTTCATTTTTCAGGTCAGTCTGTGGAAATGAGGTAGAAATATATTTCTAAATATAACTGCTGAGTCTGTTTTATAGTCTGAACGGAGTTTTATTTGTTGATCATCAGTTCAAAATATTAAACTAAGGAATTTCCAATGCAGCTGAAAACTACAGGTCAGAATGCAACTCAACCAGTATGCAGCATAAATGTTAATTAAATGAACATTTACTAATTACCAAGCAGATCTAAAATGTGTGGCAGTTCAAAGTCATGAAGAAGAGAGATTAATCATCTTAATTAGTCTTTCTAGGAAAAACTGATGAATAGTTGACATGAGTTTATGAACTATTTTAAACTTATCTTCAACATCATATCCTAATTTTTGACATTGACACTTTTCTTCATTTCCTGTATAATTTGTACCAAACTGTAAAATAGGCTTTTCTTTGAAATATCCTGGTAAACAGTTTTAATTTAAATACCAGCGATTTATTAGGAAATTATGTGTCAAGTTTCCAGGAAATTAGCTGGAAAATATGGGACCAATAAAATAAAGTGTAACTGAACATTGGCAAGAACTGTCTTAACAGATCATCAGCTGCTGCAGAACTCTGCAAACAGCTCACACGTTACAGCAGTTGTAGTTTCTCTCCACTGTCTCTCTGTCACTTAGAGGACTGATATTACTATGTGATTTTTGACATACAAGGCATCAAATGGTCAGATGCCTCTGTATTTAAATGAGCTGTTGTACCCTCTGACTAAAGTGCAGCAACCTGACGACTCCAGACAACACGTTGTGTGTGTCAGTAATGGACGACACACAGCCAAAACCGGGAGCTTCTTAAGTTCTCCAGTGATTCGGGGAAGGATAATGCATAGTGGAGAGATTCTGACCTTGTTGAGAGAAAAGATAAAAAACCTCCAACCTTTCTCCACAACCCCAACCAGAGCAGCAGGATCGAGTCTGTACAGAGTTAAAACCGACTGGACTGTTGTCAAGCTCAACTGGTTCTGATGCAATTAAAACCAATTTATCTTCTTTTACTTGTTCTTGAATGTATAACTTACTTTGTGGATATTAACTCGTTTCTCCTTGTTTCATGTATGATCACTTCTATCCTCTTTTACTTTTCTTATTCCTGTAAATCAATTTTTAATATCTGTTGTAAAAAGCACTATATAGATAAAGTTGCCTGCTCACTTACTCGCTCAATTAATCATTCATGTTCACAATATCACCCTGTGGAAACTGAATGTAATAAGAAAATACAGCACATTCCTCGTTCCATCTTTGAGGGTCATAAAACTCTATTTAAATCACGGTCACACAGCTTGAGGTGCCTACACTGCTGGTTTGTGCATTCTCATTCTCCCGTTCATGTCCACTTTTACTTTGGCTTAGTGCCATACAAGGCGGGCATGTCACAAGTAGTGACGTATGTACTACAGGCGTTCCAGCAATTATACTGTGTATGAGTGTATAAAAGCAGACTGCAGTGAACATGCAGTGCGCTCTTGGTCAGGAACACTCTCTGTTGTTGGCTAAGGCGTCCACTTGCAAGTGTCAGAATAAACTAAAAGGATTACTGTCTTGTTGTCAGTCCTCTGTTTCCTGAGGGGCAGAGGCTCCTTGTGTCTGACATAGACCCCCCCCCCCCCCCCCCGATTGGACGAACACCTGGATGCTTTACCTGGATGTAATCTTCCAGCTCCTGCCTCCTCTGCTCCAGAGGTTTGGTCCTCAGGTGGGGGTTCCTTTTGCTCGGGAAGTCGGGCGTCTGAATGATCTTCCTGAGCTGCAGGAACGTAATGAACAAACCACAACCAAACACAACACGTGAGGTGGATGAAGTTACAGTTTGCAAATGAGCCGGATCAAAATTAAGAGAGACAGTTACATTACTTTTTCATCTTGTTTATTTTTTCTCCATATTGTGACACACACCTGAAATTTTTCTGAACTCTCCTCGTCTTGTTTTCAAACCCCAAAAACATATATTTTTACAAACACAGAAGACCGTCAAAATAAAGCTTCCTTGTGATTTTAAATCCATGCAAACTATCCTCTTATGTTACATAGACCTTATACATCTAACAGCAGACATGCAGTGCCACATACATTACATTACATACAATCCATGTACTTACTTTTCTGTGCAGAGTCTGGAACTCGCTGTTTCTCCTGAGCACATAATGTTTCCTCCCATTAAACAAGACTTCAACTCTGAAGCGCTGCCGACAGGAGACAGAGGGAGACAGGATTTATCCACAGCCTGTCATTTACTCAAGATAAGGTTTGTCAGGTTGAGTCTAATGTTTCACAGCAGTGATGAAAATAAACCCAGTATATCTTTGCTTTACTGGCAGGCTCATTCTTTTTAAACAGACATATTTCTCTACTGTGGTCTAATCTTATCTAAAGTACAATTAACAAAGAGGAAGTATGGGTTAAATAGATTAACACAAATTAAAATAGTTTCCTGTCCAAAAACCTTTAACATCTACCATATTTAAAATAATGACATTTGCCAACAATGAGATAAACCAGGTTAAGCTGATTAAACTAACAACTTTAACACCACATGAAAAAGTTTGTCATCATTCTGTGGAGTCATTTATTTTAACTGTTGCTCCTCAGTTTCCAATGAAATAAAGATTTAAATGAAAGATTTAAGAGTAAGGATTTAACTGGAAGCAAAAAAAACAAAAAAAAAAACCCAAAACATTTCTTGGAGTTTTGGTATCCATTATAAACTGTAACATTATTCCTGCATCAGCGTACAACAACATGATTTCTCCAGCAGGAGGAGGTACAGAGCTTCACATTTAATCCTCAAGACATTAGAGTGGACACATGAGCTTCATACAGCTGTACGCAGAAATGACTGAATCAGTTCCTCAACACTGTGACGTGATGTGACACCACTGAAACTCTAGCACATCTCAATACACTGTATGTATGCTAACTACTGTTCATTATGTCAGTGGGTTGAGTTAAGTTAGTGAACTGGATTTTCACACTCAAAGCACTGTAATGGTTAAAATGATATGAGTAAATACGGGAACACAGGAGACCCTCACTTCTGCATCTGCAAACATTAAATAGACATTTATACTGAACAGGAAACAACGTGCAACTTGAAAACTAAATGATATGAATCTGTACACAGACTGACATATGTCAACAATTCATTAAAGCAGACACTTAAGAGGAATGTAGTTTAGCTTGTGCAGAATGATGGCATTTATCTCATCTTCCCCTCTGCTCGACACAGACGTCACTGCCTCATCAAAACTCCCATCACATATATTTCATGCTGTCCTCTCAGGGCAAAAACATCATGTTTTCAGTCCTGCAGGGTATTTTGGGCTGTTTTTAATTAGAAATCAGAAATCTAAACAAACAAATGCAGCGTGAATGAGTCAGACCTCCCTCAACATAAAAGCAGCTCCTTCAGGTTGGAAACACTGATTATAACTAATTACATAATTACTCATATACTGTACGGTGCTCGTACTTTACATGGTTACTTATTATTTATTTAGGGAAATGCTTCACTACATTTTCTCACAGAATGAGTAACTTGTTACTTTTCATTAATTATTAAAAATTTTAGATTAAGATTATTAAGATTAAGGTGATCAACATTAAGATTTTACATACATTGATCAGTTTATAAAAAAACGCTGCATTGTTACAAATTAAACCACCCAACATGAGATTTTCTTTTGACCCTTTAGGTACATTTTGCTGATAATACTTCTTTCAGTTGCGTAAGACTTTGAATGCAGGACTTTTACTTGTAACTGAGTACTTTTAAACTGCAGTATTATCACTATTACTTCAGTAAAAGAATACTTCTTCCACCATAAGGTTGAGACTTGGAACTCTTGGTTTGCTCGTCCTGTTGAAAGGCATGTGTGGAGTTGTGTGAGCGTAACTGAGGTCATGGATGTAAAGAGCAAACATATAAGACTAAGTATATATGACTTTACAGTGTAAAAGTATTTGTGCTCCTTTATATTTAATTGACAGCAAAAGATGGTATTTTTTGCTGAAGGTTTTACACACAAAACAATGATAACTTTATAAAGGTGAAAGTGGTTGGCAGCGTTTGTGGATGTCAGTGGTGTGTTGATCAAAGCTCAGTTTATTGTCCAGGGTGAGTCCCAGCTTTTTGAGCCCTATAGCTTTAAAGCACTGCTTACATGTTAATAACGATAATTTTCATCATCATTTATTCAATCATTTTTTAAAATGACAGTAACCTGTGAAAAATGCCACTTCAGATGTTTTGTTGTGTCTCACCCCAAAATATTCATCTTATTATATGACAAAGAAAATCATCAAATCCTCACATCTGAGCAGCTGGAAACAGAAAAAGTTTGACTTTTCTGTTTAAAAAATTGACTGAAAAGATTATTCAATTATCAAAAGAGTTGATGATTCATTTTCTGTCAATTAGTTAATTATTAATAGACTAATCCCACAGCTCTAGGTTATAAAGTACACCAATAAAAAATGATCCAGTCACATAATATTATAACAGTCAGTTGTACTTCTGCATAATGAGTACTTTTACTTTGGACACTAGTAGCCAACACTTTGCTTCTGTGCTTTTCCATAAGTAGATTTCTGACTGCAGGACTTTTAGCGGTTAAACTGTAGCATTTCGATAGTATTTATTGCTAGTTTTACACAGTAAATCATCTGAATACTTGCTGTACCACTGTTACTTTTGTAACAGTCAGTAAAATTCAAATCTTCATATTGATCATTTTAAAAGATTAGAGCATTTCCTCAGAGTCAGTCTGAGATGAGTTCACTTTCACTCTTCCTGCAGGTAACCTGGCTCACCTGACGCCACGTACGGCTTCCCTTCACCACCACACTACAAAGTGTCAGGAATATAGCTAGAAATAACATACGAGTCTGAATACATAATAAGTTGAAGTGTTTCTACTCGGTCCATAAAAGTTTAAAATGTGACCTGTGGAGATTCAACCGCGTCCTCACCTTTTTGGACTTTCCCGACTCATCCACTTCCCGCTCCATCGATGGTATCGACACTTCAATCATCGGGAAATCTTCCTCCCACACCATCGGACTGTATCAGCTGTCTGTGACCGACTTTCCACAGCTCATCAGAAACACAAAGGTAACTTTCAACCGCGGGTTTCTCCTCGTCTGGAAGCTGCAGAAGAAGAAGAAAAAAAAGCGCCTCTGTTGTCGCTCTCGGTCGGTTTCCTCCTCAGCTCCACCTACACAGTAATTGGACAAACCCGACAGCATAAAGAAACATTAAAGGAGCAGTCCAACGTTTAGGAAGAAACCCACTCTGAGGCTGCTGCGGTTGGAAATATAAAAACAGAGTTTAGTGCACGTGAAGAGACACAACAACACAGAGCTGGAGTCTGTTGTCTGGAGCTGTGAAATGTGACGATTAGTGGGCGGAGTGCATGTTGGTGAACAGAGCTGACAACATGGAGGTTTAGTTTTTTTTTTTTTTTTAATTCTGGTGGAACAATGATTTTAAACCTTTACCCATTCACATGGCTATAACCAGGATTTTACAAATACTGCGCCCAAACAAAACCACCTCACCCCCTGAAAATTATTAAAATAACTGGGATTTATATCCTTATTTTAAAACAGTTAAATCATATTTTCTATACATGTTAGGCTATTTCCCAACACGAGGGTCTCCTGTTAGCTCTGTTTTGGTCTCCACTGGCTTCTGTAGAAACCAAAACAGTGAGCTGAAAGATGCTAAAACGCTCTGAAATAAACACTAAGGGCGACTGTGAACTGAGTAATGGGTGAGAAGTGTAATAATTTGCCATTATGAACTACTCTTTCCTGATTACACAGAGTCATTTGATGCATCGTTCATATAAAAAATATTGATTATAGCAGCTTTAAGTCCACTTGGTTTGAGAGGTGTTGAATCAACTTTATGATCGTTTTCGAGGCTGCAGTTTGTGGTGCTGTTGAACTGTATTGTGTTGGATTACAGTTCAGTCAGTGTCAGACAGTCAGGGAGCATTATAGCCTTCATGATGGTAGGATTTATCACAGGACTGTTGTATTAAACTGCAACTTCTTAAATTAGTAGTAAAATATGTACCAAAGTATTGTATAATGTTGTAGGTGAACCAACTACTGCGTACCTCATGTTTTCCATGTAAAATCTGAATATGCAAAATAACCTGTACAGCTGTCAATGTCAAGCTCTCAATATGTGGAAAATAAAGGACCTTCTAAACAGAACTTGTATAAATGTACTTAGTTGGTATCTTCAGTTTTATAAATGGAACATGATTTATTTTTCTTCATTCTGCCTCTGCTGCATAAAAGTTATGCTTTGTTTTTAAAATAAAACACGAGCCAGAGTGAAAAACTGTACTTTGAACCTGTGGTCACGGCCACAGCAACACTGTCACATGTGACTTTCAAATCCAGGTTCACTTCCCACTCTGCCTGAAACATAAAGTAAAACAAAAGTGGTTCACTGGATGTAAAAACGGATGTAAAGCCAGACCATGTAACTCAGAACTGTACTCACATCCTCTCAGAGCCACAGCTCAGAACTGAACCCAGACTGTGTTTGGTAAGGGAAAAGCAAAAGAAGAAGCTGTCATGTTGCACTGTTTAATTTCAGAGTCCATCACTGATGAGCAATTCTCAGCTATGTTTCCTCTTTCACTGTTTAAATCCTACATACGGATCATTTTCCATGTGTTGATCTCTTGCCAAAGTCACAAGCTCTGTCTGCAACGTGTCGTCATGGGATTTGTATCTTCCCGTGCCCTGTTTGTTGCTCACTGTTTTAATTTGAGCTGACAGAAGAGCTTACTTAAGCAACTCTGTGAGGATATGTGACCTTCAAGAGTCACAGATCACAGCGGGGTAATAATATCATTTGCTCGTGTTCTTGTTGTGTCATCACTGTTTTACTACGGCCTCATGTGAGTCGTGACACTGTCAGCAGAAACAGGCCACACACATTAACAAGGAGGAGGTTAGATTTGGTTTTGTGGCTGTAACATGTGTCTTCACTTTTGGGAAAAACAACTCATTTGTTTCCTTTGCTGAGAGTTAGATGTCGTCACTTTCATTTCTGTGCTTAACGTCCTGTTTTCTGTTTACTAGTCATGAACTCTCCCGCCTGCCTCTCCCCTCCCGTCACCTGACCTCCACCTGCTCAACTGCTCCCAATTCCCTGAGGTCCCCAGAATATATACAGGCCTCTTTTCCTGTGCTGTCATTGTCTGTTATGCTCTCCCCTCTTATCTGTGGTTTCCTGCCTTTTTCAACCTTTTCTCTCCTGCCTTGCCCTTTTGATTTGTTTATCTGTTTGGATTTTTCTCCTGATGAAAACTGTGTTGAATTCTGGACACAGTGAACCTTATTTTAATTCAGCTTGCTCAACTCTTTAAGTTGTGCGTCTGCAAAAGTGAGCATTTGTAACTGTGTGTCAGTTGTCTTATTAAAATACTTGAGAGGTGGTGGGTTTGGATTTAGATAAACTTACATTTTTTAAGTCACCATATGGGGCGCCATGTGGTGCAGTGGTTAGCACTGTTGCCCCACAGCAAGGGTTTGGGTCCTTCCTGTGTGGAGTTTATATGTTCTCCTCATGCCTGTGTGGGTTTCCTCCCACAATCCAAAGACATGCCCGTTAGGTTAACTGGCGACTCTAAATTGCCCGTAGGTGTGAATGGTTGTTTGTCTCTATATGTCAGCCATGTGATAGACTGGCTCCAGCCCCCTGCGACCATAAAAAAGGATAAGCAGTATGGCTAATGAATAAATGAATGAAGTCACCATGCGATGATAAAATGTTGTCCAGCAGAGGATCTGATCTGTACGGCAACATGACCATTTCAACCAAAAAGTGTTTTTTTTCTCATTTAATCTAAATGTTTTCTAAGAGTAGTGAAGAGATGAACTACAGTGACTGACAAGAAAAGCAGAAGCAAACATTTCCCAGTTTGGGAACAATTTTAAGGTTCTTATTCCTCACATTCAGAATAATGTGGAGATCACACACTCAGATGATGTTGAATGTTATTTCAGTCATTTCAGAACATGTCAGTACTAAGAGTTGGATTAACATGAACATGTTACTATCAATCCTTAAAGTCACACTACAGTAATGAGTGAATGACTTTAAACATATTTTTTTACTTTTAACAAGCTTTGGCTGATGGAGACATGAACTGAAAGTGTCATGTAGTCATCACAGAGCATTTGCAGCATTTGGTGTAAAAATCATATAATTTGAAAAGTAAATTTAGGGAAGTTGTTGATTCACTATTACGCGTGTGTGCTGGTTCCTTATCTCCTTCCGAAATTCTTGTCAGTGGAATGTGAAGGCAAGTCTCCACAACTTCACATATTGGAGTTTATAGACATGCCAGCCGGTCTGGGGAGCGTGATGCAATTTGTTGGAGCCAGTGTGTGAATGAAAGAAAGCACTGTCATCCAGAATAACCGTGTTAGCTGACGCATTCTTGAGTTCTGCACACAGTTCGACTGAGTTGTTTACTGCTACAAACTGAAAGCTATCTGATGAATCTCAAGCTGATGCTGAATTCAGTCGTTCCTCCGCGTACACAACTCGTCATCTAGAGCTACAAAATAACCAACAAAACAAAACTACCATATCATATGAAATGGAAACTGTCCAAAAAAACAACTATGGAATAAAATCAATGCTTAACATTATCTTTTTTTTTTTTTTTTTTTACAGATTTATATAACCTAAATCAGAGTTTTCATTGTTTCACGACATATTTTATTGCTCTACCGGGTTTTCATGTAGCTGGTGGCATTAGCTGAAACGATATCTGAAGCTAGATGATATTCCACGATGCCTTGTTTCATGTGTGCATCACGCTGCATGGACTTCACCTCTGGATTGGTCTATCAGAAAGACAGCATTTCTGGATATCTTTTTTATTACCTGTGAAAACTCATAGCAAAATAAATTTGCCAGATTATGGGGAAAACAGCCGTAGCAGTATCTTCAAATGGAAAAGTATATGATGCAAACACTCTCACTGATGAAGCATGAAGCAAGGCTTTTCAGCGTATAGCTCCATGGTGTGACTTTTTGCCAGTAGGTGTCTCCCCAGGACTTGAAAATAAAACCCGTCAGTACAGACAAAAGTTCTTGCATCTTTTTGTAAGACTGTTTATTTTTTATACAGATAAGGTTTCAATTTGAACAGCTTGACCTGAAATTTTTTTAGACTTCTGGGTGACAGGTTCACTCATCAAGGACTTAAATGTACTTATTTATTAGGTTAGTTAAATCTTTGAAGAATCTTAATTTGTGGAGCTCACTTGACTGAGATGAATTGTGCTGAATGTACTGTCCAATTCACATGCAGTAATAGAGTCTCTTATTACATATTTATTATCTTTAACCCTTTGAATTTGTTTATATGATTTATCCCTTCTGTTTTTAAAGACACACTACATTGAACAGATCACAATAACATATTTATTCCATGTTTCTAAATTTTTCTTCAATTTCAAAGAACTGTCAAGGTGAATTAACCTCAGATATTTAATCATAATAACAAAAACCTACAGTGTGTCTCACACAACAGGTCGGCCTTGGCAGTATGACCAGTTTACAAGTATGTTGTTTGATATTTTTAAAAGAGCAAATGGATTTGAACTTTGACATTACACTTTTTGATCTCTGGAGACTGCAGAGTGGATGATGTCATCCAGACTGTCCACCTATAAGAAAGAGCAAGAGAGACAGTTGGACCTTTGTACAGTACTAAATATTGTGGTTTGTTTTGCTGTATTCCTCTTCTCAGTCATGAGTCATAAGTTATAAAAGAAATGTAGAAAATGTTTTAAATGTCAAATCTTTGCTTCTTTGGAACCCTGTACCAAAGCTGATCAATCCCCTTTTACTTTTGCCTCTCTATAGTCTGCAAAGCCACCTAAAAATTAAATTACTTAAACTCCCTGTAACTTAAAAATCATTCTGTCATGACCCGTCAAGTGACTTGAGTTCATGGTTCCTTGTCTTTAATGTTTCCCTGTGTTTCCTGTTTTATTTTGGTAACCATTGTCTTGTCTCGTTTCAGATCCCACATCCTGTCAAGTTTCCCTCCTGTGTGATTACCTGCCCCGCCCTTTGTATTTGAAAAGTTTTGCAATAAGCCACATGTAGAATATCACATAGGCCACCTTGGTTTTACCTGCTTGCCGTGTCCCATACTGAGGTTCTTGGGCTTGTAGACAGTCACTTGTCCGTCACTGTCTCCTACTAAGATGCAGTCTGACCCTGTGGCAAACAGCAGGGCCGTCATCTTCACACCGGGTGCAGCATGTTGCACGATGGCTGGGTTCAGGCTAAAGAGAGAGGTTCGTATTTAGTGGACACAGGATTATTTCTCACTCATGTTTCAAACCACAGCAAACCAGAAAAGGACAGTAAATGACACAAAAGCTTGAAACAGACACATTCTCTGTCAGACCGACTCACATGCATATATTCAGGTCCCAGATCTCCATCTGCCGTCCATTAATGGCTGCAAACACTGTGGAGTGGTTTGGGGACCAACTGGCGGAGTACACGGCCTTCTGGGTTGATGTGAAGCTCAGCACTGGGGTACGTTGGCTCTGCCTCCACAGCTGGATGGTCCAGTCAGAGGAACAGCTCAGGAACGCATCAGGACTGAATGGAGACCATTCAACGTGGTTCACCTGGCTCTGAGCGCAACATGTGATATGGAGTGAAAATATAGTACCAACTGACCTCTACATTTGTTTTTTGTTTTTTGTTTTTTTACAAATATTCCAATTACAGTAATAAATCAAATGGTAGTAAAAGAGTAACAGTGTAACTGAAGTCAACACTATTGCTGAATGTTATTCAGCACACCTTTGTGTGAATGCAGTATTTCTGCTAATAGAAACATATAGAAATCATGAATGTGAATCATGAATTTTCCTCACACATAGTTTGGTGAGGAAGGTGATTCTTGTATTTGTCATGATTTGTAAGCTGGAACATCTCAAGCTACTGTTTACAGGTTTGGTCTGCACGTTGATTTGAAGTCAAAGTCGTTTCCATGACACTGAAAAGCCTGTTAAGTTTGCTGGTTAGCTTCCTATCCCACTGGAAAAACAGGCCCCTAGTCTCTTGTGTTATCTACGTAATGACAAAAACGAACCTCATCACAGGACGAGATGGAATATGCAGCCATTTACCATGTGTATTATCCACAAAGACTTACAAAATGTTTTTGGTAAGTATCCAGAGAATGCTGACTGTTGGAGAAGGAGCACTTGTGGATGAGGCCATCCCGTGTGCCAGTCAGATAGATACTGTAATCCTGCAGGATCAGGGCACGTAGTCAAAACAGGAGAAACACACAACCAGAGAAACAACCTCAGATTGTCCTGATGAATACTGACCGCCTGGATAAAGGACCAGTTTAACAACCATGTGAAACATTTCTTTTCCCCACAGAAATAAGATTCTTAGCCTGCAGACTTGACTCAGTTAAAACCAGCCTAGGATCTATTCAATTTCTGTGACCAACTTACTGTTGGATGGAAGTCAATGCAAAGGGTCGGCATCATCATTGCCAGAACACCGGCTGCCTTTTTCTTTCTTTTTTTTTTCTGAGCCTTCGGCTTAATATTCTCAGTCCTCTTCAGCTCCATCAGGTCTAAGAACACATGTTTTTAGAAAAGATACAGATATTATGATTATGATTAGTGTGTTTGCGCACTACTATACAAGATAAATTACATGAGACATTTTCACAGCAAATGTTGTCTATATTAATAAAAACATAGTGGTATTTTGTCTTGCCAACTGTCTTTAAAGTTCCAAAATGGTAAAAATTATTAACCAGCATTATTTTTAAAGGTTATAATAAAGAGTCAGGTTTAGTGATAGAACTGATGCTGAACTTTGTTTGTTTGCCGCCTTTTAAACTCAAAGCTCATCTGAGCACTGGTAAATGATCTAAAAGAAAATTCTAAATGATAATGTGAGTGAAATCTTTTCATAACACTTCTGAATCTTCTACGTTAACTCTTGAAGAGCTTTTATGTCCACATGGATAAAATTGTAATTACACTGTTGACACCATTGTTTATTGCAGACTACAGTACCTATACAGTCAAGATGATTGGCGGAGAGGAGCCACTTCTTAATCCTGCCATCTGCCGACACAGAGACGAGGGCTTCCACCCTCTCCTCCCCCGATAATCTCATCTCTTGTCTGGTCCACTTGACCTGCCACACTGGATGCAGGTGCTTTATGGAACACTCACTACAAAGCAAAACTATTAGAAAAGCTAATGGAAAAGGGGTTTGGCAATAGCTAGATTTTATCCTATTGGATACTGGGATGTGCATGTCTTTTTAAAAAATATAATTTTCTATTTTCAACCACCATCCACACACACCCATACACACACTTCTCACCTGCTGCTGGCGAGACATGTCCTTTTGTCTCGACACTGGATGTTGTAGAGTGCTACAGTACCATCAAGCATCCCCACAGCCAGCTGGCTGGGGTTGTTGGCTGAGAAATCCACGCATGTAACACAACTATGACAGTAGAAGACGCATTCTGGCCACTGCACAGGGGACACAATTAGAATTGCTGTCACTTCCAAAAGATTAACTTGGTGAATTGACTACATTTATATAGCTCTTTTGTCCAAAGCACTTTTAAGTTTTGCTTTCATTCACCAACACACACATACACAAATGGCAATGTATTATCATAAAAGATGCTGGCCTGATCATCATCATCAGGAACAATTTGGAGTTCAGTGTCTTGCCCAAAAAAACTTCCATACAGGCATTTCAAAAAATGCCTATTGCTACTTAACATTGTTTATACTAGTGAGCTGAGATAGGGCAGTGGAAGAAGATGACTGAAAGGAAATAAAGAGCAAAAATGTATAAATATACCACTGGGTTTTTGAGGGACCAGCAGCAGATCAGTCCTTCTTTCTCGTTCATGAGGTCACCATATCCCACTGCCAGGAGGTTCTAACAGAGCGTCCAGAGCACAATGAAGAGTGATTTAAACTTTTTAAACAAAGACTAGTAATATGAGAACCATGAAAAATAAATAATTGTCTGCTGTAATTCCAAAAGTATAGTGTAAAAGTATAAAATGCAAACTGCGGGTATATTAACATAATTAAAATTTGTATTAAATGTTGCTTATGAAGAGTGAAGGGTGTTACATAGGAATCCCATTTCAGTTTCCACAATAAATAAAAAAACAGCACAAAATGACAATGGTGCTGGTGTGCAGGATTTGTTCTGCTCTCAGAAAAACAGCAGCAGGTCTGAGTGTTTTGGTCTTTGGTCTTGGGCCTGTGTTACCGGGTCCTTTTTGTTCCAGCACATGCTGGTAATGTTGCATCCTCTGGTGACCTCGCAAGTGAAAGCCCAGAGACATTCAAGGGCTGGAGTTAGACTGCTCGTCTCACCCTCCTCACTCTGTTCCTTAGTCCCAGGCTTCACCGTGCTGTCAGGGTCTTACAGAATCAACATTATTACACCATATACAATATTTTTTCAGATACACATACATTTAAAAGCTGGCCAAATTTGTAATTGTAGTAGAAGGAAAAAGAACAAAGGTCTGAATTTGAAATTTGAATGTGCAAAGTAAGAAAGCAGTAATAATCTTGAATTTACCTTCTAGTACGGGCAGCTGTCTATAAGCAGCCAGTTTGGGTTGAAAGATGTTTGCCATGATAGTCCTCATCATGAGTAATAAACTGTGCTGGAATGACTCAGACTCCATGATCCACTGTGGGTCAGGCCCAACATTTAGACTGTTCTCATAGTTTTCCATTTCTAACAGTGAGCTGATGGTACTGCCTGAGGAAATGAAATATGAGAAAATTATACATGCCTGGTATTCAAAAATAGGTTTAATAAAAATGTTAAATCTGTAACAATGTATATAGGATATAATAGGAAGATATAGTAAATAACCTCTCCAGTCCATTAACAGAGTCAGTGTTCTCTCAGGTGCTGGTACCTGTGCAGATTGTGCTGTTGCTCTTTTCTTGTCTCTTATCTTGAATTTTGCTGGTGTTCAAAGTACTCTCTGAATATTTCTCCTCCTCACTTTCAGTGGTTTCATTTTGTCTACAGAAAGAGTCATAGATGTCCCAGACAGTAGCAGTTGATCCTGTGGACATGAAAGAATCTCAAGTAACTGTCAAAAATCAAAGCTTGAAGACTAATAACTCTGCACCAAGTATTGTTTCTATCTAGGTACTGTAGCAAAACCTTGATGGATTGTGATGCAGTAGTCTGAGGTTGGAAAGCCAACTAAATCAAGGTAACAAATCCAAACTGATAATCTCTGATAATCAAAACTAAGATAAAACGATAACTTGACCTGCCCGCTATTCCTATTGATGAATTTTCACAATTTAACATAAATAAACACAGTATACAAAGAGAAAAATTAAGCCTAACCCTCTTCCACCATGGCAATCTTGTCACACTGGATCTGTTTGTCCTTGGGTGCTCCATTGAATGTCTGCATTGATCGCACTACATACTTATCATTGCCCATTCTGTTCTTGCAGAGCTCAGCATAGTGAATGTTTCCTTTTCTGTAAGAAAAAAGAGCTTGTTCAAACCAAAAGAAGAGTACCACACGTCACTGGCTAACATGTCTGCACAGAACACAAACTGACATACATCTTTACACATACTGTAGAGTGTGGCAGGCAGTTCCCAACTTAAAGATATAAAATACCACTTCCTATACCTGTAATGCCTTCCAGATATTGTGTGATATTAAACTACTACTACTAAAAATCAGTAAACAGAGCCATTTACTCACTTAATTGCTTCTGCATCATCAGCATCCTCTGAGATAACAGTGTTGGGTTTGTCCAGCAGTGAAATGGTGTCTGTCTCAGAGAAACATATGTCTACTACCTCATCCAACTTCACTTCTGTGATGTGTTGTCTCACATTGTCTCTTTTCCTTGGCAACACTGGCAGAGAACAAAAGTAAAAATACCACAAAAGATCTGCCACAAAAATGTAATTTTATCATTATAAAATGCTGTAGATGCCACATGAGGCATATAACAAATAAGAAAACAAATAGTAACCGTATGGAGTTGGCTGGTTTATTGGCATTTCCAGTGAAGGAAGATTATCCTCAGTGTCCTTAGTCAGTAGATCTTTGTTGGACAGGCTGGATGGTTGGCTGCAACACATGAATGAGCTGCAAAACAATGTCATTACTTAGTCAGTGGTGGGAGATGCTTAGATATATTTTATCTAACAAGCTACACAAAAAACAACTGTAACATACAGTAATCATATGTAATAAAGAAAATTTTGCAAAACATAACCTTATATGTATTTCTATAACTACAATTCATACTTATATGGTTTTATTTCTCCCACCATTGTCACCATATACACAAGTAGACTAGTAGTGGTATATAATAGTGGCAAAGTAAAATGTTGCTTTACTGCTTTACTGCCACAACAAATGACTTGCACACCCTCCTCTCATCCAGTCTCAAATCAGCTCTGGACCTGCTGTTTGATCATCTAGTCAGCCAGTGTATACTGTATGAATGTTACTGCCTGGTACCTGGAAGAGCGCACACTGAAACTTGAAGTGGATTGTAAATGGTCTGATCCTGAGCTGGAAAAGATTTCATCCAGAAAGAATCTGCCTGGTTTGGGCTGTGTTTCTCCTGGCTCTGCCTGATACAGAGGCAGAGGAGTAACGTCAGTGCCATCTTCATTAAACACCTGCAAAGACGGCGTCACAACCAGAATTGGTTAAATATTCATTTTATGCCTGGACAGAAATACAGGAATTCATTTTCAATAAAACTTTGAAAGACAAAACTAACTAACTAACTAACTAGCTAACTAGCTAACTAGCTAACTAACTAAAACTAAAATTAAAACTAACTAAAACTATATAAATGTGAATGTAACATAAATTCTTTGAGTTTCATACTCTTAATGGGTAAATTTCACATACACAGAAAAAGCCTTCTGGCTTTTTGATAGAATTTAACTCATACTGAGCTTTCTGCATTCATGTTTTTCTGAATGCAAGTTCTGCATTCCAAATTTTGGTTGAATGAGAGGACAAATATCATCAGCAAAATGTACTCATGTATGAAAAGTATAAGTACTTGTTCATTTCCTCTGATAAGTCAGTTATAATTAGAATAGAGGTATAATGCAGCATAAAATATAAATACTCAAATACCAGCACCTCAGCATTGTACTGTAGTACAGCAAATATAATTAGTTATTTTCCACCACTGTTGTTGTTGTTGTTGTTTGTTTATTTCATAAAAACTTTAATAACACATACAACAATGCACTGGATCAAAGATGGCTGCAGAGGAATGTTTCTATGTTTGGTACCACCTCTACCTACACTATTATTACTACGAATATATTTAGTCTGCTCAGATTACGTAGATACCTGGACTGCTCTTCTGGGAGTCTGGTGACCTCCTCCCCGACCGTTACGTTTGCCATTGTTGCTGTCACCGGCCAAGATGGAGGTTTTCCGGATTTGAGAAACTCCAAAGCTCCATTTCTGTCTTAGACTGACTCCATGAATTCCCGATCCTGAATTATTACTTGCTCGAAGACATCTAGGAGAAAGCAACAGTTTCTTAGGTAAGCTAGCTAACTTTCTGTTTCACCTGAGCTAAAAAATTATGTTGCTGTGTGTTGATAAAATTATTTGCTGTGAAACTGTGAACTTACGAGTTAGGTGCCACACTAGTTTTCTTCATTTTCTCCGCATGGAGGACAATTTCTGTGTTCTCTGTGTCCTTCTAAAACTGCATCTCTGTCTTTTTAAAGCTAACTGAGTATATTTCTTAAACAGGGGAGCATCTTCTAACGGCTCAAAATACCGTTGCTCCAAGTAGCCATGGCAACATGATGACCCATTGCGCCCTGTCAGTTACTCATCATACATCTTAACTTCATACAGGTCGGTTTACTTTCTGTTTTACAACAAAGTTTCTGTAGATTTGACATTTGCTTTGGGCTCTTTTAGTTCAGGTCTCTCCTAGCCAGTATTGTGAGACGTACTGAGACCCTTTACTTTAGTAAAAGTGCCAATATATCAACGTAAAAGGAAAAATCCTACATTTAAAATCCCTCTTAAGTACAACTTATCATTAGGAAACTTCACTTAAAGTTCCCCTCCACTCAAAAATGTGTTTTGGTAATTGTTACTTTTCTTTGATGTTTGACCTTCACTGTGTAGGATTAAATATACAGACCCCTTATCTTTTTGGACATTTTAATGTATTGTACATTTAATTTTACTGTTATTTTCACCCACCAACCTACTCTCAATCCATTATCACAGAGAGAAACATGTCTTTATAAATGTTTGCGAATTTATTAAAAATCAAAAACTGAAATTTCTCATTTACAAAAGTCTTCAGTTACTGTGTCTCTTAAGAGTTGGGCCCATCAAAGGGTCACCAGAAAAATTTGATGGGTCATGAAACGATAAATGCGGTAAAAAAAATATGAAAAAACTAATTTCTGCCATATAACTCTTGTATTTTTGGAACTTTTCTCTAATCTTTGATTTTTTTGTGAAATTTTGATTAGTTTACCTCAACCAATTATTTAAATGAAACAATCTAAGCAGTTTAAAAGGTAAAACGTGTCTTTGATGCACTGCTGTGAAAAGTCCATAATACATATAAAATGCAGGTGCACAATCTGAAATCTGTGCACATTTCAGCCCTCTTCTCTGAACACATCAAGAACATTATTTCTGTCACAGTTTTTAAGGTGTTTGTGATACTCTGAGCACAAAACAAAGGTGGAAAGCCTGGCCCTCTAAGTTTAGTGTGTTACTGTATTTCAACTTATTAAGACATCAGACATCAGATAGACATCACATGTTTCCAGCATGTGCAAGCCCAGTCTGGTGCCATGTAGAATCAGCATAATAAAACATCAGAAACTTAAGGTGCAATCCAAATGTATATACAAAAATGTAGCACCAGTATTAAAACAGAGAATAATGTTAAATAATAACGCAGTAAGGTTTGTAAACACAAATAGTAAAACTTATCAAACCTCTACAGCAAACTGATCTGAATTCAAAAGTTGCAATAGATGTTTGAGAAACATTTCATGTCAAAGGAATCTTAAAACGGTATATTGTAAAACAGACTACTTGATGTTAGTGTTGCAAATCTCCTTTCAGCATAATAAATGCTGCAAACGACTTTTAGTAGCCACAAACTATTTTTGTCCATGTTTTTGCAGGAGTGGACTAACCCATGTGCACCTTTCATAGGGGTGGGAGGAATTAATGTTGTTTAAGATACAAGAAATGGTCTGTCAAACATTTACTCAAACTAAATATGCTAATAACATTACATTTCCAAATTGGAGATAAAAACAAGCTTTTAATTTTAGCCATTTTGAGGGTCCTCTCCACCTTGGGGCCATGGGTAATTAGCAACACTATTCCCCTCACCACTACACCCCTAGCTACCTGTAATGTGTCATAGAGGGTCTGTATAGTTCATGGCTGCAGCTGATAGAATATTATTGCATGTAGTCTGTTGCTCCACTAGGTGGCAGTAATTGAATTAGATGTTGCTGCGATAATTAAAGACAGCTACAGTTTACTACAACTTCTTATGCCACTATTATTGCTTCTATGTTCAAAATTTTTTTTCATCAAATAACCTAGAGAGAAAAAGCTAATGTAGTGTCCATTGTCCATTTGTGTAGATAAATCAGGGACAAAAACATTATTATTTATTACTTCAGAAGATGATCCCATTGGTAAACTGACATGAAAAGCACAAATGCTCTTATCATTCATTAAGAAAACCGACAGTGACAAACTTTTTTTTCTTCTATTTGTCAGATACGATTATTGACATAAAGTTAACTGGTATAATTTTGCTGATAAATACAGGGAGAACATTAGCAAAAGTAAGAATAGTCATTTAAAAATTTGTTAGTAAACTCACTGTATTTTTGACTGTCGGTCAGACAAAACAAGGCCTTCAGGGAATAATGATGGCGATTCATTTTTCATTTCATACAATGAGTAATTAAATGATTATTAAAGAAAGCAAATGTCAGATGTATTGATGATGAAAATAATTATTTCTTGTAACCTTACAGCACTTCTATGATGAAATACTACGACCTTGATTGAGATTTTCTGTGTCTTAATGACTTGACACAAGAAAAATTGTAGCAATTTGATAAAAACATGACTTTACAACAGCTGAAAGTAAACTAAAATATTTAAAACTAGATTTTTTGAGTCCGTCTACAAGACAAGACTACAAGCTGGAGGTTGGGGGACCTGTCATAGTTGATATCCTACTGCAGTGATACAAATTTCTAACAAATGTTTGATTAATCACATCATGTGCACAGAAATAATATGGAGTAAATCTAAGGCTTTTGGGCAGTTGCCCACTTTGACATGAACATCATAAAAAGACAAGAAGAATTACAAACCACACACCATATTTCCACATTGCCTGGAAACTTTTGGTGTAAAACAAAATGCATTATAAACGTGGAAAAGGAGAGATGAGGAAATATCATGGATGCTTGGTAAATGTGTCAAATACTTCCGGGTTTAAGGACTACAATCTGGAAAAATCACGTGATGATAGCTTCATCCCTGCCCCCTCCTCTCCCACCCATCATCCCCCTCTGCACCGAGCATCCCGGGGATAGAGGCGGTGTGTCTGTGCGCCTTTAAGAGCTGTCTATCCCGCTGCTTTCTGCATTAAATCTCCATCGCTGCTCTGCGAGGGCGAGAAAACACAGAAAGCCACGGCAATGTCCGCCAGCTCCGCTTTCAACGACGAGAAGGGGGGGTCGTCAAGCGTCGGTGAGCCTGAATATGGTCACGACCCGGCGAGCGGAGGGATTTTCTCCTCCGACTACAAAAGGTACGGAGCCACCTGCCTCGGTGCTGCTTGACGCCGTTTTTATTTGTCATATTGTGGGGGTTGTACCGGGGCAGCTTGTGGCGGGGGAGGTGCAGTTTCCTGTCTCTTACGATGCATTGGAAGTGTATTTTACTGTCAGTGGACGGAAGATAATTTTAAAAAACACCAGACTGAACTTTGTTTATCAGGCCCGTGATTGAAAGCGGCGTCTGCTTTTTTCTGGTCGTGAATGTCTCACCGTGATTTGAGCTGTAGTGTCAAATAAAGGCCTGGTGCTGAAGTGGACTTGTAATATATGTCCACTCGCTGGTCTGTGTTTAAAGCAGAGAGTTTATGGTGTTTAAATTGGCAGCATTTATGTCATGTACGTGCGGTGAGGTGTGAAAGGCCTGTCAGAGGGGATCCCAGGCCTCAGCTCCAGCTTTCAGCACCACCCCTGCTGGACAGCGCGCGGAGCGGCAGCAGCTCCGCGTGAGCATGGCACACACTGTACACCTGGAGACGTTATACACTTACCTGAAACAGGCGTTAGTACCTGTAATTAGAGAAACATTACATGTGAGACTTTATTCAATTATACTTAAATAAAAAAACAACAAAATAAGTCTGGGGATGAATGAGTTGCTTTTCCTCTCATTAGGTTTTTTTTTGTCTTGAGTTTGTCCTTGTTCTCATTCATGATCACAGTTATGTCCTTTTGATGTCTGTTTCATTCAGCACAGTGGATAGTCAAACGTAATAACAACAATAGCATCAACAATAATAATAATGACAATAAGGGCTTCAACTTAACTAACTGTTGACCTTAATGATTCATTTGCTGGATATTTTGGTGATTCACTGATTTACTGTTTGGTCTCTAAAATGTCAGAAAAAAAGTCAAAAACGCCCAAACTAAGTTCCCAGAGTAAGAGATAACTTCTGTGAAGTGTTTGTTTAGTCTGAACAGCATATTCTTAATTGTAACCCGACTGATATTTTAGGGAATTTTTATAAAATGCAATAATGATATATTGGATGACCTAGTATTTATTTATTTATTTTTTACATAAACATCAGTCTTAATACAGAACTCTTACATGAGTGGGACATTTTATAGTTGAAAAACCAACTTTCTCTGTTCTATAAATACATAATAAAGACCCTGTTTCTAAATGAACTCAAACCTATAGTTTGAGTAGCATTTCTGTGCAGGAATTCATTGTTGTTGTTATTGACAAATACAATACATCTGCAATACGCAAATTTAAGGTGATTTATCGTTCCAGCTCTATTCTAAACCAAAACATATTCTGTTTAATACCATGTAAAACATAAAAAATGAATAGGAAAGTTTCACATTTGAGAGGCTGAAACCAGCATTTTTTGTCAAATTTACTGAAACAATTGTGTAGAGATTAATTTCTTGTTGATTAATCAACTAATTGTTTAAGCTTTTGATATGATATGATGATATGTAAGCATGCAAATGAGTGGCATAGTAGATATCAGACTGCCATCATACAGGGAGCCGCAACAACAGGGCTGGTATTTGGTTTCACCTTGTGACTCTGTGTGTGTCTCTATATGACAAAATGTGGTCCATGTGGTCCTGGAGACATGTACTGTAGCAAGAACTACCACAGAGACAGCTTTGAGTACTTTGGCAGGTGTTTATATGTCTGTCTGTTGCAACTGTGCGAGATACAGTCACCAAACTTTACAGGTTCAAAGATGGGTGTGGTCCGACCCCATGAGTACTTAGAACTCATGTAAAAATGTAAAAATGACTACTGACCTGTGGGTCAGAATGTCAGCATATTGATGGAAGTTGTGGCTGGTGTGAACCTGAACTAGAAACCATCTTACAATGGGATTACACCAGCTGCGACACCCATCAACATGTTGATATTCTGACCCATGAGAAGTTAGAAGTCATCACTACGTTATTACATGAGCACTAAGTGCTCACGAGCACGACCATGGACAGACAGACAGACAGACAGACAGACAGACAGACAGACAGACAGACAGACAGACACACACACACACACACACACACACACACACACACACACACAGACAGACAGACATGTAAACACTTGCCAAATTACTCAAAACTGCCTCTGTGGTATATCCCACTACAGTAGGTGTCTCCAGGACCATATTTTGTCATGACACACACACAGACACATACAGTTGGTAACAATGTAAAGCAAAAAGATAACACTCACATTTCCATGGTTACACTGAAAGATTTATTGGTTATAGGACATGACTGCAATGTAGCCTTTAGTGTGTAAGCTTTTAAAGCAACACAATGCAGTTAACAGTCCACCAAAGAGGCTAGATCATCAATTCCCTTACTGCAGGTGTATTGGACAAAAACTGCTAAATTATTCATCTGGGCAACAGGAATAGTCTTAAACATGAAGCTGCCAAACACAGTCCACCTGCATCAACAGATTTCTCATTGTGGGCGGAGACTTTTAGGTCAGGTCAGTTAGTACAATAAAGTCAGACGTCCTGAACAGGAACAATTTGTTCTTCCAGGTTTCTTTTTACATACAGGAGGACTGTCCTCAGGCTGACCAAAGGACAGTGCAGGAACTCAGTGTCATTATAACGGCTTTCTCAGAAAGCAAATCCAATGACACTAGTTCATTTAAACTGCTTTTACCTTATCACTTTTGTAAGTATCCTCACTGAAATTGACTTACAGTGAGGGAGTAAGATACAGAGAGGTGTTCTTGGACATGATTAACTGTTATGAAAGCTAGACAGATAATAAATGGCTTGTATAGTTTATTGAACATTGGCAAGTTTTACTTTTTATTCATCAGACAGTGCTATATGTTTCACAACGACACACTTTCTTTTATTTATTTTTAATTCTTAGTCGATGCAATATGATGTAACAGTCTGGGCCTGGGTTACAGCTGGGTAAGGAACTGATTTTCACTGTTAGGCATCTTGAATTTACTAGTTGTAATATTTTCATATCTAAGACCTTATGCTGTTGATTTGTGAGTACGGAAGACACCATAGATTAATGCTGATGCAATGTTTGTTTAACTTTGTGAGGAGGAGATGAAGGCATTTATA
This sequence comes from Seriola dumerili, assembly GCF_002260705.1. Taxonomy (NCBI): domain Eukaryota; kingdom Metazoa; phylum Chordata; class Actinopteri; order Carangiformes; family Carangidae; genus Seriola; species Seriola dumerili. The sequence continues at coordinate 6,150,934 of NW_019174497.1, read as the reverse complement.
TAAAGAAAGATGAAAATGGAAATCAATGATTATCTTTTTATTGCCATATGATGACATTAAGGATAACATATGAGACAATAATTGGGCTGAGGACTGAAGTCAGAACAGCCAGGTCAAGTCAGATCTTCACTGACTTGACAATGTTCACAAACATTTAGAGGAAGAAAAGAACATTTTCAGCTACATTAAGGCAGTTTCTTTACTGCATCTTGGTATCTCTATAGGTCTTTTTCGACTTTTTGACTTGTTTTTGGAAACTTATTTGGAAATGGTCAAATGAAGTAAAAATAGTAGTGTTGTTGAGGGGGTCATGAAGCTTAATTCATTGACATAAAGGAGCCTTTGTATCATCAACATATGCTCACGGCTCTGCACACCTTTTCACTTGGGTTGATTAGGCCTCTATTATTTTCCTCATGGCTCAGTTCCATTAAGTTTCGTATCTTTCAAACTATAATTTTTTTGCATATTGTTCAGCTGTGTAGTGAACTGATCTTTGGGTTGTGAGTCAGAGAAATCACAACATTATCTGTGTTCTACAACATTTTTCTAGAAGTTGTTGCTGTTCGCTGATTATTTTATAGACCAAGTTATTAATCAAGAATTTAATCAACAGATAGATACAGTGTTCTCTGTTGACTTGTGGGTATTTCATTTTGCACCTGTTCTCTCTGCATGTATGTCAATTTGGTAACAGGTCTAATGGCACTGCATCACTGCTTATTACCTTCACTGTTGCTCCACTGAAGCTGCTAATGAAACTGTGCAGACTATGTGAGTCAAGCAGCATCAGCATCACCAGCTCATTTAAACAAGCTTCAATAAGCACCAGTAACTATAAGTCTCCAGCAGAGGGAGCTCATTGTTTATAGATGGCAGATTTGTGGGTGTGAACTGCAACCTTTGGATGTGGAAGATGAGGTTTTGCCTTGAGGCTGTTCGGCAACTCATAGTCATTAGTTTTTAAATCCAGCCTAATTGTCTGAAAGCGTCGGCTGCTTGTTCTTGTTATGCAGATGTGTGTTTGCAGAAGCTGATGTCTCCTCAGAGAAGGTAGTTTAACCAGTTTGTCTGTAAACACGAGGGTGAAAGCGCTGACTTCACTGTCGTCTCCCTGGAAACGTGGCGGGTGTCAAATGTTGCTTTAGTTCTCAGACCATGTCAATCTCTCTGTGTTATTACCCTGTGCAAAAAAAACTACCTTTTAAAAGGTGTTTACTGTCCTTCAGCATGAAGTGACTGTTGTAGGTTTAACAGGGTTGTTGATGGATGTCAGTGATTATTTCTCTGCCTGGTTCTGAGATGTCAGAGTCAGAGAGTCTGGATTTCTGGCTTGAGTCAAATCAAGAATCATTTTGTATTTTACATGTTGACAGTTGTCTTTCTCAGCTGACGTTTCTGTGAGATCTTTGGCTTTTTTTCAGGTTCATTTTAAATTTCTGTCAATTACATCATACCAAAAGCTGTGGCAAACACATCTGTGTTGTTTTCAGCTTCCTTGCCCCCTCCCTCCCCAAATGCTGATGAAAGTCAAAAATTGCAGTTTCAAAAGAAATATTATATATATATATACTGTATATATATATAATATATATATATATATATATAGAATGTAAGTATTAAATATTTTGCTTTCATGCTGAAAATTAAATGAGAAGCTTATGTTAGCATAAAGACTGAAACAGCTTGCCTGGCATTTATCAGCACCTGTAAAACTGACTCATTAACATGTTGTATCTTACTTGTCTAACTGGCACATGTTGTACTTTTACAGGAGGCTACGTGCCAAGCTTCTAGCTGTTTCCAGGTAACCACCTGCTGCCTGTAATCTCATATTTAATGTACAGACATATCCAGCTTCTCATCTCAACTCAGAAAGCAAATGTATTTCCCAAAATGTCAAACTATTCCTTTTTTTTTTTGAATACACATACAACAGGATTTTTTAAAACAATGGAGGATGTCACAGTGAAGCTGAAAGTCTTCTTTTCATTACGGTCTCAGTTGCAGATGAATATGAATTATCCATCTTCAGGACGTACGAGAGTTTATTAATTCATGAAAGCCTTCATATATTTCCTTTGAGATGCTCTGTTACTATAAGCTTCTTTCATTTAGAGAGTATGATACCACTGCACTGCACCCGAAATCAGGCACAAAAGTTTTGACAAGAAAAGGAGAAAAACTAAAAAAGAAGAAAAAAGAATAAAGCTTTTAAGTCCAGCTTGGCAGCAGCAGTCTTTTGTAGTCAGAATGATAAGAGTTTTACAAAACTGGATCTTCTCAGGCCGTTTTGAATAATGATTGTGATGTTTTTCCATTTCGTGAAGTTAGATGGAGAAGATTGTTTTGTGAAAGAAAACATCTTCCTCCTAAATTGAGAACTAAGACATCAAAGATTCCAGTTTCTTACAGCGTCAAAAAAATATTTTGTGAAGCAGCTACAGGAATAAATTATCTCTGTTCTCTGTCCAGCATTGCTTTAGTCTATACATCGCACACTGCCCACTGTAAATGCTGCAGCCCCAGGGTTTATTTCTTGTTGACATCACAGGTTAAAAATCTTATTAGTCCTCAGCAAATGTCAACAAATCCTAACTGAGCCGCTACAGATCACAGGAAGAGCTTTGTGAATTGTGCTTCAAGGCAGTTATTTTGGTTTGAGCCAAACAGAAATGAGTGGGAGAGAGAGAGAGAGAGAGGGAGAGAGAGAGAGGTGTCCTCATCACGACACTGCCAAGAAAGCTGAGTCATGTAAGACGAGAAAAAAAATGCACCCCACTGAATATTAAAAATGAATAAGACAGGACAATTTTTAAACATAATGAGCAAGAGGAGCGAGGAATACTTCACAGCATCTGTCGGGTATCAGCAAAGATTTGTTGGTTGGCTGTGACTTCAGAATAAGGCAGATAAAGAAAAGCTGTGATAGAGTGAGACTGAACATGAATGAAGGATTCCTGCTCACCGGTTAATGTGGAGAGGCGGAAAGGTGACGGAAAGATGACAAGCGTGATGAGGGGTGTGGGGGGAGTCGATAACGTGGCAAAAAGATGGGAGAGGCTGTGTCATTGTTGGAGAGCTCAGAAACGTGTATGTGGACATCCTGTGTATACACAGAGAGAGAGAGAGAGAGAGAGAGAGAGAGAGAGAGAGGCAGAGAAGGACTGGTGCAGCAACAGGAACCACATGAGCAGCGGGAGGAGTCGCGAGAGGAGAGGCTTCATGGCAAATAAAACTCCACGCCCCTCTCTGCCGAGCATCCATTTACTGAGAGGCTGATGTCTGCTGCTTCGCTTGGTGCGCACAGACTCGGATGTAACAGAAAAGAAAAAAAACCTCCAGTGCCGTGGAGCTCCGGTGGATCTGGATTACAGCACCCAGGCAGCAAAGTATATCAGCCTTGTCACCGTGGAGATGTCGTTGAGCAGCCGCTGGAGCATTTCTGAAGAGGTTTGTTGCATCATTCTTGCCAGAAATGTCCACATTGGATATCTTTAACCTCAGAGGGAAGGAGTATTTATAACGACAGAAGCTGCTGTTTGCTGTGTGAAAACTGTTCGAGGAGGATCTGGAGGATTTCACACACTGATCAACCTCGAGGAAAACTGCAGTCTTCCCACTTCTTATCTACCCAGGATTCTACAGGTTGCTCTCAAGCTTTTGGTTCAGACTAAGTTTCGAGCATGACCACTATGCAGAAGCTGCTGCAGCTGCCGGTGAACGCCGTGAACATCGTGAAGACGGTGCAGAGTCAGGTCCAGGGCCAGGAGGAGGACAAGAGCCCGGTGCTGACCCCTGACAGCGGGCAGCAGGCCTGGTACAGCGCCCTGCAGCCGGATGAGCTGCGCCACCTTCGATCTGGAGGTACAGGTGGAGGAGGAGGAGGTGGTGGAGGAGGTGGTGGAGACCAGGAGGAACGAGCAATGCTGGAGGAAGGTGGTGGCGGCGGTGGTGGCGGCAGTTTCCAAAGTCAACCTTTGCGGTAGGATAATCCAGGAGAATCCAGACCTGTTCAAGCCTTTCATGCTACAGTTACATTTAAGGGAATTTAGCTCCTTCGTTTCCAGTGCAGATTACAACGACTGCAGCTGGATGATGATCTTAAAAAAATGGAATTACAGAATAATTAGGGGCTAAGTCTGTGGATCCCAACCTGGGATTTGGGAACCCTCAAAATCTTAAGTGTTGTAAGAGATAATATAAGGAGAAATATAGCTGTTCAACACACATTCACATATTTTTCCTCTTCTTATACAAATCCTGGATCTTTTTGCCTCTCTGGGAATCTAAAACTTTTAAAATAAAATATTGTCTTTTAGTTGAACTGCTTGCAAATCTCAGACACATGAAACATTTGACAAAGGGTGGCGAGTAAACTGTACCTCATTGTGAGGGGACACAGCTGAAAACTTTGGAGACCACAATTATAAACCTTATTGTGCGCAGATAAGAAATGTAGACAGGAAGAAAGTTTATGGCTGCAACCTCGATTAAACTACAGATTATTTGACTGATTAATTGACGAATTGTTTGGTCTTTAAAATATCGGAAAATACTGAAAATGCCCATCACAGTTTCCCAGGAGTCCAAGGTCACTTCTTTTTTTTTTGCCAAAACCCAGCAACAGTCTGTTTACAATTATATAAACCAGAAAGCCATTGGAAAGGCTGGACCAAGAAATATTTGGCTTTTTAGTTTGAAAAATGGCAATCAATTGATTAGCAAAGTAGCTCTGATGTGTTTTGTGTTGAACAACTACTCATTTAATTGACTAACCGTTTCAGCTCTGGTCTAAGGATAACATCAGCTGAGCTGCCTACAAGTCATAGACATATTGCAACATGTAAAATTGGTTTTAGAGTAGACATGGCTTCACTTTTAAGGGTCACAAGCCTAAACAGATGGGAAGCTCTGGCATGAGACCTTGTAAAAGCAAATAGACTTGTTAAGAAAGAGGTTGGGGAAGGGTATCAGTTTACCTGTTGATACAAATGCCGTTTATGTAGCTTTGTTACAATATATAAAAATGAGGGCTGAAAGATTTGCAAAAAAAATCATATTGCGATTATTTTTGGCAGATATTGCAATTGCCATTTCATTTGGAATGGTCGTTTTTGCATTTAATTTTCACAGAAAAAATATGAAAATGATGATGATGTGATTTTTGTTGGGTCTTGTACCAAGCAAAAATGTTTCTTTGCATCCGGAGAATATGATTTGTTAGCCGGGGCGTCTATGTGAAACCATGTTGTGACACATTTTACCTTTATCAAAAAAAAAGTACCTCCTGCTTTTTTTTGTAGCTCCTGCGATTTGGATATTGCACTTGGCCATATTGCGATTTTGATTACATTTCGATTAATTGTGTTGCCCTAGTAAAAATCCATAGCTTCTACTTATTGTTGCTGTTAGAATTAGATATGTCTTTGCATATCAGGAATCTGACCCACAGTACGTTTCTCATGCGAAGGCTGTAGGAGCTGCAGTAGTTTTTAATTAATTAGCCTGCAAACCTTTAAAATGGACATCAAAAGTGGGGCTCTTCAGAAATAGATTTTCTTCAAGAGACATATAATTGCAGTTTTGGATTTTATTGGGTCATACCTACAAACTGCAGTCGTCGTTTCTTTTAAATTTTACAGGACAAGAGCTCTGCTAAAGCGCAGACCTGTTGATTTAAAGAGGCGTATTTTAAATCTGTCACCATGGAAAAACGAGAAACTTTTCAAGTCTGTTTTGAAAAAGTCAGCTTATGTAAAACAGCCTCACCAGCTGCTTAGAAATGTAAACTGAAACTCTTCAAGCTTTCCCTCGCCTCTGATTCATGCAAATACACTTCCATATCTACTCTTCGTCGTGTTACTGCGACTGTGCAGCGTTAGGTTCTTGGTGAGCAACATGACATTGCATCTGAAGTTTTATCATTGAAGACTGGCCTACTTCCATGGAGACTTTCCAGCTGGAGGGTTCCTACTGATCTCTTGGCTGTGGTGCCAGGTAACCTGACCGCCGCTGGAGTCTGTTGTACCACAGTGGGTTAAATAATTCAGAGCTGTTTGTAAATGAAGCTGTTGTTCGGCGGGACGGGACGAAATCCAAAGAAATGAGAGAACCAGTGTTGGTGTAGAATTTCTGTGGGCCCTTTGGGCATCAGCAGAGGGTCATTTTTCATTTAGATGCTCAGGCTTTATTTCTAAAATAATTCACCGAGGTAGCATTTACAGTTTGTAATAATCCATCATGGTCGAGCAGAAAGGCTGTGAAGTACCCGGGGCTATTGTCTTTTTCCTGGAACTGCTTTGGAATGTTTTGTCTTCTGCTCCATTCATAACTTCAGGGTCAAACCGTCTCATTTAATGAGTTAGCATCTGTTAGGCTGCTGCAGCTTATGTTTTACAACAGCAAAGACAACCTTTAGTGATTACAATGAAGAGGAAATTATTTTCTTAAACAGTAATTTTGTCACACTTTTATTAGACAGTTACATGCTACCTCTACTCCTGCTACTCTCAATAATTCATGTATAGCTTCTCTGTGGTTGCACATTGTTGGACAGGTTGGTTACCGCTACAGCAAATGTAATCAATATTTTCAGGTCTACTTTTAATTAGATTTTCTACAAGCTTGTTTGTCATCAAACAATGAATCCCTATCACTTTAGTAATCAGTGGGGCTGATCAATGTTGTTCATTAACATGGGCTGTGAAACAAATGAACCCTTTTCTTGGTGAATGTCTAATGTTAGATTTTTTGCAGGTAAGAAAACTGAAAGTGGCTGGTAAATTTAGACGTTAACTCATCAAGCTGGCCTGTAAATCATGAATTAGTGATGGGATATCCTGTTTCCGAGATTGTTTTTTTTGATAACATCCAGAGAGAGGCTGTGAGCTCTTTGCATTGAGCTGCTGGTTTTATGTGTAGTGAGAGAGAGTGAGAACATCCTAGGAACAAGCAAGGTCATGTCGAAGCAGTGTCGTTCAGTGAGGCTGTTGTCGACAGAAAATCACATCACATTCTTGACTGTATGATTAGTATTGCAAAAAAAAGACAACCTCAGATGCTAAAATCTAATGCTTTCTACACCATTGATGATGATTTAGATTTTTAGCCATGTTAGCGATTTGGCTCTAGGGATGGTAATGTTGGTTTTTCTACCACTTTAGTCCAGACTGAAATATTCCAACAACCACTGGGTGGATTGTCTTAAAATTTGGTACAAACATTCATGGTCCTCAGAGGATGACTCCGAATGACTTTGGTGATCCCCTTAGCATTCCTGTTGCGCCACCATGAGGTCGATTTTTTGGTTTTGAGTGAAATGTCTCAACAACTGTTGAATGAGTTGTAATGAATTGGTTTATAACCAAATTATATGCTAAACTAATGACCCTCCCAGGCCAAACTATAATGTGTGTTTAATGCTAATTAGTGAATGTTAGCATGCTAACGACTAAACTAAGATAGCAACCATGGTAAACATTACACCTGTGCACCAACAGCATGTCAGCGTTGTCATTTTGAGCATGTTAGCATGCTGCTGATGTTAGAATTTAGCTTTAGTTGTCAGCCTCAAAGAGCCACTACATGGGTATAGACAAACTGTGTGTGCAGTCATTAAAAGTATAAGAAAAATACAAAAATGCACAACCAGATGACAAATAGAAATAGATAATAGGTATAGAAATCCAAACTATGTCACCAAGAGATCCTTTTTCGGTGTTTTGGGTTTCCCTTTTATTTCATAGTTTTGCTTTTAAATCTTGCAGAAACTGAACAAAATAACATTTCGGGATTAGAAGTTGGCTTCAAAGACAGTGGATAGAGGAGGTTCAGGCTGTAATAAAAAAGACTAGTTGATAGAAATGCACATATTTCTGGAGTCATGGCCAAAGGCTGCGACCCATCATCAGGATTTCACAGGAAGAAATTAACCAGTGGGACCCTAATTTTCTGCTCAAAATCTGAATTAGCATTACTCATCCTCATGTCTGGGCACTCAGTGCTTATGGCAAGTTATCTTTAAATTGAGTATATCTCTGAGTATTTTTCTCAGTTTGTTTTGGGGCACAGCCACATATTTGTAACTAAGAGACCATAGTCAGTTCACGGCTCGTGTCCAAAAATAATCCCTGGCAAACAGAATTTTATAGATACTGTCAGGTTTAATTTGACTCTCTTTGATGAATTTAGGTTTTGAAGTGTGTGACAGAGTGAACTATGTTGTTCATGCAATGCAATTATTAACACTTTGATGAAGATGACTGCAAAAATACTTCTTAGCACACAGAAACACACTCAGAAACACTCGCACGTGTGCAGGCACACACACACACACACACACACACACATTAAACTTGAGGCAGAGTCGTGATAAATTAACTGTGTTCTGCGGCAGCCACCTCCTTACAGACTGCAAGGCCCCCATTCACTGCTGTAAACTCTAAAGATCAGGACTCATATTCACATATACAAACTGCACAAGCTTCTATTTGTTATTTTACTAATAGAAATAAAAATCTGCATATGGTTGTGTAATTGGCTGATGACAGTGATGATTTTTAATAAATACTCCAAATCTGTCCAGGAGTATTAGGACTTAATGATAAATTCTGCCAAATTTCAAGGAAGTCAGATTCATGACTACAGCCTTATGGCCATTTAAATACGGCCATGATAGAAGTGTAGCATATCAACAAAAACAAATTCAAATGTTTTTAGGCTCATGCAAGTATTTAATGAACCACATTTGGGTGAAATATGAATGAGGGGTGAAAATCTTTGCGCAAGCAATTTATATAGCTGGGAAAATAGGTGTGATGAAAATGAAAATTCAACTTGAGGAAGGAAGGAATCCAAAATTTACATATAAGCCAAAATGTTAAGTTCTTCATAAACTGTCAGATGGAGGCTCTATCCAAATCTAATTTGTTCTTCTTTGGCCTATGAAAAAACTGAAATGATTTTAATAGATTTGTATCCTGCTAATTAACAGAAAAAACAAACAGGAGAAACAATATAACCTCTTTGGCAGAGGTAATAAGATTGTGTGCATTTGTTTAAGAGAGTCTCTGAATTGCTTTGTATCCAGCACCTGCGCTACAGGAGTGTGAGGGACAGGATCCAGTGCCACAGCTCTCTGCTCAGAGGAGCCTGTAGTCCCAGGAGTAAATCACTGTGTTTCCTCAGCTCTTCTCCACAGGCCTTTAGTCCCTCATGGAAACAGTGTCAAATCCAACAAAGGCTCTGCAGGAAGGCAGGAAATCACTTAACTTCATTTTATTGCATCCTTTGTTGCCTTGGAAACTAGTTGGGGGAAATGTGCAGCTCTGCAGCTATTTTGTCACCCCACCCACCACCAACCAAACCCCACCCGTCAGACCTACAACTCCAAACGAGTCAGATGTAAAAGTCTTTCTGCTGGTGGATTCATCCTGTTTGGTGGTCTAAAGTTTTGTTTATGGATATAGGCTGGCAAACAGACACTAACACAGTATTTCTGAAGTAGTAAGGCAGTGGTGTTGTGTCATTATAACAACTGGATATAAAGGCATTTAAAATATTAGACTATTAACCTGTGAAAAACACAGTTGCTGTCAGTCTGAAATTAATAGTAAATTTAGTTTGATCACAAACTGTTGAACAGCAGATGGACTCACTCTGTTTTATAACTTCTGATTCTTTGTTTATCCAGTTTTATGTTACATCTGCCTGCTCTGGTTTGATTTGGTCGTTTTGTTGTTAATGTGAGGGGTAACTTGACATCTGGCTAGAAAATTACCCATTTGGCTCACACTGCCATGTTAGAGTGATGTCTTTATGTCTGTAAAAAATGAAATAAGACAAAATTAAATGAATTCATGTATACCCCACATTAAGATGTCCATATCCAGTGCTGGTCATATACTGTATGTTTCAACAGCATGTAGGTGTTGCTACAATCCATTTTTACACCTTTAATATCTTACAATTCACATGTCAGTATTTTAACTGATTCACATTGCATGATATTATAGGCTTAGATGGTGCAGTCGATAAAAACATCTGTAATTGATATTATTACAATACTTACTTTTTCTAACTTTTTCTAATATCTGTTCATTACCTGTTGAGCACCAAACAGCAGACAGACACAGTTAGCAACTATCTGTTCCACATACTGGAGCATTTAGCAGCTAAAGAGCCATATATTTCCCTCAGGAGTTGGTAGAGACCCAAAAACAGAGATAAAAGATGGTGAATATTGGACTGAATGATAATGTTGCTCTGTAACTGCTGGTTGTGTAAATAAGCAACTGTTTGCTCACAAGTTTGTCATATCAGCATGGTCACATGTCAGCGTCGTGTTCGCCACTTGTTTCGGCCGCGTAAAAAGGAACCAGACAAGAAGGGTTTATAAGAGTAAATTCAAAAGGTTTTTCATTACTGGACAAAGGTGAAGTAATTATTGTCTTCTATTATATAACAATAGGGAGCGGAAAAAACAATATCAAGCCTGTCTCAAAATGTCATCAGTGAATTTTTCAGTGTTCAATTAGGCTGGTGTCTTTATCTTGGGAGCTGCAGCAGCAGTGATCCTGTCTGTGCAGATCTGTCGTCTCCGTTGTTTGCAGGTTCCTCCCAGCAGGTTTGGTAGGATCTGTCAGTATTGTTTATGTGTGTTTGTATTGTGGCAGTGTGGAGATGTCAGCTTACATCCACCCACACAAGGATCTTGCTTCTCATATGTGATCAGAAAAGTCTGTTCCCATCGTCCCCGACTGGGATGATAGATGAACATGGCCGGAGAGTTACATGTCAAGTGGGTTTGCACACACACACACACACACATACACACACACACACACACACACACACACACACACACACACACACACACACACACACACACACACACACACACACACACACACACACACACACACACACACACACAAAAACACCCCCACTCTCACACACACACTCCTGTGTTATCTTTTATTTGTTGTTGTTATTGTTGTTTTGTTTGACAGTGTTGTCTTTTGATCTCCCTAGATAAATGTGTTTGAATTATTATGTTAAAAACGGCAATAAAAAAAACTCTCAATAACAAAAATACTGACTTTTGGTACATGACAGTTTTCAATACTTTTACAGAGACATTTCAGTGGGCACATAGAGGTACATGCAGTTGGTGCTTAGAAGAAAAGGCTTTTTACAGGATTTTAGACATTAGTTAATTTTATTTCATGTATTATACATCAAGTCTCCTCTCCCCCTCTGCAATTTTCTTTGAATTTCTAAACAAGTTTTTCTCCAAATCACAACCATAAACATAAGGTATTTGTGATAATTACTGTGCAATTGTAGTAAATAAGTTGGGAAATATTAGAATTAGTTACTAACAATTATTTCCATAATTGATTAATCATTTTCTTAATTAATGGTTTGGTTTACAAAATGTCAGAATATAGGGAAAAATGTCCAGCACAGTTTCCTAAAGGTCTTCAGATTTCTTCCAAAACCCAAAGATATTTAGTGTTACTGTCACATAAGATTCATGTTACATAAAAATATGTAACAATTATCAAAATAGTTGCTGATAAATTTTCTGTTGCTTGACTAATTATTTCACTATAAGAATCTATGTTTACATCATGGTTGGTTACCCAATATAAAAGAAGTGAGCTTGTATGATACTAATAGAGCCTCCTGGTTTTGAACTGAGCCCCCCCCCACCCCCCACCCCATGCCTGTTTAAATATCTACATATAATCTCTCTATGAGACGTCGGCATGTATTGGGGATTATGTCACTTTCCAATTACTCTGCTTTTATGAGCTGCTGTTTCAAAGGTTTCCATATTTTGCAAGCTGGATTTCCCACTTCAAAGAGAATCATTTTTCTGGGCCACACTTGCAGAGTTTGATACATTTTGGAAATTGTAAAACAGGTCTGCATTTCTTGTGTGAGGCCCCTGGAAGTCAGAGTCTTTTATGATTGCCTGTACTGAAAATGAACAAGCTGTGAGCTAATTTTCACTGTTTTCTCCCCTCAGACATGACGACCTGAAGGAGATGCTGGACAGCAACAAAGACTCCCTGAAGCTAGAGGCAATGAAGCGGATTGTGGCTGTGAGTATAAATAATGTTTACTCTGGGATTTCACTGATCAGCAGATTCGGCTGCGTGCCGAGTGAAGGACAGAGGCACGGAAAGTTTCTGAGCAAAACACAGCATTCTTCATTATTAATTTACGCTAACAGGAAACACCCAAAGCTTGTTCTCGGTACCAAAATCGATTTCATAGTTTTGATTGTAAAGATGTCTGTATAATGATGCTGTAATGAGAGCTGTAGATCACAATCCAATTAAAACTGTGCTGTAGTTAAGATCCCGAAGCTTTAAGACAGAGGCAGTTTCCGATGATATAACTACAGTGGCAAGAGATGCGAACTGTACAGTCAGCTTTTAAATATTCATCATCTGTGACAGATTCCTGCTTCTGAAGCTCCACACCCATCTCTTCATTCATTATCCCTGCAGGACAGAGAAGACGAAAGAGGAGGAAAAGCATCTAAAGGGGCTGAAATAGAATATGAAAAAGAAAAGTCGGACCTCCTCTTACAAATGATTCAAACTCTTGAAAAATATCACCTTGTGAAATCCTCATTGTGTTTTCTGGTGTGTGTTATCTCTGCAGATGATCGCCCGAGGTAAAAACGCGTCAGATCTCTTCCCTGCTGTGGTGAAAAATGTGGCCTGCAAAAACATAGAGGTTTGTAATGAGCCCGGTTGCTTTCATGTATTATTTGCCCTTTTTTCTTAAGCTTGAGTAGTTTTATGTTTAAAAAAAAAAAAAGGCATTTTCTATTTTCTATTTTCTATTTTTTTATTTTCTTTGTTTGTAACTTATGCATTATCTTAACACATTTTTTAAAAGCCCGGTGGGGTTTGGCTTTATCTCACCTGAACTAAATTTAAGGTTTTTATCACTTGGCTTTATCTTAGATTTATCTCAGTGGAAAAAATTGAACTAATCTACATAATTTGGATTAAATCTTCTCTTTTTAACAACCTCTCTCCCGCTTACTTCCTCCAGGTGAAGAAGCTGGTCTACGTCTATCTGGTGCGTTATGCTGAGGAGCAGCAGGATCTCGCTCTGCTCTCCATTTCCACGTTTCAGCGTGGTCTGAAGGTGCAGCAGTTTTCACATGTGACATTTGTCTGTGGATGCACTTTAAGAATAAAACTTTAGGAATAAATATTTATCTAATCTTATTTTTATTAACACTGTGCACTATAGTCTTTTCAAATCAAATCACATTAAACCAAGCCATAACCTTGTCGACCATCATAAAATCTTTGCTTTGTGCTTTTGCAGGATCCGAACCAGCTGATCAGAGCCAGCGCCCTGCGAGTCCTCTCCAGCATCCGAGTCACGATCATCGTTCCCATAATGATGCTGGCCATCAAAGAAGCAGCCTCCGACATGTCTCCATATGTGAGAAAGACAGCTGCTCACGCAATTCCTAAACTTTACAGGTGACCTACAAGGACATTTTTACAAGGACCCTAAAACAAAACAGTTATGACTCAGTGTTGTGACTCACCATGATGAACTCAAATGCGGATGTTAACTTTCCTTTTTCAGATTATTTTACTTGAGCAATTATTTGAGACGCGTACTATTTATTATGACAATGATTAGAAGAATCATAGATAATGAATTTGTGTTTCAGAAATCTGTTTTTGAGAATTCATAATTCACTTTACAGCTTTCTAATCCCCAGTCTGAGAACCACAAGGCTAAGATCAAATGTTATGACTTATTGCCACCGTGAAATCAAAGCCATTCATGGCAGTAAAAAGTACATCCTTCAGCAATCCTTCTGTTTTATGCTCTTGAGTATAATTTTTAAGCACAACCGATCTTTCTCCAACATTTCCTCTTTCACGCATTTAAGGGATTTATCTCTCTCTGCTCTCAGTTTGGATCCGGAGCAGAAGGACCAGCTGATTGAAGTCATAGAGAAACTCCTCGCTGACAAAACCACGGTGGGTTTAGAGAACTTTGTTGATTCCGCTTTTTTCTTTTCTCACCAGATTTTTCTCAACTAATGCAATTCAAAGTTTGAAAAAGATAGAGTGCACGGCACCAGATTGCATTCAGTTCTTCAGTTGTTTCACGGCTTATCATTTGTTTAACCACTCTCCCTCTTCACCTTTAAGTTTTTGCATGAGCTGTTGTAACTGTTGTAACAGAAATATATCAAAAACAGGCTGTGCATTTCAGTCACTAGCTACAGGTTTTCTTCTGTGCTGATGACAGCTGAGGCCGGAGGCATTATGTTGTCTGGTTCTCTGTCAGTCACTTTCTTGTGAACGCAATATCTCAAGAACACCTTGAGGGAATTTCCTCAAATTGGGCACAAACGTTCACTTGGACTCAAAGATGAACTGATTTGAATTTGGTGGTCAAAGGTCAAAGGTTAAGGTCACTGCGCCTTCACAAAACACGTTTTTCATCATAAATCAAGAATTTATATGCTAATTATGACACAATTTAACACAAAGGTCTAATGAGATAAAATGATGAAATGATCAACTTCACTGTGACATCATAATGATGTTCTGCTAAAACCACCATTATTCAACATTATTCAAAGCTATCTACGCTAATATTTCCTGCATCTTGACTGGTTGGCTGAGGCGTACAACCACAATGCTCTAATTCTAGTTGATCAGAAGATGTGACTGTATGTTGACAGTATTTTGTGCATCAGTAATCCACAGAGACCACATGTACCATCCTGACATAAGGTATTCAAGGACATCACCCTGACATCATCATCTGTTGTGTGGTTGTACTTGTGCTGCAGTTGGTGGCAGGAAGCGTTGTCATGGCTTTCGAGGAAGTGTGCCCGGAGCGCATCGACCTGATCCACAAGAACTACAGGAAGCTGTGTAACCTTCTGATCGACGTGGAAGAGTGGGGGCAGGTCGTCATCATCAACATGCTGACTCGCTACGCCAGGACCCAGTTCCTCAACCCAAACATCAATGTGAGTAAGAATACAGAATGTTTAGTGTGTCATAAGTCATCAGTTCATAAAAGTGTAACCTCTGTAGTTGATCAGCTTTATTTATTTCTTCTGTGGTGACAAGACTAATGTCAAGCCTATTAGCCTGGTGTTTAATAAGTTAAGTGCAACAACTAAAAATTACTTTCATTATTTATAAATCTGACGTTTTGTTTTGCTTTTTAATCAGCTGATAAATCATTTAGTTTATAAAATGATAGAAAATAGTGAAAACATCTCATCATCTCAATACAGTGCTTTCAGGTTGCTTGTTTTGTGCAGCCAACTGTCCATAAACCAAAAAAAATATTTAATTTACAGGAAAATAAAACTCAGGAAAACAGCAAATATTCACATTTATGAAGCTGGAACAAGCAAATATTGTGGCATTAATAAATTACTTAAATAGTAAATTGAAAAATTTTGTCAATTGATTTTCTGTCCATTGACTAATCAGGTTATCAACTTAAGATATGTTTTTGCACTCTTTATTCACACAGCTATATTTACTATACTTTTTCTTTTGCGGTTTTCTCCATGTTACACTGTGGAATCACACCAAAGGCAAAATTTTTGACTCTATTATTGCATACACAGACACTGCTTATTGTGTAGTACCGTATATCAATGAATTCAGTTACATAAAAGACTTCATATACTGATTCAGTGTTTCATTGATTGTTGCAGCAGTTAATACAAACTATAAAAACTAAGAGTTTACTCACTGTGCTGTCACCAACAACTAATTTGCATAAGAATGGGATTTAGAGGAGATTACAATACAACAAAAGTGTATAGGTGCAAATTTTTTTGCAACAATACAGCTGTTATTTTGTTGGATTATTATATTCTCCCAGTCCTGCCATTGTGACCGTGCGGAGGTATAAATTGAAATCATCCTCTCATTGTTTTCTTCTTTCTCCGATGCGGCCTTGGTGATTCTTTTCTCTGTGTTTATCAGTTTTTCAGACCCACCTGTCTTTTCTCATGAGCAACCAGCGCCAAATTGAGCCGCCGTCATACCGTGTTGAACATTGTTATTGTGGTAATTCCCAGTGAATGCAGTGAAAAATATTTTGCACTAAAAAATTTGTCTAACATCAGGAGGTCTAATGATAATGTTTCTCATACATGGTGGTGCTGTTTTTTTTTTTATATCAAATATATTCAAGAGCAAATTACCATCTGGTGACTTCTGGTGACCTTTAAAGCTGCCAGTAACTACTTTCCATGCAAGAGAGGTTTATGTCTTGGTTTGTCCCCCCAGCACACTTTCTGATCACCACTGTTTCTGCAGGAGTCTCTGCTGGAGGAGGGGGGCGGCGGGGAGAAGACCTTCTACGGCTCAGATGAAGATGAGGATGAAGACGAGGA
Organism: Seriola dumerili; assembly: GCF_002260705.1. NCBI lineage: Eukaryota > Metazoa > Chordata > Actinopteri > Carangiformes > Carangidae > Seriola > Seriola dumerili. The sequence goes on along the minus strand of NW_019174497.1, from coordinate 6,134,499 downwards.
GGAGAAAGAGAAGAAAGCCGAGGTTGCTGCCATGGCCAAGAGGAAACCGTACGTGATGGATCCAGATCACCGGCTGCTGCTGAGGAACACAAAGCCGCTGCTGCAGAGCCGCAACGCAGCCGTGAGACCACTGCACTTTTAAAATATACACACAGCTAACATCATTGTAACACAGCACAGTCCATTAATTCTCCTTTTGAGCCAGTTACCATGGCAGAGAATGCAATTGTTTCCTCTCCCAAGTTATTCTACTTCGAGCAGCAGGTTAGTGTAGTGATTAATTGAGGTCTTCATAATCAAGGCCTTGGTTTATATTAGCAGGCATCCATCCAGCTGAAGAGTCCTTAATCAGAGCTGACCTCGCGCTCTGAAAGGGGGACAAGTGACAATTTCCTGAAGGAAATTAATAAAGCATCACACTGCATTAGTACTGCTGTGGTCACCTTGGCGGCCCTGTTTTGTTCCATGTTAGATGTTATAAAATCCACTTGTCACACATTATTCTGTCTTCTGCTGTTAAGCTTCTAGGCTGCGTAAAAAGAAAGCAGGTGTTGCTTATGTCTATCAATGTCCTCTGTAATTGCTTTCAACGCAGCATATTGTGTTGCACCTAGTAAGCAATTCATAAATGGGTTCTCTTTACCCTTATGTCACTTCAAATAGTTGAATTTGTTGAGTGTTTGTTGAGTGAATATCTGTGGTAAAATGCCACATACATGTGCTTCCCACAGATTGTATATGAAGATGGGTGTAGCCTCTGTGATCACCCATAGGTTTCTGAAGAGCAGTTTTACAGCTCAGACAGGGCTGCTCCAAAATCCGTAAATGGGCAAAGACATGGGGCGTGTCTGGAGTTGAGACTTCGTGCATGCTGGTTTTTGGCAAGCATACACTAACCCACCTATTACTTAAAGTGACTCGTAATCAATTATGTATACCTTTAAGCCTTCATAAAATTTAAACAGGTGAGTTATATAAAAATTCACCCCTTCATCACAGTGAAGGGGGAAATTAGCTGTAAAGACCGAAACTGTTTTTTGTACCAGGCTGTAAACATGTTTATTTCTTTTGTAAAGTTGGACATTTTAAGATGGGAGTCGATGGGGATTGACTCACTGCTGGAGCCAGACTCAAGTGGTCATTAGAGGAACTGAAGTTTTTGGCATTTTGTGTTCACCTGAATCTGCAGTTGTCTGGCTTTACTGTTGTGGTTCACTTTCACCGCACTCGGCACAACAGGCAGCAGTTTTCAGAGAAAAGGCTCTAAAAATCAACTGTACACTAAATTCTCCGCACCAAACAGCAACAGATGAAGTTAGCGACTAGCCAGTGAACATAGGGGAGCATTAAGCAGCTGAAGAGCCAGATGTTTCCCTCAGGAGGTGGTGGAGAACAAAACATAGCTATATTTGGACTGACATTCGCAAGGTGGCTATTGTTGCTCCATTTGCTAACACATTCACACACATCTTTATAAGGCAATGTATCAATGTCATGTTCATAGCTGCTAAGTGTCCAAAAAAAAAGAATCAGTTAATGCAGGTATAAATTGTGTGCAATATGCTGACTGAGACCTTAAAGGACTGAAACAACACAAACTTGAATGATTTATTGCCAGATCGTGTCTTGAACTTTTAAAACCTTTTAATCTTCTCACTTTTAGCCCAGAGCAAAACACATTCAACACATCTGCACTGCAGCATGAGGCAGTGTAAGGAATTGTATGCACTGGTAATAGACTGTTGTAATTAATGAATTTTCCACAGAGAAAAAAGCTTTTTAGACACATTTCCCAGTGAGACTTGGTACATTGTATTCAGCCTTTTACTGTATTTTATATTGTGAGATTGTACCACTGCGTAAGATGTAGCCCTGCTTCTCTTTTCTCATTCCCTGCACGTTCCAGGTGGTGATGGCTGTGGCTCAGCTGTATTTCCATCTTGCCCCTAAAGCAGAGGTTGGGGTGATCGCCAAGGCCCTGGTCCGTCTCCTTAGGAGCCACAGGTGAGCTTTACTGGCTATCATTTCAAATAAATTGTCTATTCAGATTGATAAGCCACAGCTTGTTATTAAATCACTGAGCGGCCTGGCCCATCTTATATCATTGACCCTCTCACCCTTTACACTCTCGCTCGTCGTCTCGCTCTGTTAGATCTGCAGATCAGCTTGAGACAGAGGGTGGTAGGGCATTTGTCTTTGGGGCTCCTCAGCTGAGTAACCATCCGTTTACCTCAGTGTCCTCCTTTCAAACTCTGGTACCACTTTACAATGAGACCACGTTTATAATGAAACGGTTTATAATTGGGTTGTTAATTTGGTTGTTAACACTTTATAAATCATAAATAAACAATTATAAACAAGTTATAACACAGTTTTCATATATTGATGCAGGCTCACTATTTGACAAGATCCAGTTGATACTAACTACTCGTTATCTTACTAATGAGTTACTAGTATTTATAACTGGTAAAAAGGAGCCTTATTGTAACTCATTAATAAATGGTGATGTGTTTTACACATGGTAGGAGGTCATTAATAAGATTAATGAGTAGTATTTGATCTTGCCAAATAGTGAGCCTATATCTTGTTTATAATTGTTTAATTATGATTTATAAAGTGTTAGCAACCAAATTAACAACCTAATTATAAACTGTTTATAAATCCTTTATAAGGGTATCTTTCATCGTGTGCGCTAGTCTCCATTTCATGATTGCAGCACGATGCTTTTTAATGCCTGTGAAGCATTAAGCATAAAGTTTATTAAAATAATAGTAATTATGATAATTATTATTATTATAGATTTTGGCAGTGAAGCATTCCAAAAGTAGTTGAGCCAGTAGTAGTGAGCCATCTCACAACGTTATTGTACTGTGGCTGAGAGTGGAGCTAAGGCTAGAGATGTGTTCATGAGTCTAACTTGAAAAGGAACAAAACACTATTCAAACTGACAAAAACACACAGCTGAATGTGATAAGAGAAAGCCGTAATGACCATGAAATTCAGCAATGCGGAAAACAGTATGACAACAAGAAAATGACAAGTGAGGGGAGTAAACGAATCTTTATAGCCCTGATGGAGAAAGTGAAATTAAACAGGGAGCTCAGTGAGGCTGAGGTAAACATGAAGGCATAAAGCATCAGGAGTGATGACAGCACATGGGTGGCCTTTTGGCTGTAAGTCCTGCAGACTGTCAGCTTCTTATTGAACAAGTGCTCTTGTGGCTCGGGGTGTGCTGCAATGAGATCATCATTCATAAAAGGCCAAACAGCAACATTTCCCTGTGGGGGATTTGTCTGAAATCCATTGTATTGTATGATTATGTTTCATTAGACTTCATTATTTGTATGGAGTCAGTGGTGTTTCAGCTCTCATTACAACTACATTGGTTTACCACCTTGAATAATAATTTCTAGATATTAAGCAAGAAAGTTACACAACTTTTTAAACCATTTTTTATTGGTCTCATTCCCCAAATGCAGATGTACAGAAATTCAGATGTAAAGCTACGTGAATTGAAAACTAAATTTTATTAGGGCAGTCAAAAATACAGAAAAGTGCTATGTGCTATGCATGAAGATGAAAAGTCAGGTCTGGAGTCCTATGCGTTAGGGTTAGGGTAAGGGTTACTCCAGGGTGGTTACCTCCAGTCTTGTAGTCTTACCAGATAAATAACTTAGATTTACTATTTTTGTGCAGTTTATTAATAAATGAAACCAGATACAAATAAATAGTTTATAGCTGACTTTAAATGAGCTGAAAAGATTGTATTAGTGTTAATATAGGATTTTATTTAGATGTGACTGCTAATTATAGCGGCTTTGCGGCCATTTTGCCAAATGTTTTTATTTTACTGACACTTTATCCTTTTCGTCAAGTGAGGATATCATAGCTGTGAGAAATTTCTCATATATCCAACTCAGAGTTAAAACTAGACAGCTAACATCCAAGGAACTATTTGTAAGGTTCGCTATTGCTACATAGCCAGCGTTAACATTAACAGCTGTTGACTTACAAGTCTAGCAGAAACATTGTGAGTTCAGCATCAAACTTCATTCCTTTGCTCACCAACAGCTGTTTCCAGAGGTGGCAAGCAACACAAATGTCTCTGTCTTGTCTCCGTCACGTCTTTTCCTCTACTTAGCACACTAAACCAGTTAGCTCTGGCCCATCTCGTCACTTTCTGATAGCAACTCATTGTAACCTCCAATCTGCCCTGAAGACGTAGCGCTGCTCAGAGGGTGAATTAAAACCTCTTGCATTATAAAGACGATGACCAAAGCTCTTGTCAAGCAACAATCACCACCACCCGCTCCTGGCAAGAAACCACGTTCGGTGGCAGAGAAAACTTACAAATAGCCCCTTTAAAGTTTTTTTGGGAATTATGTTGTTAATAATATGGCATAGCTATTGTTCGCTTGAGAAGAGTCAGCTAACTTAACATGTTTTTGTTAGCTACCTGTCCAGCAGGATCATTTTACAAAGCAGCAAATATTAACGTTTCTATGAATAGATTTATAAGTTTAATTTAGTTTTCAGCAAATGTAACCCTATTTGTCAGAATATATAGTCTAACTGCTTTGCTGTTTTTCTCACTAATTAAATTTTGTGACCAGGTCTTCTGACAATTTGGTGCCGACTTTTTTGTACCATCATTCATATGCACACTAATGGCTACCAGCAGGTCAGTAGTTGGTGTAGCAGGTGGGAGGCTAAGTGAAATTGCATTAAATTCATATATCACAGCTTTAAATGCTCTGCACACTTCAGGTATTTGATTAAACCTCTACTCAGCTTGATGTTGGGTGGAGGCAAGTTTGGAGTGACTTGATAATAAATATTACTTCTGCTGTGAAGAGCTGTGGCCCTCCAATATGACCACAGCGTGTCTCAGGTCAAGTACACAGGGGAAGGCAAATGGACATTTTATTGATTATCTCTTTTTTTTCTACTCCTACTCTCCGTCAATCTCTCCCGTTTCTGTCTCTTCCTCCAGCGAAGTCCAGTATGTTGTTCTTCAGAATGTGGCAACAATGACGATCAAGAGAAGGGTGAGTTACACCTGGTGGTATTTTTTATGTGTTATTGTGTGTGTAAAACTTGAAAACAAATGCTGGTGGAGCTGCAGGTTCATTGAGCTCTTTTTCGTCTTTCTGTCTTTATGTTTCACAGGGGATGTTTGAGCCATACTTGAAGAGTTTCTACATCCGCTCCACAGACCCAACTCAGATCAAAGTCCTTAAGGTTCTTTTCTTTTCTATCCTACCTACTCTATTGTTCCTCCAGTCTTAATTATGCCTCCATCCTTTTCTCTTTTATACTCTGAATCAATGGAGGGAAATGAATTCTCTTAAATTATGGATATTTACAGTTTATTAAATATTTTAAGCCCTGTTACACTTTATTTTCTTAGAACAAGTGGAGAAAATTACATGTTAAGATATCATAAAAAAAGAAAACATCAAACTGTCAAAAAGTGCATTTTGTGTGGGTGTAATTTATTTCTGTCATTGTGAATGGTGAAAGCAACAGTACTGAATTTCAACCAAACTCATTCAACCAAAGCATATTGTAACCTTGCCATGCCAAATCAATCCAAAGAAAGTCAAAATTCGAAGGCTCAGTTTTTGGCACAAGTCCTAGTAAGTAAACAACGCTATCAAAAAAGGCTATGCAGTAATTACAGTAAATGCAGTTTTGTGTTTCCTTTTTAATTTAGGTTTACTGTGCAGTATTCAAAAAAGACACGTTTTGTCTTGTGTTTTGCAGCTGGAGGTTCTCACCAATTTGGCTAATGAGACGAACATTTCCACCATTCTCAGAGAGTTTCAGGTACAGTGAAATGACTTGATTGAATATTGTCTTCAATCGGAATAAAAAATTGTGCAGACGTGTCCCTCAGCAGTGAGTGATTTGCCAGCAGTAGGTGTCCTTTATGTATTACTGTGCTAAGTGAATATTTTCTCTGGTAGACATACATTAAAAGTATGGATAAAGACTTTGTGGCTGCTACAATCCAAGCCATCGGCCGCTGTGCGACCAACATCGGAGAGGTGAGGGACACGTGTCTGAACGGCCTGGTGCAGCTGCTGTCCAACAGAGATGGTAAGTCTTCTAATATCATACTCTAGATGCTTTTTAAATGGTACATATGATATAATTGGAATGAAATGATGCAGATATTATTATCAGATATTAGGTCAATAGTTTAAACTAATCAAGCTTAGTCGTTAGCATTTGTAAATTATAAAATACATTTTTTTGCATGGTGAATAAATTGGGGTCAGACAGACAATAATAAGATTGAGAAGACTAGATAGCAATCACAGAGACATGGACTGAACATAAAAAACATATTTTAACTTAAACAAATAAGGAATGAAAATGAGGAACCATTTTCAGAGTGTTTCCTCAGTAAATAAGTAAGTTACTGAATTTGAATTGAATGAAGAATAGAAGAAGATGAAAGAATGTATAGATGAAAGAATACTTCATTCAACGTTCATTTATGATTTAAATGAATTTGTCCTGTCGTACAGAGTTGGTTGTAGCCGAGTCTGTGGTTGTTATCAAGAAGTTGCTGCAGATGCAGCCAGAGAAGCACAGCGACATCATCAAGCACATGGCAAAACTAACAGACAACATCCAGGTGAGAGACTCATTCGCAAACTCTTTTTGGATTTTAAATGTGTATGTAAAGATGCTGTATGAAAGCAAGCTTGCAAAATAATGTGTACCTTAACAAAGTTAAATCTCTGTTCATTACTGGAAGAAACAATAGATGTGTACATACTGTAACCATGTAATTTAACCTGTGTTGTCAGGTGCCAATGGCACGGGCCAGTATCTTGTGGCTCATTGGAGAGTACTGTGAGCATGTACCTAAGATTGCCCCGGATGTCCTGAGGAAGATGGCCAAGTCTTTCACTAATGAAGAGGATATTGTCAAGCTACAAATCATCAATTTGGCTGCCAAGCTGTATCTCACCAACTCCAAGCAGGTATGAATAGCTTGTGAATGTGCCCCCAGGGATTAATAAAGTCTAATCTTATCTAAACCCTTATAAAACATTAAAACTCAAGTTATTAGATAAATGTAGTAGAGTAAAAAGTATAATATTTCCCTCTGAAATATATGGGAGTTCAAGTGTAATGTTGCATAAAAATACTCAAATAAAGTACAAGTATCTAAAAATTGTACTTTATGTATAGTACTTCAGTACAACCCACTAATTCACTCTGGTAATTACCTAGCAACAACACCTTACATACTACCCAGAACACCGTAGCAACCACCAAGCAACCCTTTGACTCACTCCAATAACTACCTAGTAACACCTTACTAATTACTCATAGTAACATAACAACCACCTTGCAACCCTCTAATTCACCCTATGAAACACCCAGCAACTCATCAACTAATTACCCAAAGGAATGTTCACTACCTTTCATTTACATTTGGGTCATCATATCATACCTTATTATGACTTATTCACTGTTACTTAGCACCATTGAACACATACTGTATATCTACAGTAGGACATACTCATATACTGTGCATGCATAAATACATTAGATAGTAGCTGTTCTTGTTGATTGTCTCCTCATACTCCATGTTCCTAATATTCCCTTCTCCTCACAGACCAAACTGTTGACGCAGTATGTTCTCAACCTGGCCAAGTATGACCAGAACTACGACATCCGTGATCGGGCACGCTTCATTCGCCAGCTCATCGTGCCCACTGAGAAGAGTGGGGCTCTTAGCAAGTACGCTAAAAAACTGTTCCTCGCCCTCAAACCTGCACCAGTCCTCGAGTCTCCATTTAAAGGTAAAGAAGGCACTTAAAAATTCTCACCTGATCACAGCCACACACATAGAAGTAAGCTAACACAGTCCCGTCATTTTTGATCATTTATTTTTAGTTTCCCCAAAACCTGAGTGAATAAAGCTGCTTCTTTTAGCTCCAGAATTTGCGTTAAAATGATCATGTTTTTCTTCAGATTCAGAGTATTCCAATAATAGTTGTGTGTATATCAATGAGTGTGTTGCAAACAGGAACTGCTAACAGCTAAGTCGGCTAGATGCCAATTTGCCAAAATGTAAACAAATATAGGCTAAAAAACGGGGCTCAGGCTGTAAACCACAGTTGATGAACAAATTCCTTGGCAACATTGTACTTCCTGTTTACATCTACCAAAGCCCCCAAGTTATGGGAACTTCAGTTCCAAAAATTAAAGTATGATTATCCTCCCAATAAAATAACTTTTTTGATGTTGCACTATCAATATTTTTTGGCATTACTAAGGCTCACAATGACGCTCTCATCTATCCATTAATATACAGATATTCGCACTGTTGAAAAAACACTGAGGGGCATGGTTGTCTCAGTTCTGTCTGATGAAGGGACCCCAGTTAGAGACTGGTCTAGGTCTGTCCCTGGTCAAGTGGTTTAAGATGACCTAAGTGTTGCGCTTACCTCTGCTTTACTCAGTTCTTTTTCCTGTGTTTTTGCAGATCGAGACCACTTCCAGTTGGGTTCATTATCCCACCTGCTGAATGCCAAGGCTGGGGGCTACCAGGAGTTGCCTGACTGGCCCGAAGCCGCCCCAGACCCCTCCGTGCGCAACGTGGAGGTGAAGGAGTCTGTGCGTGCAGTGGGAACAGTAACATACAGAGACACAGGGGCCCTCTGGGATCACCAGGGGCCCCAAAAGATGGAGGGGAGCGAGGGTTGCTCCTGTCCCAGAGCAGTGCCTCAGAGGGGTTGGACAGAGTCACCAGAGCCTCACATCCAATATAACATTGACTCCAATATAACATTGATTCCTCTTTCACAAGCCATCTTTCATTCACTTACAGCTCATTAACATTAACAACTCATCAGTTACATGCATCCCTCTTGGCCTCCATCTTCCTCCAAATGGATGCTGTTATCAACTCCCCCCTCCACGGAGGAGAATGAGTCACAAATGAGAAAAGAGGATTAATTTCTGCCTCTATTTAAAAACTCCTGATTCACTATGAAAACAGTCAGAGGTGCTGAACTCCTCGCTCTCTCTGCTGCACTTGCATCTGTTTGGCAGCAGCTCACTCGCCCCTGTCCAGGTGATTTCTCACCGCTGTTTGAGCCAATAGCACATGTGAAACAGAAGGGAACAGATTTGAGAGAAACAACCCAAGTTTTCACTGTATATCAGTATCAATAGCAGTGAACCACATCTCCTGTAGACCATGCTGGATGTAGACCCATGGGAGATTGTAAGAGGTTGGCACCCACAATAGTATCTACATTTTTACACAGACGCAGCATGTTTCATACATTGCATAATATAACAAATATATTTATTTTTGGCCTAATACTCTTACACTGTCCTGGACTATAGATGAACAAACAAATATTTTAAAATATTGCATCTTGCAGAGCATCATCCCAACTCAACAAATTCCCTCCTCTTCTCCATCCCATTCACTCCATGTGCCATCGGTTCATAACCAACAATGTGTTTTCAAAATGAAGACATAAAATCAAGAACTTGAGTGAGTCACTTCATTACAGGAGTGACCTCCAGGCTTGATTTTGTTGTCTCATTTGTTAATTATTGGTATAATAGTGTAGATTTTTTACTCAGTGGTCAATGATACAGACTCAGTGTTAACTTGCTGTTGACTTGTGATGCAGATTTCAAGATGAGCCAACAGCTGCATTTCATTTTGATTTGACTGGCGTAATAATGAAAGAGACAGGGTCCTAAACAACCCCACCAGGAGATTAATATGTTTTAGCCTGGTAGATAAATATAGATATATTACTGTTGACCATTTTCCAAAGCTTTTAATTCACTCCTAATTTTATTCCCTGCCTTCCAGGGAGATATTTGTTTCCCATGCAGAAACTGGAAACTCGCTATGGATATACAATCCATACCAGTGAACATGTCCTGCCTTTATTTTGTTATCAGAGTGAATGTATATCAGGTTGTAATGCAGATGTGAGCAGGTAAGTCTCCATGTAGCTGCATTCAAAGAAGCTCTGACATCTCATTGATTTTCTGACAACATGCCTCAGAGCTACAACTAGGTTTGCAATCTGAGCCCCCAATTGAACTTCTGTAATTGTGGTCTGGCAAGAATCAAATTACATTAGCTTGTGACGTAAATTTAAGGTCTTGCAAGTGATAATTGACAGCTCACGCAGAAATGCGAACCCTTTCTGCACCTGACTAGACAATCTCACAACACTCAGGGCTACTCATTGGTCTTTACTTAAACTTTTTAAATACCTAATAACATTTTTTAGGCCATGTAATTTCATAATCATATTTAATTTTACAATGATAATACTCAGTTGTAATAGATTTATTAGATATATATAGATTACTAGATTTATGAGTAAAATATAAAATAAAGGTAAAATAAAGGTAAGTAAAATATATATATATATGTAATGGACCACTGTATAGAAGACAAAAAAATAAAATAAACTCCAGAGCAATTACTAATAAACAAAAAATGAAAGACAATGCAGAAGGCTTCATGAATACAAACAACTTTATATAAGAGCAGAAAAAATGATCCCATCAGTCCATTAAAAAAAAAAAAAATCAATCATTTTTATTACTGATCAATCACTTTCGTCACATTTCAAGCCAAACAGCCAAACATTTACTGGTTCCAGCCTCTCAATTATTAAAGTCTGCTACATTTCCTGGTTTAGATCTTTTAATATTCATTAGGTTTGATTCATGTCACTGCTAACTTCCCGGGTGCATTTCTGCTCAGGCTTAATCGATTCTCTCTGGGTCTTTTACTTAAATCTTGCAGCTAAAATTGGCTAAAATTGGACTTGTGATGTTTTTTAGCAGCAAAAACTAAAATCTTTGGCAGTGGAAACATGTTTGTGGGAAGTGAACATATTACATCTGATAAATCATATACTTAATACTTACTTAATATATACTAATTAATGTTAATTTAATGCTTATGTTGTATACATTAGCCCTTGACAGCGGACACCACAACGTAGACTCAAAACACCTTGAATATAAAGGAAGGGGTCTTCTAAGTAGTCCCTGCATATAAAATGCATTACAGTGTAATAATAGTGTAACTAAGTACCACATTTACTGTGATAGAGCACAGTCTACTGCAGTATTTCAAGCATGTCTCAAATATCTACCAGCTGATTTTCAAAATGTATTAAAATGACAGAAAACCCAAGTGGGGGTCTGAAAAATAGGAAACCAGTCTAAAGGGTATGGCATGCTTTGGAAAATGATCAGCAATAATGTGAAATATACATGATTTGTAGTTAAAGAGCACAAACAGGCAGAACCACCAGTATGGTGCTTGAAGTAGCAGTTCATTTGCTCAAACACGTCACTGAGTGGCCCGTTATTATGCAGAGTCATGTTGTGGCTGTAAAGCGCTGGGAGGATCAGGGAATCCTCTCAAAGCTCGACTTCTCTGACAGACTCTCCCTCTGCACATTGTACATCTCCACAGACAGAGGAGGTCATAACCACCGGCGAGGGGCGGATCGGCTTGTTAGGGGACTGGAGAGAGGTGCCCCCCCTCCCCCTTTTGCATCCTCACAGTTTGGGAGTGCGGTGGTGTTTGTTTTGATGACTGCTCTCTCTTCCCTCTTATAGTCTCTCTCTGGTTGTCATTTAAAGTGATACGGACCAGATGAGATTAATGGGATTAAATTTCTCAGTGATGACTCAGCGCAGATTAACAGAGGATAAATCTGACAGCCATCTTTGTCCAAACTGGAAGAAGATGAACTGATGAAATTTGTGACACAGTTTGTGATTGTGTCACAAATGCTGTTGTGTGATACTGAGTGATGTGAGTTCTCAGATTTCTGCTTCACTCCATGACGGCTCCCCCTCACCTCCACCTCATTTAGTTCATTTTAACCCATGCTAGTGCAATCATGCTTTGTTACTGATAGACTTTCATACTAAATGCATGTCAACATATTAGTAAGTAGCAAATGTTAATGGTGACTTTTTATTTCTGCAGTATTTATGTATATATTTAAGTGTGTACATTATAATTAAGTTATATTGGAGTGTATTTTACCAGAGAAAAAAACATTTAGTGTATCTATAGCTACGTAAAGGCCAGATACTGTGGTAAATAATTATGCAGTGATGAAATTTGGAATTTATTTTTGTCTCTGTGATATCCAAAACTGTTCTCACACCTTCTTCTTTTTAGACCCAGAAACCTTCCTGTGCCTGTTTCTCTTGCTTTCCTGACTTTTTTCTAAAAAAAAACAAAAAACAAACCTTCTCCCTCCCTTTTTTCCTCATCTCACCTCCACCCCAATCTTTTTCTTTTTCTACGTCTGCCAGGTTTTTACGCTGCTCGAAAGAGTCACAACATTAACGAGTGTGAGTCAGTTAGCGGCAAAAAGCCACACCTCCTTGAGCCTCAACCCATATAGCTGCAAAAAAACCCAAGTGCTTTTATGACACCCCGCCTAATGTAGTTGCTGTCCTGTGCTTAGCTCAGCCAAAGCTATCTGAAACACAGCACCCTCTTCCTCGGTCTCTACCATTAAAGAAGTGATTCTTTTAGCAGGACGTGCGTTCCTCTGACACGTACAGATGCATTAGCAACAGTGTGGGTTTCAAATCGGGGCGGGGCTGAGATGTCCAGGCTCATTAGCTGATGACATTGGTTAATGAGTTTGGTCGTAGAAAGACAGACGGCCTTTCTATGTGTGGGAGGATAGTCACCACTCCTCAAAGACTTCACTTCTCTTAATGGAACTGCTCCCTATATTAAAAGAAAACCATTTCTGCAACTGGTCATGAAGGCATCACCTGGTGTTAACATCTATCTGTGCATAAAATGAAAGCAAAAAAAGAAAAACTCCATACAAGCATTAGTGTCTGGTCTGTTCTGAATTTGTTGTCTGGCTGTCAGATCTAAACGCAGATCTGCAGCAGGGATGGCTGGCTTCATTTGGTTCCATCACATCCAGGCAGAGGCATTCATGGCCATGCTACTGTACTGTAATGTGCCCACGTCTCTGCTGCTGTCACTGAGGCACAGCCGACGGCTCACTGTGTGAACTCTGCTTCCTCCGCCAGGTGCCTGAATGGACCAAGTGCAGCAGCCGAGAGAAGCGGAAGGAGAAGAAGGTGGAGAAGCCGTTCTACTCGGACTCGGAGGGCGAGTCCGGGCCGACGGAGTCAGCTGACAGTGGTAACTTTAGAGGGTTGCTGGCTCGGTTAGAGCCAACGCATCCTGTAGTGAAATGAGGAGAGTCCAGCACAGATGTGTTGGCGTGTGAGCATGTGATTTCTGCTGAGAGTCGGTGTGAGTGGAGGCGTTTTAGGGGTGGTTATGGTTATGAGGTAAAACTGATTTTTATTAAACTTCTGTTAGCATTTTACTGCCTTTGCGAGCATGTGATCACGGCGGGACGTGAGGAAAACCAAGTGCCTCTTTTTTTTTTATTGTCAACAAAACCCATGAAAAGATCGAAACCAAAGCGTTCCCTGTCAGTAGCTCTCTCTCAGCTGGGCACTGCTGTTTTCAGCAAACATTACTCACACAGGAATAAACATATTATTCGTTGGGTACTATTTTCAGCACAGTGAAAAACCAATACACAGCCAACACCTGTTGTTTGGATCAATGCATTGATGCCTGACTAGCACTAACTATGCACTTCTTTACCTGATCTCCTTGCACTTATTGAATAGATGTTGTACTTAGTGCTTACACCAAGGTCTCCTACTGCACTGAAGCTTTAGTGATGTCCCTCACTTGTAAGTTGCTTTGGATAAAATCGTCTGTCAAATGAGTAAATGTAAATGTTAATCCTTCCATGGGATTTGTTGACAATAAGGAAAATGTAAAATATCACCAGCCTTGTTCTTGTACAACTGGTAGTGGTGATAGTACAGTGATGAATCATTATGTTTGTGTGAGTGAAAATACTTGAATTTGTGTCATGCTGTCGTAATTGAGAATATCAAAGATTTTTTATTTGGGTTATTTGGGTGTTTCTGTAGTCCAAGAATTTACTATTACTGCCTCTCACATTTGAGTTTGTATTAGTAGTAGTAGTAGTACTAGTCTGTCTAGTAGTACTAGTCTGGATGTCAGCATACATCTGAAAATACACCATCATTAGTGCAAGTGTGGCACAAAATTGTGCATTTAATCTCTGTTTTTCATTGTTTTTATTGTTTGCGCCCAAGAAACAAGAAATCTGTGAATGTCAATTATAGGTTCTGCGAAATCTTTTTTATTGCAACTTGCCTCTGGAAAAATGTGTCTGTGGAATCAGTAATACAAGGGATAATTTGAAAAATGATTGTCATGGAAAAACTAGCTTTACTTTAGATTTGACTGTGACATTTTTTATTCCAGTGACTCTTTTGAATGTTTAAATCTCGATTGTCTCATGGATCACGTGTGTTTGTGTACATGCATGTGGTGCATATGGTTTATATACCATGATGTGCCAGACAGACGTTCGTGTCCCTGTTTTCTGTGTAAAATTGTGTGACCTCCTCACCATTGGACTCTGAACTGTTCCTCTTCAGAGTCGGACTCTGCCAGCGCCTCGGAGAGCGGCAGCGGCAGCGAGGAGAGCGGGTCGGGATCAGAGAGCGAAGAGAGTGAGGATGGCTCTGAGTCTGAGGAAGAGGATGATGAGGAGGAGGAGGGAGGGAAAGACAAGAAGAAGAAGAAGAAAGAATTAAAGAAGCCAGTGCAAGAAAGTGAAAGGTAGCGGATTTATCCTGGTGTTTTTTATAGACTCCAACCAAAAAGAGAGAATGTGACTCCATCTTTTTGCATGAATTTTATGTTTTAATATCTATTAATTCTACATTTCTAATATTCCTTCTATACCTGTAGTTGGGTAAATCAAATCGAACACACAGTTTCCTTTCACAGTGAAAGCCCAGTTTGTGGTCAGTAGTGGTCTCTTTAATCTCCTCTGGGCCCTCGTGCAGCTATTTCAACAGATCCAGTGAGATTTGATGGATAGTTTAATTTTTTCAACTGTAAGCACAACAGTAGAAACTGTCTCATCTGTTATAGATAGAAATTCGGACCTTTAACCTTTGCTTTCGTCTTCCAGCGAGCAGAGCAGTGAAGAAGAAGAGACAAAGCACGAGAGGAAGAGTAAACAACGAAAGAGCGACTCAGAGTCTGAATCTGAGGAGGAGGAGGAGGAGGAGAGCGAGTCTGAAAGCAGCCAGTCAGAGTCTGAAGACTCTGAGTCTGAGGCCGAGGTCAAAAAGAAAAAAAAGGTAATGACAATGAATCTCTGCACATTTAAAATCTACACCTGTAGATGTTGGAGTCAGCTCCCAGTGGATATCAAATCTGTCCAAACCATAGCTTTATTTAATCTTTTAATCTTTCACTTTAATTCGATTATTACCTATTTTATAATTGTGTTTTTATACTGTTTTATACTGTTTTCTTATTATGAGTTTTTAATTCTATTTTTTATGCTTCCTTTATTTCTGTTGAGCACATTTAATGACCTCTGTGTATGATAATGTGCTACAAAATTATTTTGCCTTGCCTTTAGGAAAATCATTTAAAGTAAACTTTGAAATAAAATCTGAAACTGTATCTTATCATTGTGCTATGTATTTAGACTGTTCCATATGCACCATCACGTACAGTAAAGTTCTTCGTCTCTTCATGTCAGTTTTTCTTTCTTCTCCTTCCAGGCAGCTGAATCTAAACCTCCCTCCAAACCTGTCAAGACAGAGAGCAAGAAAGAGAAGAAAGAAATGTCTCTTCTCGACCTCGACGATTGTGAGTTTTTTCGTCCTTGTGTTAAGTTTCTCCTGTGAAAGAGAATGTAGAAGTATTGATGCTCACGTCAGTCAAAGTCAGCGAACAAGGACGTTTTCAAATGTGAATTATTTCTAAAAATCTCAGGAGGTGCACTTGACCGGTTGCTATGCCAACTCTTCTGGTTACATGGGAACTGCAAAAAACACACAGTTGTTCCCCCCACTGGAGATGATATGACAAATAGATGAATACAGTCATGCCTGAAGTTGGAGACATCCCTGTTGAATCTCTTTTTGTGTCTCTCTTCCCAGTTGAACCTTCTCCGTCTCCTCAAGTCACACCCGTCAACACCTTCCTGTCCAGCAGCCTCGTGACCGACCTGGAGGGCTTGTCTTTGTCTGACAGTGTTCTCTCCCCGACAGTAAGCACTTCTCATGTCTCTCAGCGTCCTGGACAGCACCTTTATTTTCTATTAAACTAATTATTAGAAATTATTCTAAAGTAGATTTCTATTTTACCTTACCTTACCTTACTTATTTTACTTTTTCCCTTAGACTTAGGGCTCTGTTTTAACACGGTCTAAAGGGAGTGGCGCAAGTGCATTTAGGGCGGGTCCATATCACTTTTGCTATTTTTACAGCAGAAAACAGTCGCTGCGCCAGGTGCATGGTTCAAAAGGGTTGTACTAAATCTCTTATTTAATCATGGGAGTGTTTTGGACATAACATCCAATAAACCCATCAGACTGCCATCTCCCATTCCCTTTACAAACCAGGGGCGCTTGCCCCTCGGTGGATTGCTATTATAAGTGTGTCACAGTGTGCAAGTGTTTCACACTGAGTTAGATTCTGTTTGTGTTGAGATGATCACATATTGTGACTGACCAATGAGCGCAGTCCTGGCACAGGCAGCAGCAGCAGCTCTGAGGGACAAAGAAGGGCTAAATGAATCAGTGTGCTGAGCACAGGTCTACAGAGAAGTAACAGCCCAACTCACAACATTAGACACCTCTTATATTACATTATGAGAAGTCTAAGTAAGTCTTTGGTTCATTATGGAACTGTGGTGGACAAATTTAGTCTTGGTGATGAATGAGAAACACTGTTGTGGATTTATCAGGTAGTAAGAAACAACACTTCTCTGCAGAGCCTCATTCATGTCCAAGAGACGTCCATGACGCATGGCAGTATTGTACAACATACAATATCCCACAAAGACTGCTCCGACCTTCTGAGGCTGTAATGTTCCACCTGACTCATCTAAACATCTGAAGAGCATTTACAGCACACTCTGCTTGTGAGTAAGGGGTGCATTGTGCACTTGCCTATGTAGGTGCCCTTAAAATAACAGTGAAGTACTGCACCACTGACTCAGACCAGGTTTTTGCTGGTCAATCACACAATCGCTTTCAGCTGGCTCAAGATAACAATGCACCAACAATGCGCCTGGTGTAAGATAGGGCCCATAGTGTTTTCCAAATTCATTTATTTATTTTTTTTATCACCATTTCCATGTCACCCAGACTGCACACCCGCAGGAGAGCACAAAAACAATGTTAAGCCAGTAATGGTTAATGATTCTTCATCTCCTCCTCTGCTCGCAGAGCATTGCTCCCTCCAGTGCGTTGAAGAGCTACGAGCTGCTGCACCGGATCACAGGGGAGGGGCTGTCGGTGGAATATTGCTTCAGCCGGCAGCCGTTCAGCTCTGATGCGAACATGGTGGCGGTGCAGATGCAGTTCACCAACAACTCCACATCCGACACCAAGAGCCTGCACATGGAGGACGTGAAGCTGCAGTCTGGGATGAGAGTCAAAGAGTTCCCAGAGATTGGTGAGTGATGGGGCTGAAGAGGTACAATGGGAACTGACATTTAGATACGATATGATCCAAGGAAGGTCGCCAGTAACAGTATTAGTATGGAAGCCTTTTTGTTCACCAGTACACTAAAGAACTATTGGATTGAATAAACACCATACTGAGGTTTTGCTGCTCTTAGAACTTTACCATTAACACCAATGGAAACGTGAAGTTTGAGGTTCATATAAAAGGTATATCCTCCTGGGAGCATGAAAAAATATCATATTTCATTTCAGGTGAAAAAATTGGCCTAATGCTGGAGCAAGGTCACAGGTCAGGGAATCACAAGCATTAGGAGTCATCCTCTCAGACACCCATGAGTCCCTTCACCAAATTCTGTCCAGTGTTTGTTAAGAGATTTCTCTCTGAACCAAAGTCTTTAACCGACAGATCGACATCACTGTCCTTGGGCTCATCGCTATCATCAAAACTAGAAGGGCACTCACAAAAGCGCAGACTTTTTAATTCATAGTAAATGATTTGGAACCGGCACAAAATGTAATGGGTTCTTCCCTGGGCCATGCCCCATTCCTCCGCCAAGTGCGGTGCAAATCGGTTCAGAACTTTTGGTGTAATCCTCCTGACGAATAAACACAAAAACATAACCTCCTCGGTGGAGGTAGTAATTACTAATCCAACAAAGAAGGATTTAGATAATAAAAAAGCCAAATACCATAAAATGCAGTGTAAGAACTGTAGAGAAGATATATTAAAATCAACGAACTGTAAATAAGCATTTAGAACAAAATAAAACAGAAAAGAATATGCATGTAAAAGACAGCACAGCAAAATACAAGCTAAAACCACATGACTACAAAAGACATTTATAGAAAGTGCTGCTACTGTGGGAATGACTTCTGTAATGTTTTCAAAATAAAAGTAGAAAATTGGGCTTCCTGCAAGATACAGTGGATGTATGTGCTCAGGTATGTGCTTTAAACCATATAACAAACTTCTAAAAATGACAGTGTACTCTACATACTAATTTTACACAGTATTTACTATATACTTATTATCAGGTCTGTAAAGGTAAAAAAAATAATCAAAGTACTTAATCATTCAATACTAACAGGAAACAATATTTATCAATCAAACGGTGTCTTTGGAATAACCCTGTTATTTAACTTCACACTGAGAGAATTTTATTTTTTTCCCAAACATTTTACACTTTCTTTGTCTGGAGCTTTGTCATCACAATAATCAGCAACACACTCAAAAATCGTTTTTTAGTGTCAATACTGAATTCTAAACAATATATTAAAGTTAAACATACTGGAAACCGGCTTAGACTTAGTGTGAAGTGTTGATCTGAGACGTACTGTAGCTTTTTCAGTGAATCACACAGAACACAGTCTGGACTGGAAGATACATTCCCAGTCCTCATAGATCAAAGTAGCTGTGCTGCTGACTGAAGAGCTTCATGTTGTTTTATTTGTTTGTGTGTCAACATTAGTGTCTCTCTTCTTCCTCTGTGTTGACAGAGCTGCTGCCGGCAGGTGAGTCGGCCACAGCTGTGATGGGCATCGATTTCTGTGACTCGACGCAAGCGGCAAACTTCCAGCTGTGGTGAGATGGATTCTGTTTTAGACCCTGCAGTCCTCCTACACTGCTGATGTCGTAACAAGCTATCTCACATGAATCTGCTGAGTTTGAAAAGTTTTTGAAATTACACTCACTTTGTTTGACTTGTTCTGCAGGCCAAGTGAAATATAGTGATGTGTGATCCTACCAACTTTTGTGCTCTGTGTGCAGGAACTTAGAAACAAATGAAGCAATATGGAGGAGTGAAGTTTATATATATTAATAACTCCTTTTTCCACGTCTCTCTCCATTTTCAGCACTCACACCAGGAAGTTCTTCGTGTCCATCCAGCCGCCGGTTGGAGAGCTGATGAGGCCCGTCTTCCTCACAGAGAATGAGTTCAAGAAGGAGCAAGGTGTGTGACTGAAGCAAATTAAATAATTCTATTGAGACATATGAAATATAAAATCAGTGTCACTTTACTAACATCACAACATCACAACAAACAAATCTATAAAAATGAGAAAGAGAAGTTAGCTACTTTGCCTGAACTGTATGGGGCTTTATTTCTCATATTTGCTTTTTTACTACTTCTCTCTAACACATATTTTATATATTTTTTATTATTATTTTTAGTAAAAAGAGCTGGTTGTCATGCACGGTGTCATGTGTATTTGCTTACATCTTATAGTCACATACTGTATATGTTGTCCTTTTGTCCAGTATTTCTAAATCCTGATCTTAAAGTAAAGCTCATTTTCTCCAAACAGTTGACTTCATTGACAATTGTAGCCCAGTTGTCCTTTGTTGGTGGATTTGCCCGCAGTCATTTCAGTGTGATAGCTTTCGTTCTAGTAGCCAAAAGTATTTTAAAGAGGCATTCATCCTGAGCCAGGGGTTTATCTGGGATTTTGTGCAAGTATAATGTGAGAAAAGAGCAACTTCTTTTCAAAAGATTCTCATTATGTCTTTAGCAGTCTCCTCACACACACAATATCCTGAGATCACATCAGCATTTATTTTAAGACTTTGTCCTTGTGATAGAAGCTGTAGACACATTTTATGTCAAGTGCATAAGTGTCATCACAAAAAATAGATCTTTTAACTTTAAATGAATGCTGTATTTACCTGTAACTAGACTATAAATACAGAAAAATTCAACCAGGTTTTTCAGAAACAATGTGACCAAAGTGTTTGGTAGAGCATCTGCAGACAGTGTGTACCAGCATGTTTCTATTGTCTGGTGTTCATTTTCCATCCTGACTAACAGTGAGCGAGTTTTGAGCTCTAACAAACCCATAGTGACTCTTTAAACATGTGTCATATCCACGGTTCCTCCCTCTCCGTACTGTCCTCAATAGAGAAGCTATTACAGAATCTAGGTAAGTTGGCTTTGATAGATTTGTTCTTCCCAGCTGTCTGTGTGCCCACCTGCCTTTTAGCCAACCTCACACAGACCCCTCCTCCCCTCCTCACCTTCCTCCTCCCTCCTCTAACACCTCCTGCTGACTCCCCCCACTCCCCCGTCCTCCCCCTCCTCCTGCCTTTGTAATCAACACTTAACTGCATCTGCAGGTCTGTAGCTGCAGACAGACTCACCTGTGCTAACCTGCATCTTATAAAGGCCGCTCACACTCTGCTACACCGGGAATGACTGGAAATGCTCATCCACTGATCCTGATTCACTCGTCTTTGGGCACCATGTGGACAAAAAAATAACAACATCCGGCTGAGAGCAGCGCTCGATCATGTGTCCCATCATTCATCTTTCTGTTATCTGAGCTTTCAAACTGCTGAATCTGAAGTCATATGTCACAATGCTTTTTTTTGTCTGAATGGTTTGTTGTGTTTTCAAACCCTGTAAGCACAGATTTTTTTTGTGGTTTGGAGGTCAAATGACATCTTGAAGCCAATGTTCAACCAAACCAGGCTGTATTTGGTTAAACCTACAATAACTATTTTGGCCACTGGGGGCAGCAGAAACAACTGTGAACATAGACTGTATCAGACCCGGGTCGAGACTGCTTTGACTGGGGGGGGGGGGGCATTAAGATATGTTGACTGGTCACTAACTGACCTCAAGACTTGTTACTGGGATACTCTATGAGTGTTCTTTAGGAGTGTAAGCTATGACATGTACTGTTTTATGTTATCTAAAACTTAAGCCAATGAATGTAATTATACATAACCCCCCCATAAGAGGACAACTTTATCTATATCCAATTATCTATTCTTACATGGACTGGTATATTAAAAATAAGCTATCTGCCTTAATCCAGTATTTTTCCAGTCTATTCATGTATTTTCTGTTTAAAGGGGACGCTATAATGAATTTGGCAATACCAGTTTTGAGTTTTAAACTGGGATCACGATCGAAATGATAGTGAAGCAACTGCTGTCCCTGCTGTATCCAGTTTTTATATGGCCAGACCAACCAATCAGATATAAATAAACTTTAATTATTTGAATGTGGCTTGTTTTTGGTCAAATTGACAAGGACAAAATAAAGTACTTATAGTTATAGTTATAGCTATAGTTAATTTTTTGAATTTTGTTGGGCAGTGCCCCCCCCCCATGCCCATGTCTAGAGCCGTGCCCGGACTGTACATAAAGATGGATGTGACTGTGACTTCACCCATACATTTCTTAAGAATGGTTTTGAAGCTCAGAGTGAGCTGCTCCGCTATTACCATCTTGGCAGTCCCTGACTCCACCTAACTCCCAGCAAAAATGGGCAAGAAACACAACTGCTGAATACAGTTGTGTTTCTGGCCATCTAATGAATATATGATGATATATGATATATATGATGATGATGATACCATCTCCAGAGGGAAACATGTGGCTCTTTAGCTGCTAAACGCTCGACTATGTTCACCAGCTGCTCTCTAGCTGTGTCTGTCTGCTGTTGGGTGCTGGGCAGAGTGCACAGTGAGTTTTTAGAGCTTACTCACTGAAAACAGCTGCCTGCCACCTCACAAAATGACACTATGAGAGCAGTGAGGTTGATCCCGAACAGTAACAGCTGAACAATGAGCTGAAACTCACTATAAAGCTCAGTAAAGCTGAGGGGAGCTGCAGATTCAAGTGATAATCCTGTGTATGAGTGACCCCTTTCACATTGTCATTTGATAAATTATTGTTATAAAAATCTTGATTGTAGCCACTTAAAAGAATAAGAGCTTTCTGTAGATGTTTTAGTTTTAATAACTCTATTTTAACACACAGTTCTGTATTTTCATCAGTGATTCATTTGCTGATTATTTTTGAGTCACAGATATTTGTTTTCCAGCCTTTTTGGCTCAGGCCGCTTTATAACGAAGCTTCAGCCCCTTTTCAACTAAAACAAACTTCCAGGAACTGTAGAACCAGGGGAACTAAACCAGGATTTAAAAGTCCTTTCTGAGCACTTCCCCAGTATTTACTGCTGCATGACTCTGATGTGTGAGTTGATTGTAATGAATGTATGAAAAGGAGACTGATATCTCCAGAGACTCCACAGAAACGATCTGCTCAGAGTCAGATGGTTATTTATTTCTGTTTTATGGCATAACCTCCATGAGACAATCAGGAAATAAAAGTTTTAGCTTTCTTGTTCACTCACCTTGTTTCCTCTGCCGCCGCTGCCTCTCTCAGCCAGTTCAACTGTTTTATCTGAATGCTTCTCAAGAGGCCTGAATATGAAAAATTATCTAGTGATTCACAGGAAAAAGCACAAATTTGAGTCAGAAAAAAGAGATCAATTCTTGCCTCAGAGCCTGAGGTGGTGTTTTGTCCGACAAACAGTCCAAAACCTAAAGACGCACAATATACAACGGCATGAAGCAGAGAAAAAAAGCATCAAATTAAGCAAATGTTTGGTATTTTAGTTTGATAAATGACTTAAACGTTCAGTCACTTCATCAAACGCTTGTTGATGAATTTTGTGTCAAGTGCCTGATTGTTTCAGCAGCAGTTAATTAATGCTTAACGGTGAAATGTGCTCATTCAAATGCTGTTGAAACAACAATTATATGTGATGAAGACACATGAAAGCACATATATCCTGATGTCGTTTGACCTGCAAATCACCGAAATCAGTGTTTCCTGGGAGGCATCCACTTTCATGTTAGAGTCTTACAGTTGTTCTTGGAGAGAAAAACGCTTTGGTGCAAAATTCCCCCATGTCATAGTACGACAGTGAATATTCATTAGGCATTAAACTAGGCTGGAAGTGCACACGTTTGCCTCTTTTGTGCTGTGAATTCACTGAGGAAACTGAATCACTGCTCGACTGTGTTCAGTGGAAAGCATTCCAGTTTAGATTTAAGCAGCATTTTGTAATGATCACATCAATCCCTCAGAGGACTGTAGGAGATGCTTGTGGTGATGCAGACATCACTGTAGATGTAGGACATGTATACAGTATCTGAGTATAATACTGTATATGTTTGTAGCTGGTAGAGATCCTGAACAATAATTTGATTTTATTGGTATAAAGCAGCACTGTACTGACACAAGCAGCATCCTGTTCTGTATTGTTGTATAAATGATGACTGCTTTGCTTTTTTTGCTACTGAGAGAGTGAGAAGCTTGAGAGCTGTGCAGTTTGACCAGTGCTCTGCTCACACCCCTGCAGGTCAGCTGATGGGCATGAATGAAATCACAGAGAAGCTGACTCTGGACGTCCAGTGCCGGAACGAACACGCCATCGTCCAGAGGGTGACCACCGCCGCCAACCTCAGCAGAGTCCCCTGTGGTTCAGATAAAGAGTGCAGGTGAGAGGATTAAAAGAAGCAGTAACCAAAGGCTGTGGTGGTGCTGAGCTTTAGTCTAAGTGAGGCCACAGACAGTGTTTGTTATCTGACAGAAAGAATGTAGGATCACTATGGGCTGCGTTTTATCAAAATATGGAGACGCACAACCTGACGCACACTCTGTGTTTGGATTGAGACACTTTGTTTTGTAATGTGTGGCTAAACATGACCAAAGATAAATGTGTGTGTGTGTGTGTGTGTGTGTGTGTGTGTGTGTGTGTGTGTGTGTGTGTGTGGGTGTGTAGTGGCCTCATGGCCGGATTGTGAACCAGGTTTATGTCACTTCTTCAGTTGTGGCTTTTAATCCCATAAAGAAATATAATATATGTCCCTATATCAAGACTGATGTTGCCATATATGTTAACTATAAGGAGATATATTATTATCACATATACATATGAAGATATAAGTTTATAACATATATGACATATTCATAGTAAAATGCAAGTTTATTAAAACAACATACTTCTTCTATATGTTTATGTATATGTATATGTATGTTAATATATGTTTTTCTTATTAATTTCTTATTAATTTTAAACATACATGTCTATCTTTTATATTTACGTATATGATATAAACATATACTGACAGGCTTTGGGATGGATATATATTTACATAACATATATCTATAATATAAACATACATACATAAACATACATGTTTGTATTAACTAGACACATATGTCAATATATGAAATTGCTGCAATTTCTAATAGCTGTAATTTTTACATACATAGACTACATATACATATATGTACATATATTATTTTACTTCGTACATACATATATTCCATATATGGAAATTCAATACATATATTACATTTGCCTATGGGAGAACTTGACTTGAAGTTATACTGCCCCCATCTGGCTCATCACTGCAATGGTTGTAAACATATTGCAAAACCATAGTGCAAAACACATGGAGGACACAAGTGGTTGACACGTCATACCAATTAAGACCAATTAAGATCAAATACTGTTTTAAACACAATGTGTTTGCAGAACTGGGTGATAATCAGGTATTAATGTTCTGAATTTTGCAGTGATTTATATTCCCACATGAAGATATCGTGGTTCACAGTTCTCATGAATTATAAGACCACTTTTGTCAAAACTCATCACCTCATGAGGTTTTTATCATATTGTTTGATTTTAACATTCTACCAAATGATAATAGAGATTTCAGTAAACATTTTAACACACTGAAATCAAGATTAACTTATTGAACTTATTATTACAGTATTAATGTTGTGAAGATTTCACACCTCCACTGGAGGCATTTTTCTTTCCTCCATCTCAAACTTTGTCAAACTGGATCTGTGGTGAAGCAGGTTAGAAATTCTTGTCTTTAATTAGATTTGTCAAGTTAATCTTGAGCTGATTTTAAGTATAAATACAGCATGTTTTAATCCCTATAGATCATTATTCACCAGCTGCTGTTCATGTTGTTTTTATTTAAACCCTCTTGACTGACACGTGTGCGTATTTCTCCTTTATTCTGTGGCTTCGTCTTTACTTCTGACCTTTGCTGCTTTGACCTCAGTCCTCCTGTTCCTCCTCCTGACCATCCTGTCCACAGGTTCGCCGGCAGGACGGTGACCAGCGGCAGCCTGGTGTTGGTCACCGTGGCGAACAAAGAGGAAGGTGCCGCCCAGCTGACGGTCAACTGTGAGAAGATGGTGATCGGCACCATGCTGGTGAAAGACATCCTCCTGGCTTTGACGCAGTGACCGGTGTGACCGTGCTCGACCATCGCCCTCCGCCCCCCTCGCTCCACCCACCTCTCAGATATCGTCCGAGACTCGTCACGTGTAGCATCTCCTCCGTTCTCCTGTAAGCAGTGTCACTGAGGACGTTTCCAGAATGTTTAACTCCAGTTTCGATGTAATGTTAAAGAGCCCCTCCTCCCACTTTTAGAAATTACTCCAAGAAACAGTGAATGCCACAGCTATACGCGATATTCATGACAATCAGATGTGACTGATGTTGGACCCGATATGACCTGACCTTGCTTCCCTCTAAAGTTTGCCACACATCATTATCCAAAAATACTTATTTAGCATCTTAATTTCCCTCCTTGAGGACACAGCTGGATTTAGTGGACCCTTTAGTGGAAATTCAAATCAACTTTGGATGAAAAGTAATTTCCACATTTCAGGATCCTGCCTGCAGGTTCAGTCTGAGCTTTGGAAACAGCAGTTTGAGCACAAGGTTCACTTACTTAAAGTTTTCCAAGCTTTCAGCTACATCTCATGACCTTCCTCAGGCAAGAACAGTGCAGTTCAAAGTGTTGTACATAAAAAAGGTGAAAAAGAGATAGACAAGAAACACAAGGGGTTATAAAAAAGATACATACTGTATAAATAGGATCTTAAAATCGTAATGAAATAGAAGATAAACTGAATAAAAGAGGAATTACAATTCAGTGCAAGATATGGATGAATAGTCCCAAATGTTAAGTTTTAAGCCTGGAGTTGGAGCAGATGTTAAGTGCTCTGGAATATGTGGTGC
The DNA here is from genome assembly GCF_002260705.1 of Seriola dumerili. Lineage (NCBI taxonomy): Eukaryota > Metazoa > Chordata > Actinopteri > Carangiformes > Carangidae > Seriola > Seriola dumerili. Next base: position 6,108,026 of record NW_019174497.1, on the reverse strand, counting down.
ATAAAAACTGAATGCTGCTTCTTTATATTTAGTTTTGACTCCAGGGACAGTAAGAAGACCTGAGAAGTCTGGACAGGTCATCATGTAGCAGCAGATCAGAGATAAAGACTGAAGACATCAGCTGCCTGTGAATAAAAAACTAAAACTAGAAACAGCAGTGACAACCCCTTCCTGACTCCCCATAATACAGTCAACTGTAATGACATGACTGTACTTTCATACTTAGTCACGTGATAACATCTGTGTAAACTCCAGCTGCTGAGGCAGGCCATGAGATGTAGCGTAAGGCTTTGAAAATGTACTGCAAGTGAGGGATGTAGGATCTGTGTGTCTGTGGCGTCACCTGAAGATGTGAAGATTAAAACAGAACAGTAAACTACAGCTGGATTATTAGATCATAAAATTGAGTTTTTCTTCTTCTATTGAGATTCTTTAGAAATAAAGTGGCGGTTAAAGTTTTTATTATTCCGTGACAAGTGGACACACAAACCTGTCACTCCAGTTTTCATTTGTAGCTTGTTAGTTACCAACTATTTTAAGATGTAGGCATTATAGGTGATAGAAAATGTACTGTAGGTATAAATTCCCCAACAACAGGAAAAAAACACACGGTCTGTAAGATCAGCTTCATCAATACTCATCCAGTCATTTGGGGCCTTGACTTGAATGTAGCACGAAGGCTCGACCGAGACAACAGCTTCCTACAACTGAATCCATTTAGGCACAGTAACACTGTTTATCAGTAACTCACCACTCCTGGAAATAAACTGCGATTTTAGCATCTGCCTCCAGCAGCTGTCGCAGTGCACATATTCATTACAGTATGTGGGGCGTTTATAAAACCTGAAGATGTATAAATGTCATTGTATGTACTGCCACATGTAATACAGTACTACTATAAGGTGTGGTGTGTGCGAGTGTGTGTGAGTGTGTGTGTTTGTGGGCGTGATGATACTGAATAATGACCTGGCAAACATTAACTAGGTGTTTTCAAAAAATGACTCATGTAACACTTGACTTGAAACAATCATGAAGCACATCATAATTATAGTCATCAGTCAAACAAAAATATCGATACTACTGCAGTATGTAAGAATAATTTGTCTTTGCTGAGGCGCTGCAGGCTACAAAGATTAAAAATGATTTACCTGCCTTTCTTTAATCATAAATTTATTACTTGACAAACCGACACTTCTCTGTCAGTTTCTCACAGATTTGAAAATGTTACTGTAGAAATGAATAATGTGGAAAACCTTAAAAATGACTGAAACTGATTTACTTAACAAAAGTCACCAAACTGTAGGGTTTCAATTGACGCTTATTTTCATTATTAATTGAAGCTCAAGGTGAAAGACATTCACTCTAATATCACAGGAAATTAAGAAAAACAGGAAATATTTAAATTATTGAAGCTGAAACTTTTTCTTTTTTTGCACTTTTGCTTGACAGTAATTATAGATTATCAAAACAGCTGCTGATTCATTTCCTGTCGATCAGCCAATTATTTCAGCTCTACAAAAATCAGTATTCAAACTTTGCCCTCAGGAAAACCTTTATTTTGGAAAATATATATGACATTTTGCGAAGTACGCTTATTCACCTTGTTGCTGAAACACCTGGTGTAAACATGCTCACAGCAGCTGCTGCACAGCTTCATTTTAGTCCATTTCTTAAACAAGCTTTCATTCCCGAAACATGGTTTCCCTCTGACACTATGTTAAAGACAGTGTTAAGCTTTTAAGAATCAGTTAAACCACCTTTAGATTATGTGCTTATGATAATGTCAAACATTTTCAGGTGAAGTGTTGCCTTGATCTCATTTGTCAGGTGACACTGTTTTCATGCCTTTTATTACATTTTGATTTCAGGTCAAAGGTCATGTGGCTTCTTTTTTTTTCGTCATGGACTCTCATGTGTCCAGTGGCTCATGTTTTCTTATCTTTGACACATTATCTGTGTTTTTATTTATTGTTTCTTTATTGTTGTGTTTTACCAAAGGAGTAACAGTCCAGAGAAACATCGAGCCTCGTCATAGAAAGTTGAGCAGCAGTGATGACGCTTTTATTTTCCTACTTGTTGCATTGTTTACATTCAACCAACTCAGACCTGAAACTTCCAGTCAGTGCAGCTCAGTCATTATGAAGAATGTAAAGAGTAAGTAATTCTACTTTTAATGTAAAAATCCAACGAAAAAAAACTGCTGGATAATGTCAAACGATTCTCCAAATCATAAATCATGACTGGCATTTTATTTGATCTGCATCCGCTTTCAAATACCCAAAGTACAGTTTATCATACCCTGTGTGTGGTTGTGAAATGTGGTCCTGAAGTATTACAAGTTTATTTATTATACAAATAAAAAATACAGATACAATGATTGTGTCTTTTGTCCTTTGGCCACCAAACAAGAAAAAAAACTCCTGCACTGCAGCACTGTTCAATCTCAAGCTGTCAGTTCTATTAAATGAGTGATGAACAGTAGAACAAGTCGAGACCAGAGGTTGAAAACAGTCTGCTGTATTTTCTCCACAGGTTATACACAGGTGTGTAGACATTTACTCAACTACTGCTCTGCTGATCATTTCCATTTTATACTACTTTGTACTCCATTACATTTCAGAGGGATATATTGTACTTTTCACTTTCTAGTTATTTTTCAGATTCAGATTTTATATATACACATGTAATAAGCAGATTACAATCATTGTTTAAAAAAACAAACTGTTTCTTATCTTCTAAACTTCTCACATTGTTTCATTTAAATAAGTTTGAAAGCTTAACATAATACTAATGTACTTTTAGTTCATCGGGTTTTTGAATACAGGACTTTTGCTTGTTGCATTGGTTCAATCACTTAAGTGAAGGATCTGAATCCAACACAATCCGAGCTTTATGATTGTACATGTACAGGTGATACGACACCAAGGCAGACGCTGCTGAGATCAACAAAACAAGTGTTTGTTTTTTTTGTTGCTTCAGTAGTCACAGAGTAATCTGAAACCTGTCTGAAAACAGAGACTTTAAAAAAAAATCACTGATGGGAATATGAGCTGATCAGGCCGATAAAAACATTTCTTCATTTGTATCTCTACCTGTTCTAGTCCTGAAATCAGACATCTTTGGTTTACCACTGGAATGATGAACTGGTTTGGTCCAGTCTGTGCAGGAAATGACAGATTTGGTATCGAACGACTCTTCTCAAGTGAAAATGAATCTGAGTCTACTGTTTGCGTAGATGGAAACATGATTTGGAATTTAAAAAAGAGCACTTTTAAAAAACTAAAAACTAAACCTGGAATCTTTTCAGTTTGTTTTTAAACTGACATGTTAGAAAACTCAAAGCTACAGGTGTGTGCTAATATAATATAATATAATGAGTCAGTGAGCCTGAAAAACAAAAGCCTTTACAAAGTCAAACAGCTGCTGCTGGAAATGGACACATCTCAGACATATCTGTAACTAACAGCAACTAATCAAACATAGCACATAAAAGCCTGAAACATCCTGACAGAGCCTTTTCAGTTCAAGGTGACAAAAACATTCAGGGGCATGTTTATAAAGGAGGCCATCATCAGCCTCCAAGTCACAACTACGTCTCTGACTAAGATCTGTCTGTAAACCAACTTTTTAAAGGAGTCCTTGACGCCTCATTCACATCTAGGGAGGATTTCAATCCTCACGAGCTCACAGTATAGACTGTCGCACAACTACATGTCTTCTTCTTACTCTCTTTCCTGAAGAATATTTCTTGGAAGGCGCAGAGAGGCTGCTGTCCTTTGGCATATTAAATGAGGCACCATAAAGAGAGACAGAAGGCACAGCATTCGAACATCCTCTGGGAGCAGAAACAGATATATATATATATATATATATATATATATACACACACACACATATATAGATATGATCAGAGGACTTCACAGGTGGAAATCCTCCAGTCTGCTTCCTTAAGGACATTCAGAGGGTGTTTGCTAATATTTTATTCATGTGAAACACCAGGGATCAGGTGAGCTCAGTATGCTTGGTTTGTGGCAGCAGAAGAGCCACCAGTCCTCCGGTCAGCAGCAGAGCGGAGACCATCAGGACCGGTACGGCACAGTTCGTGTCCACCAACTTTCCAAAGACTACGTTACCCATGATTGCTGCCACTCGGCCCACGCCTGTGAAGAAACCTAGAGCAGACGACCTGAAGGAAAGAAAGACACAGGAGATGTGGACACGTGAGCATCTGGGCTGTTTTGTTTTTAAAAACCTACTTTAACATTTTGTACAAAACTGCAGCAGAAGCATTATTTGGCAAAATTTTAAAAGTGCTCCAACAACTTAACTTGTCACTGTCTACTTTATGTTTGCCCCAGAGCCTGACTACAATGTTTTTGTCTCATTTCTAATGCAGTGCAAAACTGCGACAGCAGAAACTGCTTATTCTGACAGGATGAAAGTGACGTTTTATTTCTTTATTTATGCTAAAAAAATAAAGAATCCAGGAGAGTAAATAAAGCAACATAAATCATCAGCACATAATAAGAAATACCAGTTAAATCCTTTCTGTAGTTCTCAGCACAAGTGGCTGAAACCTTGAGAACATTTAACTGAATTTTCTCTGATGTGACCCGTAACAATGGCTCCCAAACTTTTTGCCTTAGATTGTTTAGATTGTTTAGATTGTTTAGATTGTTTAGATTGTTTAGATTGTTTAGATTGATTTCTGGAGGCCTGGAGAGGTGAAACAAGAAAAAGAGCATAAATCTGAGTCTTGAGATCCACTGGCAGGTCTCTTGGTGACAAAAAAAAAACACAGAAAATTTAAAAGTGATAGAATGAAAAAGAGAAAAATAAATAATACCCTGCAGGGTTTTCTCTTAAAGTCACTGTCACTCATCAAAACCCTGTGTGAAATCTGAAGGTCTGACAAACATGTTTAATGCATCACGAAACAAAGATGATTTTCTCTTTTGCGTTCTGAAACCACATTCTTTACATCCCTGTTTACTTGCAGTCTTCTTCTTGGTCAGAAGCTGCACAGGTAACATTTAAGCTGCTCTTCTGAACCTTGTTGTTCTTTTAAGTTAAGTTTTAAGAAGAGGTACCGCAGCTGCGTTGGGTAGAGCTCTGTTCCCAACACATCCAGGGAGTTCCAGGCGATCACGGACACACCGCTGAAGACACAGGAGAGGACCAGACTCTGGGTTTTGGTTTGGACCACATAGATGAAGAAGACGCTCAGACCGGACAGCACCAGGCTGAAGGCTGGAGACACGAAGAAAAGATGGAGAGGGTTAAGATCAGACATCAAGGGCAACGATTCATGTTGTGGCTGCATGACTTCTCCTGTGACAGTGAAGTGTGCTCAGAAGTTTTGTCTTACTAGTCAGAAGAAGGAGGGAAGGTTTTTCAAAGTAAATAATCTAACACTGAGCCTGTGGGGAGTGGATGCAAAACTTCATTTCAAACAGATGCTGTATCACAACATGTCTGCCAAATTAAACCATGAAATAAATCATTTTATAAAACAACAGACTCACACAGAAGAGCCTTTCCCCCTGTGCTGTCCATCCTCAGGATGGTGAAGATGTTGCCTGGCAGGTTTGATGCAGCGATGGCGAAGCCCTCCATGTACACTGTCAGGAGAGGAACAGATACAGGAGGGAAAGTCAGGATGAAATAAACTAGAATTACCGCCTTGTGGTTGTTTGCCTCTGCCAACCAGCTGAGTTACAGGAAATATGGTCACAATTTCCCCTACCTGAGTTATAGTGTTCAATAATGGCCAGAAGTGATTTTGACAGAACATTATGATGTCACAATGAAGTTGATCTTTGACCTTTTGGATATAAAATGTCATCAATTAACCATTTTATCCTTATAGACATTTGAGTTAAATTGTGTCATAATTAGTGAATGAATTCTTGAGTTATGACCAAAAACGTGTTTTGTGACATCACAGTGACCTTGACCTATGACCACCAATATCTAAACAGTTCATCGTTCACAGTTCTTTGTTATCCCAGGAACACACCTGCTGTCTTGACCGGGTAGCAGCTTTGGTTGTGAAGTGCAGATGGAAGGGACACATTGGCGCAGGGTGAACCGCCGTCCTCAACCCTGGCAAACAGCTCGGGGAACCACATCCACAGCCCGTAGTAACTAGAGACACGCATGTTAAAAAGTAGAGAGTAAAGGAAACAGTAGTTTTTCTCCAACACCAGGGCTGAAACATCAACAAAGCACAAACAGTGTCCCAAACAGCAGTGAGTCAGCAGCCCAGAAGATGAAACTGGAATCACTGCTATTGGATATTTTACTTCTGGTAACTGTTCGCTGCTCTTTGGTACAAAGCCTCACACACAAGTTAGTAAAGAAGAACATCTTTTTGAGCAGTTTTTGAAGTTAAGTTACAGGATTTCTGGTTGTTGACGATAAAGTATTTCCAGCTGTTATCTCTCGCAGCCGTTCAAAGCTGCAGAGCTGCTTGTGGGAGATTGATCACATTAACAGTGCTGAAACACGCATGATAAAACCGGTCCTTAACATGTATTTGTCAAGCCTGACACAATCCCCCCACTACAGAAGTACAAAGGGGAACTTCTGTTTCACTACAGACGCTGCTAAGTTTCTATGGAGACAAACAGATGGGATTTCTCACCCGAAGGAGATGCAGTAGAAGATGATGAGCAGAGCGATACTCCTGGATTTGAGTGGACCATTAAACATCTGTTTAATGGGCATCAAGCCCTGCAAGTGAAACCAGAGAGATTATCTAAAATGACTTAGAAATAAGAAGAAAATTATTAAATAAACACTGAACTGGTTTAAGGTGGATCCTGCTTCTTTACCTAATCTCCTGGTCTGGTCTTATCTGTCAAATTCTAGATAAATACATTTTATATTTCAGTTAATATTATGTTTACAGTTTGCATATTCATTAATTCATTTGAGATAATCAAATGATCACAAACTAAATTTGGAACAGTCGTTGTGGGAGCAGGGTAAGATATTTAGTCAGAGACTGTAAATAAAGATGGACGTAGCCTCCGTGACGTCGCCCACAGGTTTGTGAAGAGCGGTTTTGAAACTCAGAGTGGGGCAGTTCCTTCGTCGACATCTTGCCAGTACCTGACTTTACCTAACTCCCGGCTAATCCAACAATGGGCAAAGATGAGGGGCGCGAGCATACACTCACCCCTACCTGTCACTCAAAGCGGCACGCCCTCAAATTACGCATAACTTTAAGCCTAAATAAAATTCAAACGAGTGAGTTACATAAAAATCCATCCTCCCTACAGTTGTCATGAGGAGGAAATTATATATAGAGACCAAAACTGTTTTTGTACCAGGCTGTAAACATAAAGTTGGACATTTTAACATAGGAGTCTATGGGGATTGAGTCACTATTACTAGTCATTCATTTTTGGTACTTCCATGTTGGCCTCATTTTTCAGCCTCGGAGGTTGCCGTTTGTATTTAGTCCATTTATCTGGACCTGTCGATCAGGTTTAGTTGCAGCTCTAAACCTGCAGCCAGGTCATTTTTCAACACAGAGAAACTACACAGCCTGTACAGGGAGGAGGAAGAACAGGATGTTAATGGGGCCCAGTGCTAGAGTTCCGCCCATGGGGCCCTACAGCATGTTAATCTGGCCTTGCTGCCTCAGGTACCACAAAGAAACACAGGGTGATATATTGGTCAAACAAGAAATGGCTCTAAGTAACAGGGGGGAAATAAAGTGTGTTTCTGTACTCTTCTCAGACAACCTCTGAATCCTCTCTTTGGATGTCCAGTGTGTGAGACTGTACCTTTTTTAAAATACTGACAAGTCGCTCTCGACATGAACCCTGAGTTCTGGTCTCCTCCAGTTCCGCTCTGTGCTTGGAGCTCGTACACAAACCAAATTCCTGCAAAAGAAGGATTAGATTAGAGCAAGATCACAGTCATCGCTTACACCAGTGCACAGTGCTGTAGAAACAATACAGGAAGTCTGTTATCATCTAATTAAGATAAAACCAGTTAAATCTGTACAACCAAACAATGACAATAAATCCATTAAAGCATATAGGAACAGTATTTATTTCATACCGGGAAAGTCTTTCCTTTTCCCCTCATGTTCAGCTCAAACATCAGTCTGAAGACACGGAGCGCCTCTTTCTCCCGACCAGCCTGACAGAGACAGGGTTAAAATCAGACAGATTGGGACAGAAAACATCCTGCTGACACAAGCCCAGGTCTAGACTTTGAATACCTCCATGAGGAACTTTGGGCTTTCAGGCATGAGCAGCTTGAAGAGGATGGCTGACGTGAGGCTGGGAACGGAGCAGAGCACCACAAACAGTCTCCAGCTCTGGAAGTCCAGCCCCCCCAGGAAGAAATGCGCCCAGGTTCTGGGAATCACCAGCCAGGCCAGACCTGCAGACAAAGACAGCCACTACTAAACACAAGCTACTATTGAGTTCTCATTTCAAAACTCTATGTTTTGTCTTATTTTGATAGTGCCTGACAAGGAAGTTAATTCCTTCACCACAGTTTGTAAGTCTAAATCTTTGTGTTTGAATTCATTTAGGGTCAGGACTAGTGATCCAGCTCAGCTTCTGCTACCAGACCACTATCTTTTTTTTTCATATGTAGGGATAGATAATCTAAGCTCAACTCAATTTAACTAGTAGAAATAATGTATTCTACTATATAAGCACTCTCTCCTTATTTTCATGCTAGAATTGGATTGGCTGAAAGTGTGGGAACCAACTGGAGACTCACGTCATGTACAAATATCAAACTTACTGCCAGACACACACGAGATGAGAGCGGATCAGTGTGTCAATTATCAGATTCAGTTCAGACCTCAAGCACTGGCAACAATTTTGTAAATGAGATGACTCCCTTTCCTCTATTGCCAACATTTTGTCCATGCCAACACATTTTGTATTTTGTAGATATCGTGGCACCAAGAAAGAGACGTCAGGAGCTTCTTCACCATCTTCACCAATACTGATGCATCACTGAATTAGCAGCATTTTACTGTGGTTTAAATGTGAAATCAAGAGGGGAGGGGGAACTGCAACACTGGTAGAGCTAATGAATATAAAAATGTTGATGATGGATGCAAAACTGCAAAAACATTCTCAATCTTTTTTTCTCTCTTTTCCGTTAACAAGTAATTTCCTAAAGTTTATTTCTTTTAATCCTTGATTTGTTACTGTGTATAGTTTTTATTTAAATGTAAATACAGGTAAATACAGATCTTAATGTAAATACAGATGTTGATAAACCATTCTGTTGACAGTTGTGTTGTTGTGTCCCTACCAATGTTGAGACCACACCTACAACCTTGGTGGCAGCACTTGTGCATATAACTCTTATAATAAGACTTTTTTTTTTATAGCACTTTTAAATACAGGTACAGGTAAAATATAAATGAAATGGAAAAGACATCAAAGCTTTTTTTTTTTTTTTTTTTTTTTTTAAATAAAAAGTTGTCTTAAGAAGTGAGATAACACACTGAACTGTTTTAGGGATTTGTGTCTCTTCCCACCTGCAGCCAGGATGTTTCCTGCCATCCAGAAGGTGGCCAGAGCGCTGATCATTCTACCTCTCCTCAGTCGGGGCATAAACTCTGAGAAGTACGAGAAGATAACAGGGATCGACCCGCCGACACTACAGAGGGAGAAGAAATCAACATTTATCACTTCTATCCTTGAAATCCAGTCAGTTTTGCAAAGTTTTGATCAAATTTGAAAGAAAATTCTGGCATTTCAAAAAATTACACTGTTTAATGTAAGCACTATGAATAGGCGCTAACTGCTAATCTGCTTTTGTTTTTTGCTTTTTTGCCTTGTTGTGTTTTGGATTCACTCTTAAATCAATCAGCAACTACCTTGATAAGAAAATAATAATTTCAATCACTTGTCAAGCAGAACAGCCAAACATTGTCTGGTTTCAGCTTCTCAATTGTGGGACTTTGCTTCTTTTCTTTATTATATATAAGATCATAATACAAATGTGTTTGAGTTTTAGAGTGCTGGTTGGATAAAAGAAGAAATATGAAGATGTCACCATGGTAAATTATCAAGGGCATTTTCCTGTATGTTCTGTTCTTTTTGATTCTTTTTTTTTCCAAAATGTCTTTCAGTCTAGGATTAAAATGACCTGTTTGCTGCAGGATGGTCTCTCTAACCACTCTGAGAGACTTGATCCAGTGTGTGGCTACCACTTAATGACTACCACGTAAATGAAAAATGCAAATCATGTGCTCACCCGATGCCACTGATAAACCGCAGCAGCAAGAAGAGCCAGAACTTTGGAGCCACGCTGGCCAGACCTCCAAACACTCCGTTTACTGTCAGGGACACAACCAAGACTCTGCAGCGCCCCCTCTGGTCGGCCAAGTACCCCCACATGTAACCACCCACCATCATTCCTAGGAAACAGAAATTAAGAATATGAGAATGACAAAATATTAATAAATATATATATAATATGTTTTTAAAATAAGGCAGTGCCGTCTTATCTTACTTTTGTTAAATGTCGTGATGTGTTATTTTTTTTGAAAGATTCTTGATACTATATTTTCCTTTTAACATTTAGTTATTGTAGTTAAACTTTTAAACTCACTAGATTACCAATTATAGTTATCAAATACTTAATGGGAGTTTTACTTCTTTTAAATTTTCAATACGGTGTCTGTTCAGTTTAGTTTTAGCTGTTTTTCATGGTACATTTGATAGTTTCAGTCTTTTCAGATTTTACTTTGGTTGTATATTCCATTTTATCAATTTTTGTACAGTTTATTATCATAAGGTCATGAAATGTCATAAGATCATAAGATGTTTAAAACATGTGAAACAATGTAAAATAATTATAACTCATAAACTGTTCCTCAGGTTTACTAACATTAAAGCTCCAAATATATTTTTTAACTTGCTTGCACCACAAAAAGACAAAAACTTAAAAACCATATTTTAATTTTCATTTTGTTTGTTGAGTCTCGAGTAGATTGGATAGTTAAAATTTAGATTATGAAACATTTTTAACATCTAGTTTTTATCTTTGTGTGTCCCACTGCCCTTCTTCCCAGTATCCACCTTTTTATACATGTAAATGCCATTGAGACAACTTTACATTTACTTTGACAGATACAAGATTTTGGATGAGAAAGATGCCATTGTCTACTGGTGACATGTTGCTGCTCTGGTTTTTCTGTTACTGTACTCAGAGGTGAACTGTACCTGCTCAGGTATGATAACCGGGTTATTAATGCTTGTTATTCACCTAGGAAGATGCTGGCAGTCAGCAGGCCCATGTCTGAAGAGCTCAGCAGCAGATCACAGCGCGCCGTTGGCAGGAGAAAAGACACGCAGAGAATCTCCACAGCATCGCTGGCATTGGCCCAACCACAAACCACCAACAGCAGCCAGTGAAATAAACCAAAACCTGAGAGCAAAAGCAGAACAAAGAGCACATAAAAAAAAGAGGGAAGTTATCCAATAAAAGGATCCTCTGAGGTCTTTGTAGGCTGATTTTGCATAAAATCAACAGTGATGTAGTCTAGCTGCCCTGCCCATCATGATAAACTGACACCTCGCTTTCACACACCAAAGTATCAAGTAACATTAAACTGCATTTAGGTGAACAAATACGATCTAATGTGGCAGAAACTGAGGTGAACTCTCACAATAATGTACCCAAATCATATTATAAATTGTATTCTCATTGCTCACTACTCGGACAAATCCTTGTATTTCTTAGTTTTCATAGTATATAAAAAACAGCTTGTGGACTTTTTTTTTTTTAACACCAAAAATACAGTATATTAACTTGTAACATTCGTTTCACCTCACATTTTACTTTCCTTATCATGTTCAAGAGCATGACAAAACAAAACTTACAGACTAAAGATACTACACCATTGAACGTTGGCTTACCTGCTTCCTCCACTGCTTCCTCATATGTTAATCTTCTATGTGCACTCGCCCCAGGTTCACGTTTCATGTGTGATGTGCTCCTGTCAAAAATTATTTCACCTATGAAGCAGCGAAATACAACACGCAAACAGGTCAGGAGAAAAATGATAATTCAACATACAAGAGACATAACAGACGAAACAGTTGCGATGAAAGGATAAGAAAACGGCTCGGGAGGTGAGAGCATTTGATGCAGATGCTCACACACTTGAATACTAGTATATATGTTGAAGAAATGTTATGAATGAAGTTATGGTTTTTAGGATATTTAAAATTTTGTTTTTTCAGTGATACACATCAGGGGCTCCCAAGTTCTCCCAGGAAAATGGCTGCGTGTCGATCAAACAATCGATTAATCAATTAATATTTGCAGCTGTAAAGTGACATCAAATGAAAATACTCATGTAAAGTTTCTCAAATTTGTGTTCATGCACAATAAATGTACAATTGAGTAAATACACTTAGTTACCTTCCAGCAGTGATAATGTGCCAGGAAACGCCAATACTTGTACTTTTGATATTTTATGTATTTTTTAAGATACTTTTTTTTATCGTTACTCCAGCAGGTTTTAAAATGTAGGGCTTTTACTTATAATAGAGTGTTTACATTGATATATTAGTACTTTTACGTACGTACAGCACCTGAACACTTCTCCCAGCACTGTTTAAAGCTTAGTTAATGCTTACGTGATGGGGTGACCGATGAGACAGCATTTACCTTCGTCTGAGTCCAGCTCGTTTGGCTCCAGGTGATCTCCGGTGACAAGCAGCGGCCGTCGTGCCTCCACATCTCCGGTACGCATGTGACGAGACATCTCCCAAAGTCGGATGTCTCTAATATGGGCACTCTGGGCCGTGTGCCGATTAGCTAACTTCAGCTGCACCCCTGTCCTGGTTCATTTACCGCTTGCACCGCTGCATCTGTCCCATGACTGCCCGGCTAGCTAACGCCGACTGTAGCTAACCTGACAAGAAGAAGAAGGAGGAGGATCAGGAAGTAAGAAGACAGCGGCGGGTCTGCACGTCCTGAGCCTCCGGTTTGCAGCCTGTTCTCGTGCTTAGTTGACCTATCTTGAGGTGAACTACTACTTGAGTGTGTAGCAGCAGTGCTTCGGCCTCAGAGCTTCGGTCTGCCCGTCTGTCTGTGTGTGTGTCTGTGTGTGTGTGTGTGCGCGCGGCGAGCGGTTGACGTTACCTTCCCGTGTGTTTTTAAAAAAGATTGAAGATGGCGACCAGCTCGGAGCGCAGTCCTCCTCCGTTCCCCGACTCTGAGGACCAAGATGTGCTGGACTCCGAAGAAGTCGCAGGCCGAGATAGTGATGAAGACGACGGGGAAGACCTCTTCATGAGCGCAGTATGTCTTAATGTTGATTTCACAGTGGCTAACTAGCCTGCGTTTGGGCTAACTTGACAACTGCCAAGGCAGTTAGCTAACGTCAGCGGAGAAAGCTAATGAGGCACTTTCAGCAAGTTTGGGTTTAGTTGTGGGAGGTTTTTACCAGCAGTTCGCTATTTTTACCGCATAGGAAAGACTAAATAAATAATGTTGACATACACAACTGTCATGTCGGATAATGCTACACTTGAAGTATATACTGCAGCGTGAATTGTCAAAGCAATATGGAGGTTTTAATGCAGAAAATCTGACCCGTTTCTGGGTTTTTTCTGTGAAGTACTGTATGACTGTGATTTGATTCGATTAGGGACGCTAGAGCTGCAACGACTTTATTAGTTGATCAACAGAAAATTATTTGGCATTTATTTTGATAATCCAGCTGCAATGACGGAACATAAATTGGTAATTATGATAAATAATCGTTTTAGTCATACCCAAAAATCTCTGAATCTCTCAAATGTGAGGATTTGATGCTTTTCTTTGCTATACATGACTGTAAACTGAACTGTTTTCTGGCTTTTTGCTAGCAAAGCAATTGGTCGAAAAAAATAATCTAATGAGGATAATTGTTGGTTCCAGTCCTAGTGTTTTCCAAGAATAGTGAAACTGGGCCAAAGATCATACATCATTGTAAACTAAACTAATTGTTGCAAAATGTGGGGTATTTGACTTTTGCTAGAACAAAACATTACATTTGAAGACATCACGCTCAGCTTTGCAAAGTTGTGATGGGCATAATGGATGGACTAATAGAGTTTTGCTGGTTCAATTCGTTGTTCCTCTTGGCTTTACATTACTATATACTATAAACAAAATAGGACATTTGAGGATGTCACCTTGGATTTAAGGATGTTGTGGTGGGTGTTTTTTTTTCAACAACTGGCAGATTAAGCAATAATAAAAATGATCCTTACTTGCGGCCCTACCCTTTAATATTGTTCCTGTTAATATTGTTCCTGTTTGATTAATTATATGCAGATGTTGTCTGTGCAGAATATCATTGACATTTCTAAAACCAAAATCTGAAATCCTTAGTAAGTGCAAATTTATAGGCCATGCATACAGCAGGTAAAGTAGTCTAATCTCCGCACTCTGCAGGAAATAAGGTCCTTGTGGTTTTATTGTAGTAGGTAGTGATACTGTTTCATATTTATCAGTGGGGTCAAATTCAGACTCTTTTTGAATGAGGATTAAAAGCTGGCATAGGCAGCCTCCTGTCATGTGAGTCAGCTGTGGTCACATGGTTAGAACCCGGATGTTTTCCCACAGTCAAAGTTCAGAGGACAGATTGGAAAGTTGCTGTCTTTGATTTTTTTGAGAGCTGGACTCACTGCTGCATGGAAAACCACAGTCAGCAGTTGTGGATGTTACATTTAACAGAGCCTGTAGCTGAAGTAATGTTTGGAAATGCACCAGGCAGTGGTTGTTAGTGGATTCAGTTGATCATTTCATTAAATCTTTTCATCTCCTACAGATGCATTGTGTTAACAATCTGTTTACTTAGTATTAGTCAACATCATTACTGGCAAATACACCCAAAACCTATGACAAAATCATTTGTTAAACATGACAACGTGAACATGACAACCTGTAGGAAAGTAGGATTTTTTTGCAGGACTGTTGCATTAGACTGCGTGAGACTTATTTGAGCATTTGTCTGATAAAGCTATTCCTGAAACATGTTAAAATGCTTACTTACTTTACTATACTTACTTTTTGATTTTAAATGAATATTTTTGTTATCTGTTGCACACCCAGTAGCCTGGGATGACTGAAAAATATTGTGTTCTTGTTCTTTGGAGCGTCTAAAAGGGTCATGTGGAGGCTTGGCTCAGAATCAAGTTGAACATTACCATATAAATGAGTAAAAAAAAAAAAAAGCTGACACCAGGCAATCCACTCATAAATCTGGAGTGACATCAAACAGGCAGCCACACTCACCTCTTACGGTATCTACTGTAGCTCACACTTCTTGTTTGTTAAAGCCTGTTTTATTCCCCTAAAATCCATTCAAAACTCCCAATACCTGTCAGAAAGGCGTTAAACCTTCTTTTAATCATAACATGGCTGATTGACATCAGATAATGAGTTTGTGGAAGTTGTGTTTTTAGTAGTATTATAGTAAAAATACATGTGTTTGGGATGTAAAGATAAAGCAACTGTATACCAGAGACCTGGATTATGCTGCTGGGACAGTTTTTGGAAATGTTTATGGACAATTTAATATAGTTGGCCCTTATGGTATGAGGAAACTTTGCAAGATCAAATCCTTCTGATATACTGAGATTACAACCCTTTTTGTTGGGCTTTGGGTGGTGAATAACTGATTTAATCATTTAAAATAAAATTTTGGTTGAGTAATCCTTTGGTCAATGACTAAACTATTTTGATTATTAATCAATCATTTTAGTCATTTATCAGTTGACATGCCACGTTTCTCACATTTGATGTTTTCCAAATAACTGACAGACCATCATTAGTTGCAGCCCTATTCAAGTACTCTAAACCTTTTCCCCCTTTTTCCCATATCTCCAGACCGAGCCTTCACTGACCGAAATGGACACCACACTGCCACCTGCCACGCAACCCAGTGATGATTTATTGACACCCCCCACTGACATCATGGACGATCCCTTAATTGAGCCCATTAGCAGCCACACAGAAAACAAACCAGCGAGTGAAGTTGTCAGTGAACACTCGGATGATTTTGTCGACCTAACAAACAACGTAACCGAAGCTGCTGCTGACACAGTCGAAGCTGCAGCGAAAGACACAACTGAAATCTCTTTAGATGAACCCTCAGATGATTTTGTTGACATATTGGGAAGTGAAACCGAGGCACCGCGAGAGGAAGTAGTGGTAGCGGATGTGACTGCTGAAGAGGCAACGGGTAAAAGTGAAGTGGCAGACAGTGTTACAGATCCACCTGGCGATGGGAAACAGGAAGTAAAAGAAACTTCCAGTGCTCCAATTATCGATTTCAGCGGTGATGATGCATCCACCACTGTCACACAACAGCCATCTGGCACTGAAAAAATTGTTGACCCTCTGCTTGACCTCCTCAGTGATGCTCCACCTGCTGCTGATGCCAAAAAACCCAGCAGGGCAACAATCGACCTGTTCCAGGACGAGGGAACCGACTTGTTTTCAGAACCACGGCAGACTAAATCTGCCAAGCAGCCACAGAAAAGCCTCTTCGGTGAACCTGACGAGGATCTGTTCGGTGAGCCACTGGGTGCCACCTCAAAGAAAAGCATCAATAAAGAGCAGAAGGACAAATCTGTCACAAGCAAAGCTGCTGCTGGCGATGGTATCAACATAGCTGGGCCTCTGCAAGAGAGTACTCCTGCAGAACCTGCTGATATCTTCAGTGAAGAAGCTGTCGCCACAGCGCCCAGCATCAGCAACACCAGCTCTGTCAACTCCAAGACCAATGGAGTGCACTCTGAAGAGGAGACTGATATCTTTGCTGGTGGGTCAACTATTTTTATTCTTTGGTTCCATTATCAGGATTTAGTGTCATAAGAGAAGGATTAGTGACAAAGGGAGTGTTCACATAGATCATGTGAGACCAGTTACATTAAGAGTCACAGATTAGTTACAGATTAAGAGTCAGTGGGTCCCTGGGCACAGACATGTAAAAGTCCCCCAGCCTTCATACATAGGCCACATTGTTTGTAGTTGTTTTGTGTCTCTTTGTGGTTGTTTTTGAATCTATTTTGTTGTCATTTTGCATCTAATTTGTGTCTCTTTGGTCATTTTTTTGTTTCTTTGCAGACAATTTCAGTCTCTGGCCATTTTGTGTTGCTCTGTGGTCATGGTGCATCTTGTTGTCATTTATTTTTTTGTCTGGCTATTTTGTATCTCTTTGTGGATAATTTGCATCACATCATTGATGTTTTGCCTCACTTTACAGTTGTTTGTGTCCGTTTGTTGTTGTTGTTGTGTCTTTCTATAGTTGATTGTGTCCCATTGTGGGTGTTCTGTGTCTCTCTGTGGTCTTCGTGCATCTATCAGTTTTTTTTTTTTTTTTTGCACCTTTGTAGTTATTCTGTGTCTCTTGATTTTCTAACAAGGAATATTAACACCTCAAGATACTCCAGCTCAGGGTCCCGTGACCCTTCAGGCCTCTGCCCAGGGGCCTGTTCAGTAATCCATACATGGCTACATTCAAAGCCACATGTGCGCAGCAGTTATCTGTGCTGGTCAATCTGCTTTCAGTTTGTGATTTGTTCAGAAAGCGAGGTATGCACATTCAAAAAACTCTTCAACCGTGCATGATCAAACAGGAAATATAAAGGCAAAAAAATAGTAGAGGAAAGAAACAGTGTGCTGATTCTACTACTTTTTTTTTGCCTTAATAAGGGAATTTGTTAGTTGGTTCACATTATGTCCTTATATCTACAAATAATTGTTTTGGTTCTTTTCTTTTTTTCCCAATGCTTTTATTGGCGTATGTTTGCTTTTATTACATACAGTGCCTTGTGAAAAGTATTCCCTGCCCTTAGTGTTTTTCCTGTTTTGTTGCATTACAACATGGACTTGAAATTGATTTTTATTTGGATTTTATGTGATGGACCTAACAAAATAATCAAAATTGTAAAAAAAAACAACAACAAAAACCTTGTTTAAAAAAGAAAAAAAAACAGTAAAAAGTTGTGAGTTGATATGTATTCACCCATTTTGACATGAAAGGCCTGAAAGATCTGGTCCAAGCATTTAATTTCAGAAGTCACCTAATTAGTTGGTTAAGGCTCATGTACGTGGAATTAAAGTGTCACATGTCTGTAACATGATGTCAGTAGAAATACACTTGTTCTGAAAGGCCCCTGAGTCTCCAACACCGCTAAACATCAACACAAAGACCAGGGAGCTCTCCAAACAGGTCATACACGGAGTTGTATAGATAAGGGTTGGTTATAAAACAATATCCCAAACTTTGAACATTCCAAGAAGCACCATTAAATACATTATAACAAAATGGAAAGAATATGGCACCACTACAAACATTACAAAAGTAGCCCGCCCACCAAAACTCACAGACCAGGCAAGGAGGACACCTTCCAGCAGGACAATGACCCTAAACACACTGCTAAAGCTACACACAAGTAGTTTTAAGGTCTTATTCAAAGCCCAGACCTCAATCCAGTTGAAAATCTGTGGCATGACTTGAAGGTTGGTGTACACCAACACACCTCATCTGATGATGTGAAGGAGCTGTTTTGCCCTGAAGAATAGGCAGAAATAGCATTGGCTAGATATGCTAAGCTAATAGTGACATACTTGAGAGATTTGCAGCTGTAAATGCAGCAAAAGGTGGCTCTACAAAGTATTGAGTTTGGGGGTGAGAATAATTATGCACACTCAATATTTCTGTCTTAATTATTGTCAGTGTCACAATTTAAAATAAAACAAACAAAAAAACATTTTGCACCAAAGTGGTAGGCATAAAAGAATCCCTTTTATATCGAGGTTGTAATGCGACAAAACAGGAAAAACACAGAGGGGGTGAATACTTTCACCAGGCACTGTAGTGGATAGCAGAGTGCTAACAGGAAATGAGGTGAGACAGACAGGGCATGACATGGAACAGAGGTTTACGGATGGACTGTCCTGTCCTGCTGTATATTTCGTGGTACACGTCCCTAACCCGTAGTCCAATATGATTCTCCTTTAATTTCCTAAACAACAGAGAAGATAAGTTACAACAAAAGCATCGTCACATTCATTGTGCTGGGCTCAAATTATATTTGTTTCCCCTCACGGCAAAAACCAATATTTGCTTAATGCCTTGTCCCTGAAACTCTGTTCAAGAAAAGTGGCATTTGTAACTGTTAACAATCACTGTGCCACATTAAACTGGGCTGTATTAACCCAGAAGAAAGAAAACAAGACAAACTAAGTATTCAGAGTCCATGTGGGCACGCAGGTCAAGGTGAAAAAATTATCACATGCTTAGTTTGCTGTCCTCTCAGATACCAGCAAATCACTGTATAATCTAATACACAACTCAAGGACAGGAAGTGAAATCCTGCACACTGTAGATATTTTGTTTCTTTGTCTAATATTAAAGTAAATACAACTGTTCACATTCAGAATCGGTGAAGTTGGCAGTTTTGACAAATGTATAAGACATTTTCTGCCACATTGACGGCATGTAAATGTAAATACATGCTGTCTGGAATGTCAAATAAACAAAGGACGCCTCTCTACACATTTGCATTCAACATCTGTTTCCTTTACTTTCTTTTCCTCTCTAACAGAAGCCACAGTGGAGCTTTCTCTCGACAGTCCGCGCAACGAGAGAAAGAAGGAGGTGACTGCATCCACCCCCTCCCTGTCTGTTGCTGCCAGCCTGGCCAAGCCACAATCTGCTGCCCTTGAGGAGGTACGCGGATATCTAATCCCAGAGTGAAATGCCCAGTGTGACTACCAAAGTAATGATTGAAAGCTGTTGGAGTTCAAGGATTTTCCATTTCTGCCCACCATTTTATTCATTTTAAGCTTCCGCTGAAAAATCAAAATTTTGAGAAATTGAAAATATAAGGGAGTTACATTAAGACACTTTTTGACTTGTTTAACATCCCACTAGAACAAACAAGTCCCGCCTCCATCGAGAATCCAATTTTTACAAAAATCTAAATTCTGCTGTTATTGCAACTAATTTCACCTTTGTTTAATATTTGTTTCAGTTGGAAGAAGAGGAGGAGGAGGAGGAGGAGGAGGAGGAGCAGGAAGACAAATTTGACATCTTTGTCTCCGTCAAAGACCCTGAAAAAATAGGTGAGGCTTATTATTTTTGTTCTGTTTTTAATGAAACAATAAAACGTTTATATATTTCATTGCAATAAAGGTACACATCGCTTTGTGCACCATAAACATCAAGCAAACAGAGGTGCTTGAGTCCTTGATTTTATTATTTCAAAAATTGTGAAAAAGGAAGGACAAAGGAGCCAAGAGCGTGAGGCCAGTGATAAAGTAACATAAATGAGACCCACATGCAGCTTTTCTTTAATTATATTCTGTAGGTATTTATATCAATTTGTGTCCTTTTTTTTTTTTTCAGGGGACGGGATGAACGCTTACATGGCCTACAAAGTATCCACTCAGGTAAAAACTCTCAATGTTACACTATTTCACTTGATGTGAAGTTGTCCATCTTAAATCCAAGGGAAGTTAGTGCAGTTACTCATCAGACGTGTTGTAAGTACGAAAAGAGAGGAAATGCTGGTCAGTGTATTGTAAGAGAAACGCCCATACATGAACATATACTGTGTCTGAAATCGGATACTTCAGTCAGTACACTCACATGTACACAGTACACTTAATGGCGTAGTGCGTGAATTCTGTCAGGGTAGTGTTATCTCAAATCAAACATTGCCGCTGTGAACTCACCAGAAATGACAATCGCAATGTGTGACACATTGCGATTGTCGCCCTCCAAAATAATGTTTTTACTTTCCTGCATGTGCCCCTGTGTCATGTGACAGGGAAATTGGCACCGACCATGTGTCCTCCTTTCTCTGCCGCCGTTTTAACAAGTTTGAAAATATGTTGGCAGTCCCTGCCCTTCACCTATGTGGCCAAAATGGTGACTGTTGAGGGCAAGAAGTGCCGTTTTCAGTGCAGTATTCGGGTACTTATAGGGCACTGCATGTTACCGTACTTGTCAATGTAAACACACTTACACACTCAATATAGCAAGTGTAAGTATGTGAATTGAGTCACAGCGATAGACTACGTCAGAGGTTTAGAGTAGTAATTCAATGAATTTAAGCCTGTTGGGCATGAAACACAATAATATATAAAAGGCTCGAAGTGAGGGAAACTGTCTCTTTCAGACCACACTGCCCATGTTCCGCAACAAGACATACACAGTGAGGCGACGCTTCAGCGACTTCCTCGGCCTCTATGAGAAGCTTTCTGAAAAACATGGACCAAATGGATTCATCGTGCCTCCACCGCCAGAAAAAAGCATCCTGGGTAAACATTTTCTTCCTCTCATTTTCTCTCAAACTGTAAGAGTAAATTTGATTTCCACCAGCAATAAACAAGGATGTTGTCTTGCATAGGTATGACAAAGGTGAAGGTAGGAAAGGAAGATTCCTCATCTGCAGACTTTGTTGAGAGAAGAAGAGGTGCCTTGGAGAGGTAGGAGAAAATGAATCCTCTAAAGGTTTTATCATGTTTTCCATACAAGAAGGAAAATGAGTTTTCTTTTCACCATCTTCCCATTCCTCAGGTATCTCCAGAGGGTGGTAAATCACCCATCGCTTCTCCAAGATCCAGATGTCAGAGAGTTCCTGGAGAGAGAAGAAGTAAGCTGAAATTGAGGAGCGTCAGGGCTCTGTGCCTTTTTAGAAGATAAACATTTAGTTTTTTGCCTGAGTCACATTGAAATACTGTGCTCTGTAAAGACCGTGAAACTTCCTGGCACACAACTAGAGGACATAATGAAAATATCTTTTCTTTGGTAAACACTTGTAGGAGGGATGTTTTATTCCTCGGTCATTTACTTATTCTTGATTCTTTTAGATATCTGACGTTTTAGAATATATTATAAATTCAGTCTTGACTGTGTGTGTCTGTGTGTGTGTGTGTGTGTGTCTTCAGTTGCCCAGAGCAGTGAGCACCCAGGCTCTGAGCGGCGCTGGCTTCCTGAAAATGATTAACAAAGCAACAGATGCTGTCAGTAAAATGACCATCAAGATGAATGAGTCAGATGTGGTGAGTAAACACACACTGCTGCTCTCAACGGTTTCTGTTCCAGAGAAACGCTCATGTAGCAAATCATTTTTGTAATGAGGAATCTGGATATTTAAGAAGGAAGCAGAGTATTTCCATCTTACCATTAAAGGCTGATGGCACATTCAGGCTGAAACACTTAACAGCAGTGTATCAAAACATTTTAACAATTACTTTTTAAGGAGTAGTGTGACATCAGAACAGAGCTGTTGCTGAACTTGTTTTTCATGATCTTTCTGAACTTATGTGTTATGTGTGTTTTTTTCATGGTGCAGTATTTTATGATCTGTTTAAATGAAGGCATTGACATGTTTTAGAAATGTTTACGTTGGAATAAGAGTGTGATTTTAAACATGTGGGGGCCGTGACTTCGGCAGTTGCACTAACAGTATGTTTTGCTGCAGTGGTTTGAGGAGAAGCTGCAGGAGGTGGAGTCTGCAGACCAGCAGTTCAGGAAGCTCCATGCTCTGGTCGAATCCCTGGTTGTCCATAGAAAAGGTTAGCTGTCTCTAACTGGTAACAGATACTCCCATCACCAAGCATCCAGTCCTGATTATCTATTGATCAGATTAAGAGCAGACCACTGCAACAAACCCTGTCGTCAGAAGCCAGATGCTTTTTTAAAAGCCATTATGTGAAAAGTTTGTGATTATTATACTTTAGAATTATTTTGATGGCCTATGTTTTGTTTGCAGAAAATTGAGAAAAAGTTTGATGGGAAATTTAGTTTGTCGCTGTGACATTATCTGATATTATCACTTATGGGGGAATTTTCAAATCCTACACGAATTTAATCCTTGTGGCCTGTTTCCCTTAAAATCTTCTAAAATCCCAAGTAGAATTCATAGAAGTCATAGTCATATTCAGTGTTATTTTTCAACATCTGTAATTGATTTTGCATGTTTTTTCTGCCACTCCTCTTAGAGCTGTCGTTGAACACGGCGAGCTTTGCCAAGAGTGCAGCCATGCTGGGCAGTGCAGAGGACAACACCGCTCTGTCCCGAGCTCTGTCCCAGCTGGCAGAGGTGGAGGATAAGATGGAGCAGTTACACCAGGAGCAGGCTGCCAATGACACTTTCAGCTTCGCCGAACTCATTGCAGATTTCATCCGCCTGCTTGGAGCCGTGAGGGTACTGAGAAAATTTTATAAGAATCTAATTTCAAATCAAAGCTTATTCTGCATAGTTTAATAAAAAAACACAAGTAACTCGAGTGCTTTCAGTGTTCAAAGATTAATGAAAGTGAAATGAAAAGACCAGATGAGATATGTATGAGCATGTGTAGTTTTGGAATAGTCAAGTTTCATTTTTGTGCTGCACTCCAAGCCTTACCATCTGTCTGCTTTCTATATTAAGCAGTGAGGTCAAGTCATTTTAATTTAGTGCAATAGTTGTGTGCCTCAAAAATTATGAATTTAAGTGAAGAACAGAATCAGACAAGCATGGGGCAATGGATAGATTCACTTTAAATACTGTACAAAGGGATGCAGCATGAGAGTGTCATAGTACTTTAATGTTGGCCATGTTATCTATGCAGCCTTTTCACTCATCACTTCCACTCTCAAAATGTATTTGAAAGCTAAATGAATAAAATAAACTTGTATCATATTCCACAAAACAAGCAAGATTTCTATTGATAGCAAATAAAGTCTTGACTTTTATTTTGAAAGTTGTTGGAGTTGGCTAAGGGGCTGAAGTAAATAGCCAAATGTAAACACGAAATGATCCCCTGTGTGTTTGCGACCTGCAGGGGTCGTTTGATCACCGGATGAAGGCGTGGCAACGTTGGCAGGATGCTCAGGCCATGTTGCAGAAGAAGAGGGAGACTGAGGCCAAACTGCTGTGGGCCAACAAGCCGGACAAACTGCAGCTGGCTAAAGAGGAGATCGCTGAGGTACAACACAGGCCAAAATCAACACAGAGAAAAGCACTCAGATGAGGTTGGGATGCCTGGAAGTGCTGGAGTTTGATGTGGTCTTTTCAAGACTGGGGACAATGTTTGAGTAATGAAAAGGCCACTTCAAAGGTGCCTCACTTGTTCCCGTAATCACAGCTATTATCAGAAACAGGTGGTACGATGAAACAATGACAGTTAAATGTGATTATTTATTTATTTTTTCCAAAAACTTTAGACACAATAAAGCACATTCACCTGATGTCCATTTGTTTTCTTTTATACAAAAATACATCAGTTTACTAGATATTTAGGATCCTTACTGAAAAAAATGTTTCATTTTTTTCTCTTCTTGGAAACAGTGGGAGGCCAAAGTGACACAGTATGAGAGAGACTTTGAAAGAGTTTCAGCCACCGTGCGCAAGGAAGTCGTTCGCTTTGAGGTACCAATGTTTAATCTTTTTCTGTTCCCTGGATGACACTGAACGACAGCTTGAAAAGTTTTTCATTACTGACAAACACTTTTTCAAAATTGTCTCTTACAGAAAGAAAAGGCCAAACATTTCAAAAGACAGATAATCAACTACTTGGAGTCTCTGCTCCAATCTCAGCAACAGGTGAGTGTTTCTCCAGTCAAACATTCATCTGGTCAACACAGTCAGTGTACATTTATAAATAGTTTTGTTTTTCCCCCAGCTGTGGCAGTTTGTTTTGACTCTGTTGTG
This sequence comes from Seriola dumerili, assembly GCF_002260705.1. Lineage (NCBI taxonomy): Eukaryota > Metazoa > Chordata > Actinopteri > Carangiformes > Carangidae > Seriola > Seriola dumerili. Next base: position 6,083,313 of record NW_019174497.1, on the reverse strand, counting down.
TCACAAAAACATATTTTATTTCTATTTACAGGATTTTAAATTAAATTGGTTAGAAGTGTTTTGCATTTTATCAGTTTAGCTGATTATCCTCTGTCCATAAAGACTTCAGAAGTTTGAATTCTAAATGAAAAGTGACACATGGAAATGAGTGGAAAAAGTACAGAGGCGTAGTGCTCCCAAAATTCCTGAGACCATAGAAGGATGATTTTTAAGTGGAATATTTTTAGGAAAAAAATGAAATAGTACACCAAAAATACTCCTAAAGAAATGTCTCCAAATTGCTTGTTTTGGCCAAGCAGCAGTCTAAAACCCATAAATGTTCAATTTTCAATGATGTAAAACAAGGAAAAGCAGTAAATACTCATGTTTGAGAAAATGGATCATGTAGATGTTAACAATTTTTGCTTGATAATAAATTGATTACTTCTCTGTCTATTGACAGAGTGATTCAGAACTATAAAAAACGTGTTGTTAAATCCCAATTATTAACCACTTATGAATGAAACTGACGCTGTTGACTCTTTTTTTTTTTTCCAGCTGATAAAGTATTGGGAGGCTTTCTTACCAGAAGCAAAAGCAATTGCCTAATCCTCAAGTACCAGCCTTTTGGATGACACAACAGGCTGCCTTTTTCTTATACACTTTACCTCTTTTGCCTTTAAACCAAGGAAAATGAGTGCATTGTAAAGGGAGATACAATCAAACCAGTTTTTTTAATCACCTTTAACATAATAGCTCTGTATTCTATTGTATTAATAATTGTATATTTTCATTTAATCTTTCACAAATATTTTCTTATTAGATGAAAAGAGTTTGCATATACAAAGATATGGACACACGAAAAGAGAGAAAAGTGTAGATGAATGATTCCATTGATTTCCACAAGAGAAGGGAAATGAACCGAGTCCGTTGTTCTCAGGATTTTCTCCCTCGTGTGATCAGGAGTTCCTTCACATCAGCAGTGGTTAATTGTTTACAGCACGGCTGCTCTCTCATCAGATATTTCTGGGGACCCAGATGAAGAAAGTGGCCAAGAGTTTCACTCTTTCTTTTTCTTTTAAAAGACTTAAAGGGATAAAATAACAGTTTAAAAAAAAAAAAAAAAAAGAATTATGAGCACTTCCACCAGGTGGATAAAGTACTGAAGTACCAGCCATGTTTTCTTTTCTTCTTCTTTTCCTTGAGATTTAAAATACTATTGATGCTGAGGGGCCTGGGTGCGGGGTAAAGAGAGGCATTAGATGAGCTAACTCTACAGCTGTGGTCAAGGGTTGCATCATACTGTAGGTGAAGCTTTTGGGTTTAAATGTTTTAGATTTGATTTCAATCATTGTGCAAACTTTACTCTTACAACTACACATGTCTGTGCCTTTTTAAGTCTGAACGGTGTTTTGTCTCCAGACACCATGTTAACTCTGGTTTAGGATAAAGTTGTGCCCAGTTGTGGGCAGTGCAGAGGCTCGTTACATAACAGTTACTCCCACAACAGCCATAATGATATAATGAGTGTCAATGCTGAGGTTAAAGAGCAATGTCCATTTACTACACATTACATCTTTTTCTTCCTCTAAATTCTTGCCTCTAATGCTGTAAGTTTGGTCATCTGTTTTTGCTACTTTCTCGTCAGCCTTTGGATTCAGTCTCTGCAGATCAACCTGCAGAGACTTGAAACAGTTAATCCTCATAGTGAACGTGACGTCTGAGTCTGTTTTTGTCAAAGCTACATCATTGTGTGGTAATGCTGTACAGCAAGTCAGTGGGAACTCTTTAAGGCATTAGCAAGCAATGATGACTAACTTTGAGAATAATACATTAAATGCAGACATGCTCTCACTGTATGGTCGGTCTCACTAAGTACAGCAGTGTACTGTAATCAAATGAATGGAAACTAATGCCTGGTAGGTAGGATGCTGCTTCGACATATGGTTGGCAATCATGTCCTAGAATAAAAAGGCTGCAACTAAGAATATTTCCATTATGAATTAATCTGTTGATATTTTCAATTGTTTATTCTGTAAACATATGATCATGAAAATACACAGTGTCCCAGAGCCCAAGGTGACATCTTGAAATTGTTTTATCAGCATCAGTCCAAAACCCAAAGATATGTAAAGGTACCCTGTGGAGTTTTTAAAAACTAATGGCGCGATGGAGTTTTTAAGCGTGTGTTTGTATTTTTGTTAGTAACACACGGGTGAATCCCTCTGATGGTTTCACGCTCTTCCCCTGATCAAAAGCTGCCAAGAAACTCAGCAATGTGCCAACAAAGGCATGGAAGAAGACGACCGTTAGCTGGCCAAACAGAAACTTAACAGTTTACCTTTCTTTAAAAACTGACTGCAAATATTTTATGTGGTGTTGATAAACTATATGTAAACATATCTTGCTTACAAAAAATCCACAGAGTACCTTTTAATGTACAGGGATATAAAAGAAAAAGACACCAGTATGCACATTTGAAAAAATGGCACTAGTGAACGTTTGGTTTTTTTGCTTGATTTTTTTTTTTTTTTTTTTTGAATGATTTCAGTGATCAATTAATTATCAAAATTGTTCATCATTTCAGCACTAAACAGTACTGTCTGTGATTTCTATTGAAATGGGCAACAGCATGAAAACACACTGGAATAGTCCTTTTAACATCCAGTCTGAAAGCCCCACACATGGGCCGATGATGTTGACCTGTAAACATAAGATTAACATGAAATACTAAACGTACTGATGTCATAGTGAACCTAATGCTTCCCTGACGCCTCAGTCCGCAGTGACCCGTGTCACAGCGTTATGTGGCGGGGCTGCCATCTTGTGATTACAGCTTTAATTTCACATTTGCACACAGTTGAACTGAAGCCGTGCAGCAGTGACGCTACACTTCGTTTGTTGTCGTTAAGGCATCACTAAGCTTGCAGACATTTCTTTGCACTGTTGGGGTTTGTTTTCGTTTCTGAGTTTTCAACTGTTGTTACATTAGACAGCGTTTAATTCAAATGGGCTGTTAGAGTGTCATCATACTGTGTCATTCTGTGTCCTCGTGCAGAGCAATGTCGGCAGCGTGCACTGTCATAGAAATTTCTTTTAAAACAAATCAATAAAAGTTGCACTGTTTACACTTGGAGATTTAATTAAGAACTCCAGGCTTCAGTGTTTTATTTCTCCACTTCTCTCACATGAGGTTTTCAAAATAATGCTGGAGCTTTGAGTGTTTGGGGCTAAAAGTTTAAACAGGCTCATGAATGCGAGTGAAAAATCTACAGTAAATGTTTCTGTTCTGTGTTGTAACAACCACCAGATCTACATAGTGCTATGTTTTTGAGAAGCAAATGCATTTCATGTGTGACTCAGATTTGCAGGTTTTTAACTAAACTGATGATGTTAAGCTTCACTATGAAAATCTGAATCTGCAGCTGGCATAATGTGAATGAGTGAGTTTGTGAGTCCAAACCAGCTCCTGGCAAAAACAGGCTACAGTTTATAATGACATACATGTATATAGTTTGTTCAACTGATTGGTGTAGGTACCAGGTCTGAAAACAGAGACAGCTGTGTATATGCATTTCACTGAAACTTCATAAAGCTTAACACTCATTTTCCATAGGTAACTGAGAGGTAGATAAACCTCATAAATAAACCTGTTTAACCCGTAAAATTACAGTCCAACTAGAACATGAGGAACAAAATATTGTCTATTTGTTTAAAGCAAGTAAATTAAAAAGAAAGAAGAAAGAAATTGCAATGCAAGAAGACTACTTATCTATTTTAAGATAATTTATAAATAATGTCTCCATTGCATACATTGTCCACCAGGAGGCACTGACCAGTTTATTTTCCAACTGTAAAGAGTCCTCAGTACATATCTTGGTTGAATTTTACCAAAATCCAAGAGATTCTTATCAAACATTTTTTTTGCTTAATGTTGTGTATTTATGTAAATGAAGTGGATATTGGCTTGAAGAATCCAGTATCTGTGGGGCTGTCATTACAAGACTTTTTAATCAGCTCACTCATCCTAATGAACTAACTGAAAAGTTTAGAAGCAGAGATATACTGGCTTTTAGTTGCTGGTTTCAATTAGTGCGAGTTAGAAACAAAGGATCCTACATTTTGTCAGTTAAACTCAGTTGCATCACACAGCACATTATTAAACACCCACATCTTTCAGAGTCCTTGCCGCCAACCCCTGATGACATCAATGGGGTTATTGTCTTGACTTGATGAAGCTCCGCCAGAAGATATACTTGTTTTCACAGGTTGAGGAGCCATCGATAAACCTTGACGTGGAACGTCAGTGAAGTCACCCTTTAATCGAGCACTCCGCTGCCTCACACACAGCTACAGCACCAGCTTTGCTTTAACATTTATTAAAAACTATTTACAATATGATTATGCGACACCTTTTCCCATGCGCAGCGAGACATTTGGTTTGCATACTTTGCTTCCCTAAACTGGGATAGTGAGAAGCAACAACAGCAGTGGACCAGTTAACTGCTACACATGATGACACTACAGGTAAAGCTTTCACACTGTGCCGCTGCACGCTCCCAGTCCACAATGTTGTCCCGTTCCTGTTACCACACATTTCTGACACACTAAACCAACCTGCTCACACTAAGAAGGCAAACTGTGAAGATGGACTGGCTTTAGCGAGGAACTAAAAAGAAAAACCTACATGATCTGTTTTATGAAGCAGTGTAGAAACTATCATCTTCACTCGTGAGGCACCCAAACAATACAGACGTCATCATCATCACAAGACAGTCTGCTACCTGCTTCAGCTCATTTTGGCAGTTAGAGAAAGCAAAGCACTCGTCTTTGTTCATTCTTAAATGACAGTTTTGCAACAGTTTCAGACAGTTAATGGTTCAGCATGTTACAGAAATAGTGTAGGTATCAATAAATAACTTCACACAGACAGCACACTATCATGCTCTCTAAAACATATTCAAATGCATAAAGGCTCCAATCCACATTCTAGATAATGTGACATGTTGCACTGGATGGATGGTTTCAGAAAAAGTGCCATTATCGACCGAAACAGTGAGTCAAAATGGTTTCATGCACAAATATCAAATCATACAGAGCTGACACTAAAAGAAGAAGACTGATTTCAGACTGAATCGTAATGGCAAGTCCAGTTCCTCAACATACGTCATTTGTGATGGATTATAAACTAAAGGATGCCTGTACTTCAGGCTGGGCTGCTGTCTAGTCACTTAAAATTCAGTCCAGTCAGTTCAAACTACAATTCAGCTGGAAAATGATCAAGCATTGATTATCAGTCACTAGGATGGATTGATAATCTCCTCATGCAGGGAGCTTTTGCAGTATTTAATCAAAGAGGTGAAAGTGAACTGATCCCATCCATGGACACACACAACAATGGCGTGAAAAGCACCACAAAGATGAAGCGCTATATTTACACTTGTCACCTTGACACAGCTTTAACCTTCACATCATGCTAAGTGACAGCACCAGGTGTCAAAACGTAGGTCCAGTTGTTAAAGGAGAAGACTGATACCACTCTTACATCCTGTACAGCCAGGAGATGTTAGTTTACTTTAGCTTATCTTAGCTTGGCTCAGCACAAAGACTGGAAACACGGGGAAACAAACAGGCTCTGTCCAAACTTAAAAACCATCTACCAGCACCTCTAAAGCTCACTAATTAAATATGACATGTTAATTATTGAACTTTAGATGTTAACAGGCAGATTTTTCTACCTTTAATTTCCCTAAAGGTGAAACTATTCCTTTAAAAGAAGAAATAAAAATAGAAAAAGAAATTCTTACAGATGAAAAGTCAAACATTAATAACAAAACTCCCTCAGTTCAACACATGTAGAAATTTTGCCACTAAAACTTTACTTGGTCTTGTGTGACCAGTCTCTTATGTCAGCTAACTCTAGGTAAACATTGTCGTTAATGAACATGGCTTACTCTTATCTACTTGTGCTACTGTTACATCATATTTTAGCATCTATACTGTAAGTATTTCTGTTACTGTTTGGGAAAAATGACATGGGTTTGCTTTAAAAGAGCACTCCACCGATTTAGCATTGCTCCTCTATAAACATGTTGTTTAAAAATAAATAAATAAAAGGATCAAAATCAATGCAGCAGAACCAAAGTTGTCAGTCTTTTTTTTTTTATTCAGTGCATTCTTCTTCCTTGTCAAAACCTAGTGCCTTCATTACCCACAATGCAACACAACCCCCAAAAACTCACAAAAAAAGCAAATTTGAGATTTGGGTGTGTTATGCTAGAAGCAGCTAATGTTGGCCTGAGCTGCTAGCGTCAAGCAGAGATGAGGAGTGGGCTTCAGAGGTCTGGTAATCTCACGTGTCTCTAACTCCACACCAACAGATTTTTTTACTTTTCAGTCCTGTAGTTTTCAGACAGATGCTGCCTCAAGTGACATCACATTTTATAAAGTTTTATATAACTTTTTTCACATATGCGGTGGTATTCTCTAAGACCTGTAAACAAACTAAAATCGGTGGAGTTCCCCTTTGAATAAATAATTATGCTAATGATGTTGAACACTGCTGGAGGCCGTCGGGCTCAGGCTGCAGAAAGAGACTGAACTGGACTCATCAACGTCACTGGAGATGATACATAAATAAAAGCCATTAAGGTGATTTCAGCAGCGTGATCTCACACAATCAGCTGTTTTCAATCATACCTACAAACCATTAAATCAAAATGACAAGTGTAAATAGAGCCATCAACACCACAACAACTGCCTTTCACTTCAGCACCAGTTAACAACATAAAAACTGTTTGTACTTTGATGATACATTGGGTACAAATACTAATTGTATTTCCAATAGGTACTCTGCTGCTGCCTACATTGGTATCAATGGATTCTTTATGCAGAAAAGCTTTCACAATTTACCTTTAATGTAATGCAGAAGACTGTCAGTTGTAGGAGCCATGGTAAAGCGGGGAGTTTAGTGACACAAGTAACAGCAAAAAAGAAGAATTTCACATTTTTCCCACATAATAAAAATTGAGTATTAGGAGGCAAATGTACTATTTGCAAAAAAGTTTGATTAAAGAAATATTAACAGAACTATAATTTACATAGGATTGTTTGGCCCCAATTAGAAATACGGGCAACTGACATCAATTCTGTAACTTCATTTTACTTGGACGATGGGAAAACAGGCTGTGCTGCACCCTAAAAAACAATGTATTCATGCCATAGTACCTAGCACCATCTTAGCCTTTCCAGGCAGGATTGTTTCTTTTTTCAATCTAACGACAACAGAAGCAGACAGGATTCATCAAGATAGAAACTGATGTTCCAAGGTCGACTAGGGTACAATCTCTTTATTGGAGCGCGTGTCAGCACTTCCTCCTGCACTTGTTTTGACGGTCATGTGAGGAGAAACGAGGCCATTGCAAAAGCAAGAAACAGCCACGCGTAGTGATGGAGAAGCAGCTAAAACTGTCGTCTCATGACTCCAATAAGTTTGGAGACGTTCGTCCAAGCTTAAACAGACAAACCACCATTATGTCTTAATGTCACTCCAACGTGCCGCTTTTCATCCATGCTGAAGACAAACCGGTGAAATGATGAGGGCTGCAGTTCATGAGCCTGGTGCACGCTCAGTAGGCTTGGGGCCAGGCTGCAGGCGCTTTCAGAGTAATGTCCGACCAACATATCTAAGAAGCCCTCCGTGCTGGAAAAAGATAACGTCCATCTCGGTGTCAAACAGTGCGGTGACGACGAAGGACTTTCCTTGGCTGGTCTGCAGGAAAACAGAGACAAATGTTTGACTGTGGAGCCTTCGTAAGCCCGCACACACAGCTGGTTTACAGTGTGTCACATTATCTATGTATCAATCCTGTCTGCGCTTTATATTCTCACATTACTGTGATATAAAATTCAAATATCTACTTATGAAGCTTGATTACAAAAGGCAAATAACACAGAAGAAATGTACGCTACAGTCAACAGCTGAGTCAGCAACTTCACATTTTCTAAATTCCAATGATAAATATTTTTAAAGCTGCGTGATTTCATGATGAAGCGACCGCAACATTCACATTTTTGTCAAGAGGCCAAAGAGTGAATGCTGAAGTTCTCACTCAGGTGGCCGGAAACATGACTCTGATGGGATGATAGTTTTGCTTTGTGTCTTATGAGCATGTTGCTGCCTATAACAGTGTTGTAAGGATGATAATATGTCTAGTCTGTGTTGTTTTCTGACCCTTAGTGGCAAAAAAATCTAACAGCTCTAGCTTTTGCTAAATAATCTTTGGAAATTATCAACAAGGACCTGAGATGATTCGATTTGGAAAAAGTGTCAAAAGATGTAAAATATTTGAACCAACTTTCATAGAAATACTGTCTGTATTTGTCTTTTTTGAAAACTGTCTGTACTTGTGCTTAGCAAAAACATATTTCAATACTTCTTGCCACTTCCATAAAGAACAACAGCAATTCAATTTATTCTATTTGACCAAGATAATCTTCTCAGTGCAGGGGAGTCCTGGGTCCATGCAATGAAAACAACCAGACATGTTTCTGACAGTTTGAAGGTATCTTAGCTGCGTGTGAATGTCATCACAGCTTGGTGCAGGCTGCCTGTTGCCTACCTTGACAGTGAGCTGCTGCCTTGGACTCAGGCTCTCTGGAAGGGTGATGGTAAACCTCTCCTTCCCGCTGAGCTCCAGCGAGTCAGCGTTCTGGCTGGGCAGGAACTCGAGCGGCATGATGCCCATTCCCACCAGCTGGTTCTTGTGCAACTTCTCAAAGCTCTCAGCGATGACTGCACGTACCCCCTGTCGACCGCAGAGACGCAGGTGAATCACAAACACTTTGTATAATGTTTTTTTTTTTTTTTTTTTTTTTTTTTAAAAAAGCCTGAGAAACTTTTCCATCCTCTCAAATAGCAAGAAAATTTACTGCTATTCAATATTACAAACAGATTATAGAAACAGGAAATTCCTGGTTCCTGAAAGTCCCTGAAAACTGGATACTATGTTAACTAGCAGGTGAAAGGGAGGAAAATGACACTGAGAAAAAAGAGAGAATGACAGCTGTTTCTGGTTGTTCATCATATTGTCTGGTCAGTGCAGTGTGTCTAGTTTGCAGTTTAGTTGTAGTGTTAGTATGCAGTTTACCAGCAGGTATGGTCCTTTGGCTACCCAGTCCCTGGAGTTTCCAGAGCCGTAGTCTTTGCCTGCCAGGATGATGAGAGGAATGCCGTCTCTCTGATAGCGGTCAGCTGCCTCGAAGACATCCAGCTGATCAGACAGACAGGAAGAGGACAGGTCATCAGCAGCAGCTCTGACTGCAAAAAACAACAAGCCAGCTAGTCTGGCCCCGAACCTGTAGCAGCTGACAGTGCGAGAGACACACTATGCTACAGCTCAAAAGGTCAAAGGCCAAAGTGTGACCACTGTAGCAGCCAGCTTGTGCAGGAATGGTGCTTGTGTCTGGGCAAACAAGAAGAACTCAGAATCTGTGTCTGAAGCAAAATAACAGTATCTGTCTCTCCAGGTCTGGTGAAGTGTCTACTTACTGTCTGGCCTGAAGGAATGTGCAAAGTCTTGGGGCCTGATTTGCCGATGAATCGATTTTGGAGCTTGATGCTGGCGAATGTGCCTCTGGTCATCACTGCGTCATTCCCTCTGCGAGCGCCGTAAGAGTTAAACTCCCGCGGCGTCAGGCTGAGAAGAAAAATATTCAAAGTTAAATGTAAATACATTTGAATTTGTCCTGTGATAAGCAAATGATATGACATCATTTTTTTGTTTAATATTGTGGAACAGAGATTTCTTAAGGTTACTGCAGCTGTATCTTTGGTGTGAACTGTGGCTACAGCAGCTGGCTTTGTTTAGCTATTCATTAATACATCATGTAATAATGGAAAAATACCAAAAACAAAAAAGCATGCAAGCAACTGTTTAATTATATTTTTGTGGAGAAACATATAATGTTATTATGTCTGTCAACCTTGGAATAAATGTTAGTTTACTGCTCCAACAAATAGGAGATGGTGACGTTAGTACTGCAGTCTTCCAGCATGTCCTCTGGCCAATCAGAATCAGTCTGGATAGCTCACATCTCGTCATGACTTTCACCACCAGACTGTTGAGGATTGTTGTGAACATTTGCAGAGTGCAAAAGACCACAGTGGTTGCAAATCTGAAGTTTATAGCAACTGTTGTCAAGTTTCCATGAGCCAATCTGATTGATTACTGAGCTGAGTAACTTCAGCGTTTAGCTGGTGGCACTTAGCAAAGTTAGTAAATCTGGTCTGAGAGGGAAACTGACCGTTTGCTCAGCAGGTACTTGGCTGCAGCGCTGACCCTGGCAATGCTGCCCGCTGGTGAGATGTGGTCCGTGGTCACTTTGTCCCCGAGGAACAGTAAGGCATGAGCGCTCTCTATCGACTGAGGAGGAGGAACCTCTTTACTCTGGGAGAAAAGACAAGCAGAGGAGTTGCTTAGTGACCAAATGTCTGAGTGTTACTTCAATAATGGAAACCAGGAGACCGTCCCTGGTCCACGTAAACTTACCAACTTGCTGAAAAAACACGGTGAGCGGATATATGTGGACTTGTGATCCCAGGGGAAAAGTACAGAGTCTGGACAGTCAACGTTGTTCCAAAAAGTGTTCCCTTTCTGGAAGAAAGCACAACAACATTTGTAAACAATGAATCACTTGACTTGAGCAAGACACACAAGACAGAAGCCAGTGAAGGTTGTTTCCTCACCTCCATCCTTCCCCTGAGATCCTTAAAAATGGAGGAGATGACCGTGTCCTCCTCCGTCTGCTGGACCTCCTCCCTGGACGGCCAGATATCACGCAGATACACATCCTTCCCCTCCGACGTCACACCTGCATCAACAACAGGAAGAGGAACAATATTAAATCACAGCTTTTTCTGTCAACACATGCCCAGCCGGCTTCACTTTTTCAGAGAGAAATTCTTTAAATAAGGTGTCTGAGCATCAAGTGAAGCTTCAAAACTAGAAGACTGACATCCATGAAATAACGTGACAAAAAAAACATTCCAGGAGTTACACAGAAAACAAAGTATTAGGAAAGATAACACAGTAGTTTCGACCTTAAACTACCACTAACCTGAACTGCTGTTTTTTGACCTGCTCTATATCTGACTGCACAAGACACTGAATCATTACACGCTTACTCACTGAAATTAGCCAAAATCCTAAAATCCCATAATGGACCTCAGGTTTCAGAGCAGCAGCTTAAGGCAGCTCCTGACGTGTGTGTTCTTTACCTAAAGGCTCTTTCTCAAAGTCAATTCCCACAGTGCCCGCGATAGCATAAGCCACCACCAGGGGAGGGGAGGCCAGGTAGTTGGCACGCACGCAGTCACACAGGCGGCCCTCAAAGTGCCTGTTGCCAGATAACACACCGCAGGCCACCAGGTCCCCCTGAAACAAAGTGTATCGTTTGATTGTTGTGAACTATAAATGGAAGCTTTATTTTGATATCCAAATAAAAAGCTGAATCTTACCTGTTTGATTGCATCCACGACAGCTTCGGGTAACGGTGCTGTGTTTCCTACACAGGTGGCACAACCATAACCTATCACCTCAAACCTTCATGGAGAGGAAAAACAGTGTTGTGTGAAGGAATTCCGTTATTCAGACTTCTTCTGTGTCAGAGTGCGACAACACTTTCACTTTCACAAAATAATCTAGTCTTACCGACAACTCAAAGCACTTTACAAAGGAAGCCACATTCACCCATTCACTCACACATTCGTACAGCTACCACACACACACATTCACACACCAATGACACATCAGGGGCAATTTGTGGCTCAGTATCTTTCCCAAGGACACTTTGAAATGCAGACTTGAGGAGCTGGGGGAATCGAACCGACCATCAATTTTCCGATTAGTGGAGGACCTGCTCTACTTCCTGAGCCACAGCTGCCCTGTGTTAAAGGTGTATTTATGTGTGTGTAAATGTGTGTGTGTGTGTACATGCTTACCCTAGCTGGTTAAAGTAAGGCAGGACTCCACTGGTACTGAGGTAGTGAGTGACCATGCCACTTCCAGGAGCCAGGCTGGTCCGGATGTAAGGCTTGACAACAAGCCCCGCCTCCACGGCCTTTTTGGCCAGTAGACCTGAAGAAGAGGATCACAAACACTGCTGTGTTACGCAAATGTGCACAGAGAGAATTTAAGTATCACAAAGCAGCATGTTTGTTTTTGTGAGTAACAGAGAGGACAGAAAGCACCGGATGTGAGGGTGCAGTTAAAGGGATGGTTTGGGTGGTTTTTTTTTGGTTTTTTTTGGGAAGAAAAACCGCAGAAAATATTCTGCATGAAGCGTACATTTAAACGGATATTGGATTGTTTCAGTGGCCGTTTTAAAAAGTGTCTAAAACACATTTTTTTCTGGTGGCCCCGTGCACAGCAACACATAGCTCTGCTGGTGCACCGTGCTCCAGGTCGGCTTTCCTAACTGAGAGCGCGCTGATTAGAATCTACTGCCGGTAATGTACCGACTAAACTATTTATGACTGCCTCACACAACCCCCTGTCAAAAAACCCAAACTATCCCTTTTAAAAGACTAAATGATGAGATTATCAAACAAATGCTGGCCTCTGAGCAAAACAACTACATCATACACATGTTCAGGAGAATTTAACAATGAACTCCTATTCTGACTGACATACAGATTACATGAGGGAATATTTTCAGGGAAAATGTGATCATAGCCTATTTTTTAACTGAGTCCTTTACCTGCAGTCAGCATGACAGAAGGGTTGCAGTTGTTGGTGCAGCTGATAACGGCAGCGATGACCACAGAGCCGTGGGCCAGCTGGTACTCCTGACCACCATGCAGGAAAGGGATGCGGGTGTCCTGCTTCTCCTTGGAGATGTGGAAGCCTTTAAAACCCACCTACAGAGGGACAGAAGAAAACAAATAACTGTCAGCTATCAGGTAACAACAAGACGTCAACGACGCATCTGCAGCATCATAATTAGTCTGAAGATTGACAGAGTTTAGTAGTAGACATTAGAAGGGTCTTCTTTTTTGTTACCTTCTCATCGAGACAACTCTGGAAGTCTTCTTTCATGCTGCAGACTGCCACTCGGTCCTGAGGTCTCTTTGGTCCGCTCACATAGGGCACCATGGAGCTCAGGTTGATTTCAATCACCTGCACAGACAAACAATACTTTTTATTTCACATTATTATGCAAATCAGGGCCTCAACTGCTGCACTCTTGGCTAATTTTAGCAAATGTGGCCACGATGAGAGAACTTCCAATATATATATATATATATATATATATATATATATATATTAGTATCTCACAAAAACTGAGTAACATCCCTCACATTTTTTCCAATATTTTATAATATCTTTTCATGGGACAACACTATAGAAATGAATCTTTGATATAACTTAAAGTAGTGAGTGTAGCAGTGTAGATTTACCGTCCTCTGAAAATAACTCAACACACAGCCATTAATGTCTAAACAGCTGGCAACACAAGTGAGTACACCTCTCAGTGAACATGTCCAAATTGTGCCCAATTGTGTCGTTGTCCCTCCCTGGTGTCATGTGACTCGTTAGTGTTACAAGGTTTCAGGTGTGAATGGGGAGCAGGGCTGTTAAATTTGGTGTTTTCTCTCTCATACTGGTCACTGGATATTCATCATGGCGCCTCACGGCAAAGAACTCTCTGAAAAATGGAATTGTTGCTCTTTATAAAGATGGCCTAGGCCATAAGAAGATTTCTAACACCCTGAAACAGAGCTACAGCACGGTGGCCAAGATCATACAGCGGTTTTCCAGGACAGGTTCCACTCGGAACAGGCCTTGCCAGGGGTGACCAAAGAAGTTGAGTCCACCTGTTCAGGGTCATATCCAGAGGTTGGCTTTCAAAAAATAGACGAATGAGTGCTGCCTGATTTGCTGCAGAGGTTGAAGAAGTGGGGGGGTCAGCCTGTCAGTGCTCAGACCATACGCCGCACACTGCATCAAATCGGTCTGCATGTCCGTCGTCCCAGAAGGAAGCTTCTTCTGAAGCTGATGCACAAGAAAGCCTGCAAACAGTTTGCTGAGACAAGCAGTCAAGAACATGGATTACTGGAACCATGTCCTGTGGTCTGACGAGACCAAGATAAACTTGTTTGGCTCAGATGGTGTCAAGCGTGTGTGGCGGCACCCTGGTGAGGAGTACCAAGACAACTGTGTCTTGCCTACAGTCAAGCATGGTGGTGGTAGCGTCGTGGTCTGGGGCTCCATGAGTGCTGCCGGCACCGGGGAGCTGCAGTTCATTGAGGGAAACATGAATTCCAACATGTACTGTGTCATTCTGAAGCACAGCATGATCCCCTCCCTCCGGAAACTTTAATTTAAGGTAAACACAAGGGCAGTTGGGCAGGGCAGTTTTCCAACATGATAACGACCGCAAACACACCTCCAAGATGACAACTGCCTTGCTGAGGAAGCTGAAGGTAAAGGTGATGGACTGGCCAAGTATGTCTCCAGACCTAAACCCAATTGAGCGCCTGTGGGGCATCCTCACGCGGAAGGTGGAGGAGCGCAAGGTGTCTAACATCCACCAGCTCCGTGATGTCATCATGGAGGAGTGGAAGAGGATTCCAGTAGCAGCCTGTGCAGCTCTGGTGAATTCCATGCCCAAGAGGGTTAAGGCAATGCTAGATAATAATGGTGGTCACACAAAATATTGACAGTTTGGGCACAATTTAGACATGTTCACTGTTAGGTGTACTCACTTGTGTTGCCAGCTGTTTAGACATTAATGGCTGTGTGTTGAGTTATTTTCAGAGGACAGTAAATCTATACTGCTATACAAGCTGTACACTCACTACTTTAAGTTATATCAAAGTTTCATTTCTATAGTGTTGTCCCATGAAAAGATATAATAAAATATTTGCAAAAATGTGAGGGGTGTACTCACTTTTGTGAGATACTGTATGTGTATATATACTATATATATACTACTTTTCTGGACTTATAAAACAATTAAATTCCTCATAAACAACATATTAGGACTGTTGAAGCATCATCTCTTCTCTGTTTTTAATCAAACAAGATGATAAAATGTCCTACCCAGGAGGAAATAACTCTTTACTGCACTTCACTATTGCAGATAAATATTCCAGAGCCTAAGAAATAATATAGCATCAACTGCCAGGCAGTATATACCTGGGATTCATGCGTAAAAATTACCTCAGAATACTGGGGGTCTTCTGATGGGTCTTCAAAGCATCGGAAAAGTTTTACAGCCTTCATGTAAGATTCCAGCAATTCAAGTTTCTCCTGGGTAAAGTCTGAAAAGAGAATGTCAGATTAGATTTTGAATCAGGTGATAATCTGTTGATGGTATCGTCTTAGACAGTACATTGTTATAAAAATGACTCTTTGTAAATGTTAGCAGTTAACAGTTAGAAGAAGAGAACTGGTGAATTAAGGCAGAGCGTTTGAGCTGTTTCACTAAGAATAACTCCAACATTAAAAGTGTGGATGAGATTCAGTGCACTGTTCTGTAGCTGTGAAGAAAAACTCTGCAGGTAGCACTCACTTGTCTTTTTAAAGTGCTTGAGTGTGACTTGGTCGACAGGGAAGAAGCTAACAGTGGCGTTGTACTCTGGGCACATGTTGGCGATGGTGGTTCGGTCAGGGGCGGAGAGCTGGGAGACGCCAGGTCCAAAAAACTCTACAAACTTTCCAGCGATCCCAGCCTGCCGCAAGTGCTGGAAAAATCAAAGCATGTAACACATCACTACTCACTGACTTTTATTTTAATAACACATCTCTACAGTTACACTTACAGTTCACTTTACTTTCAGTTCTTGCAGTTTGCAGTGATAAAACTTTCCTACCACAGACCTCCTGTGTATATTTTTACAGGTTCATTCCTCATAACACATTCAGGGCAGCAGAGCAGCGTTACCTTTGTGATGCCGAGGACGACGTCTATGGAGGTGGTTAGGGGGTTGATGGAGCCCACCAGTTTACAGCCCACCACCTGAGGAAGAGTCAGAGACACTGGCTGGCCCAGCATCACCGCTTCTGACTCGATTCCCCCAACACCTGGTGGAGGAAGGCGGCAACATGTTGGAGTGAATCAACAGAAAGGGGTTTTCATAGCAGCTCTTTCACAATGTATTTAGACATTTCTTGATTTCCTCTTAGGATGAGCTCTGCCCTACCTTCACTCTTAATTCTCTATCTTTATTTCATTGTCTCTCCTCACACCTCAGAAGAGTAACAACCATCAGATGCGGTTGTAAATTACAATTCTTGAGCAGCTTGACTGGCTGACACATGTTTACACCAAATGTCAACAGCTGTTAAAGTTTTAAAAAGATTTACCCCAGCCCAGAATGCCCAGGCCGTTGATCATCGTGGTGTGGGAGTCGGTTCCCACCACGCTGTCAGGGTAGATGAAACCATCCCTGACCTGGACCACTCTGGACAGATACTCCAGATTCACCTGGTGGACTGCACCAACATCCGGAGGAACCACGTTCACATTCTTGAAAGCTTTAGAACACCACTGTTTGGCAGACAGAGAGGAAAACAGCAACAGTGAGAAAACTTTTTGCTTTTCTCTAAAACAGAAGTACCCTTAACTTTTAATTTAAAGCTACGAAATATTTCCATGATCTTTCCAAAGTTTTTTTCTTTTGTTATAAAAGCATCTGACTAAGTGTCAAAGAGTACAACAATACAAAACTTCCCTCAGTTCCCACTCAGACACTTCTCACCCTCTGACTGTCTAACATGATGTAATAAAAACAGATTTGCTCTTTGCCAGACCTTGAAGAACTGAAGCCGCTCTTTGTTTCTGATCAGTTCCATTTCCTGGTTTTTCAAAGCTGTTTCAGTTCTGTAGAAATAAACAAAACAAAATCAACAAGAGCAAACTGCTGAAAGGGAACTCAGTGTCAATCACTGATAATATGCTGAGTCATCTGACCTGACCCCCTTTTGACCTGACCCCAGTTGTGACATTGATTAGCAAGTGATGAAATGTCTATAAATATGAAACATGGAACTAAGATAAACAAAAGAGTCTCTGACAAGTTGCATAATTACAGAAGCACAATGCATGCACTACACCTCCATACATAATTCAATCATTTTTCTGACTTAAAACTGAATGAAACAAATACAGAACTACTCACATCCAACACTCCTTCACCACAATCTAAAAACATTGTACCCGTCCTTCACAACTTACTCAGACACAGGCTTCAGGTGGAAAGGGCAGAGGAGAGGCGTGTTCTCGATCTGCTGGACAGAGGCTGGAGGTCGACCCGGGGAGGCCGGAGGGTCATTGCAAGCAGCTTTACTACACGTGCCCCGCTGGCCTCCACAGTGTGAGCCCCCTCTGGACGGAGGCCTGGAGGGTGTGGAACGAGAAGGACCCTGGCTCTGGTTTGGACCGTCCCCTCCACCGGGGTTTGGAGCATTCTGTATGGCACTGTGGACATAGATTCAAAAGAGAAAGACTGATAAAGCAGATCAGCGTTCTTGCTTAACTAAAAAAAAAATAAAAAAACTCATTTAATGTATAAAGGGAAAATACAAATGCAAACACACCATTTGCTGTAATCAATCTGTAATGAGTGGTCTACAATGAGGTCTGTGGGGCATTTAGGGTTGACCAGGCTGGGGTCCACGCCATGTTTGGCAACAGCATCCCTCATGGCTGCCAGGTCCACCATGGCAGGAATACCACTGTCAAAGGAAAGAAGAAGAAGAAGAAGAAGAAGATGACAATCAAAGCCAAACGTCAGCACAAAGAAAGTCCATGATTATACATCCATAACCAAGTGGATCAGCTGCTTTGCCCACAACCTATCACTCAGCCATCTGCTCCGACTTCTCTAGTAAAGGAAAAGGAAACTTATAACATCTCACTCATTTTATTTACTGACACAAATCATATAACAAACTGTCTCGATCTGAGATTGCCTGATGCCTGATTTTCTTATGTCTTATAGCACAGAGGACTGGTTTGATGTAAACCCTTTGAGACTCACGTGAAGTCCTGGAGAAGGACTCGCGCTGGAGAGAACGGCACCTCGGCTTTACTCTGCTGCTGCTGCCAGTCCAAGAGGTTCTGGACGTCTTCTTCTTTCGTGTAAAAGCCATCACAGTTACGAACTGTTGCCTCCAGTAAGACGCGGATGGACAGAGGCAGCTTGTCTACACGGAGCAAACACAGAAGTCGTGGTGACGTTTAATTTCACTCAGTAAATGTAATGCACTTAAATTTAATTGTTCATTAAAACTTCTTTGTCCATGACTGTCAAACTGGGTGTGCACTCAGATATATTGTAAACACACACTCAGGTATATTTACAAATGTTCTTTAAGACCTTTTACATAAATACTTTACACTGCTATCCTGGAAAAAACAGTGGTAAACATACCTATACTCTGCACTGTACTGTACAATATGCTGACACATTTCTACTGTACAGTGTCCTTTAAAAAACTGCATTTTGCAGATTGCAGTAAAATGAATACTTCATGCAAAAGCTCTGAGAAGAGGGAGAACGTGTTTAAAATCTCTCTGCACTTTCTTTCAGTCAGAGGACCTAAACTCACCATATCTTGGATCATTTAATTTCTGTGGGTTGAAGAACTTGATCTTGCCATCTTTCAGTGTGTCGATTAGATGACTATATGGGTGCTCTGCAGGGCGGCAAACAAACATTTATCAAAAAACAAAACAAAAAAACAACTCGCACAAGTCAAACATGTGTTACAAGACCAGAAAATGTATAGATATGATCGATTCAAATCTGCTTTTTGGTGCTTTGGACAGTTAACCACCTTACTGACATTCACCCACCACTAAGAAATTGGGACAGCCTACATTTTTTCGTAGCATTTATTCACATCATCCTTACAACTGGCTTATTACATACCATGTAGTATTAATGGTTATTAGTAGCCAAGCAGTTGGTCTGAAAAACAGCCAAACTTAATAACAAAAATATAACAAAAATAACAAAGATAACTATGAAAAGTTATTCAAAGTACATTTCAGGGCAGAATACAAATGCAGAGAAAAGAGAAGACATCTCTCTGGTCTCGTTCTTTCCTTTGTGGTCTTTCTGTGTAGTAAAGTTAAGCCATGCAGGATGTTGTTACCTTAACACAAAGGGTTAAAGAAAAGAAAAATTGCTGCAGTGACATAAAATAAATTGCCCCATTTTAATTTATCAGATGAATCAGATTAGTATAAAATCACAGTTTGGTATCTCATGACAGTGCAGGCTCAAAGATGGCAGGTTTGGATGTTGGTAAATTCAGGTTGTAGCTGTTTAATGTTGATGAAAATCCCCCATTAAGGCTTGATGTAAAAACTAAGCTAAGCAAATGCTGAGCCACTATGGACACCATAATCTTTTGAGTCTTGGCATTACTTTCTGGTTTCTCAACAGGACATCATGCTGTAACTCTGGCTCTCAGGTTACTGGCTTTTAATGTGAGACTGAAACTGCGTAGAAAAACGCTGGACTAGCCCCAAAAATGTCTTTAATATAAAGCATGCTGAGTAGTTTTTGGTTTCGCAAATCCTGAATGTGTATTTACTGAATAAATACAAAAAAAGGAACAATGTCCTCAAGAACAATCCTGCAACCCTGCAATCAATCATGAGGGCATGTAGAGGTGAAAGTCAAGGCCCTAACAATTACTTGGAAAAGAAATGTCAGCACAAATAATGGCAGTGGTTCAGTCTGATTCCTAAAACTCTGATAATAAACCAATTTAAATGACACTTTTGTTAGAAGGGGCAAGGAATTAAGTTTAAAAACTCATGCTACATTCATATGGCAGAATGATTGGAACATTTAAAGCAAATATGTCCATATATTCAGGCTTGCCAAATCATACATTTAACATTTTCTACACAATTTGGCTTCTTTTGGTCAGATTAGTCACAGGCAGCGTGCAGGTCGCTCTGATGATTCCTTACTTTTCACATGACAACCTAAACCATACATTTTCCTGCATCACATTTATTAGGGACAGTTCTGATGGTCACCTATTTTAATTAACTGTACACAAAAACTAAAACACTTAACCTAATGCAAAGCATGCAGAATGGAAAATACACGGTACTACATGAAACACAACACAATGAAAACAGTGGCTGATCACTACTGAGATCCCTTGGAGATAAAACCTTATGGGAACCTCACTGAAAAAGCAGCAGGGTTAGATATAGGTGAAAGGTGAAATCCCTATTATAATAAGACAGAAACACTATTACAAAACTGACTCAATGCTGTGCTGTTATTTGGGTTTTGTGCTTTGACAACAGAGACAAACGGGTCATAGATGTAAAAGAAAATCTCATCTTGTTGTTACACTGTCCCTGTGATTAATTAAAGTGAAACCACGCATTGCAATGACAAGCTGATTTGGTGCAAGAATTATACATGGTGATGATGACAGTGCTGTCTATGAACACCTTCATACATGAGATCATCTGTGCAGGAGTCCTGATGACAAGGTATGGAGGACCAGCTAAGGTTCACGCTGCTAACGCTGCTCCTTATCGCGAAGCACACTCTCGCTACTTATCGTGCTACTAGCTGAACGTCTCGAGGAGATAATAAAAAGCAAGGTAATTAACACCCAATTTAAGCTTAGCTGGAAAGGTTATTGTGTCATTCTGAGCAGAGCAAAGACACCTCTGGCTTACAAAACAGGTTAATTTAACAGCTCTTGGTTAGTTGTATAGTAAGGCTAACGATGCTAGCTACTGTTAGCTTTCTGTCTCTATCAGTTTGACGCCGGTACACTTTATGTAACGTTAACTGAAAGCAAACGGCAGTTCTTTTCAGGTATAGGATATCTTTTTTATTCGATTCCCGTCCGTTAAGGGTAAACGGCTGATCGCATATCGGCTTGCGAGCTAAGGTTAGAAAAAGACACCTCTTTACCTTTGACTGGGGAAGTGAGCGCCATGATGACTTCTGAAATCAACACGACCCGTCCTCACGACTGCACAGGACAGCGCCGAACTGACCAATCAGAGGGCAGAGATCTAAAGCCACGCCCACTCGCCAATTAATAACAAAATAAAAATAAAAGCATTAAAAATGAATTGACAGAAACATTTAAAATAGCAGGCCATTAACCGGAGGCAGTGGTGGATATACTCAAGCACTGCACTTACATTTTTTTTTGCATTTCCATTTTATGCTTCTTTACTTTTTTTGTAGATGGATATTAATTTACAGCTAAATCTTAACAAATACTTACTTAACAAATTAAGATTTTAGCATACAAAACATGTAGAGAGTTTATAAAATATGATGTTTTGTTATAAATTAAACTATCTAACAGTAAATACAAGTAGAGCTGCAACAATTTGTCAACTGACAGAAAATTAATCTGCAACTAAAACATTAATTCTTTAGGCCATTTTCTTTATGCAAAGATGCCACACATATCATGACTTTTCAAATGTAAGGATTTGCTACCTTTGCTTTAAATTATTTACATTTTTTCATGTTGTTTATTAAATTAGAAATTAATTTTAATAATTTTGAGGTACCAATTATTGGTTTGACAAAACAAAGCATTGTGAGGGTGCCACTGGTAGCTCTAGGTAATTGTGATGGGTATTTCTCATTGTTTTCAGAATTATTACAAATCAAACAATCAAGAAAACAATCAGGAGATTAATCCATAATGAAGTCACTATTATAATTAAACTGAGGCAGTACTGGAGTATATTTTTGATAAGGTTCTCTCAAATTTGTAAACTCAGACCAAAAAACGCACTGGGCAGGACTTACCAGTAAACTTGTCTACTGCTCTCTGGTGGACAAACTATAGAACTGTTGCAAAAGATATTTTTGGTATTTCTGTTCTTTAATTTCTTGTCATTTTATCAGCCAACATTATTAGCTAACATTTACTGCAACTCCTGAGATTGATTGAATATTGTTGACAAATTCCGTACATTGATAACACTTAAAATGTCCTTAGCATAACTGCTTATAATTGCATTACACTGTGTCATAAACCATTTAGTGAATGTTTATTTACTGGGAATAAAGTAACTAAAGTGTTTCCAACAAAATAATTTTATGAACACTGACAGGGACCATTCTGCTGTATAATGATACTTTAAAGTAAAATTTGCTGATAGTACTTCACATTTTTACTTTAGTAAGATTTTGAATGCAGGACTTTTACATGTAATGGATTATTATTATGTTATACCATTGCTACTTTTTCTTTTCAGAGCTTCTTCCACTGCTGCNTTCTGATGAGTCATGCCATACAAGAATGACAGCAATCATATCACATCATATAATAGTGTGCAGCTGTTAAAACAAAAAAAGTTTTTACTGATTTTTATATTTGTATTGGTTCAGTATTCAGTACTGGAATATCTCTAACATCAATTGTTAACAATTTTGATAATTGATCAATAATTTTTTGACAGGAAAAAGTGCCAATAACTCACTTTCGTTCTTAAATGTGAGAATTTGCTGCTTTCCTTTTTTACATCATTGTAAATCGAATATCTTTGTGTTTTGGACTGTTGGTTCAGAAAAAATAAGTAATTTGTGGCTCAACTTGAGCTCTAGAAAACTGATGGGCATGATTTATTAACCACTTTGATTAATTGAGAAAATAATTGTCAGATTAATGGATATTGGAAATAACTGTCAGTTGCATCCCTAATTCATCATTTGCCTTGTGTAAAGGGCCTTGTA